>NC_135806.1:39541400-39908539 GCF_964213995.1 Mustelus asterias
TTACTTATATCAAACCACTAGAGAGTCAATAAGGATTGAAACCAGACAGATCAAACTACTTTGAACTAGGGAGCTGAGATAATAAGAGCAAACTCAGTTCTGTTGACTTTGCAAAGCCCTTCTTACTGATATCTGGGACTTATCAAAATTGGGAGAGCTACTCCACAGATTAGTCAAGCAACAGTCTGACATTGCCATACTCAGAATTATCCCTTACAGGAAATGTTCCCGATCCATCCCTGGATATTCTTTGTCCCATGGGTAGGTTGGGTCCAGCACAGGTGGTGGCACAGTGGTACACAGTCAAGAGGAAGTTGCTCTGGGAGTCCTCAACATTGACTCTGGATGGCATCAGGTCAAGCATAGGCAAGGAAACTTCCTGCTGAGATCAAGGACCTCCTTCCAACCCTCCCCACCCACCCTGTCCACTGGCCTATCCCCAGATACTTCAAATTTCCCCTACCCTACTCTCGCTGGATGTCTACCACCTACCTGGCCTCCATGTCCTAACACTTAACACCAGGCACATCACTGCAGTGCCTCTTCCAGCTGCTGGAAGGGCCTTGGAGAGCTGTTGGCCAACAACTCCACAAGGTGCCAACCAATGCTCATTTGAGCATAAAATGGCAGTGGGCCTGTTGGATCCCCACTGGATCTCCAGCTGGTGGGGATTGATCCCCCCATCTTCCTAAAAATTCAGCCCAGGGAGTCGGGAGGCCGTGCAAGAAGTTGAAAACAAGGGTGGAAATTGTACATTTTAGGCTGGTTGTGGAGCTAGTACAGGTCAATGAATAGAGGGTTGATGAATGAATGGGATAGTGCGATTTGGGAAATGGGCAACAGGGCATTGAAGGTGCTCAAATTTTCAGAGGATGGCAGATTAGAGCAGCCATTGGAATAGTGAAGTCTGGAAGTAACAAAATTATGAGTGAGGTTTCAGCAATAGGTTGACTTGGGCAGAGTAGGTGGGTGATAATAAGGAGGAGGATTTAGAGGTTCTTGGTGATGCAGCTGAAATGGCATTCGAAGCTCATTTTGGGGTCAAAAAAGATGAGTTGTGAGTAGTTTGGTGCAATATCCAATAGTCAGAGAGGCAAATGGAATAACTAGGGAGTTGAGTTGGTGACGGGAGTCAGGATTTTGTCAATAGCATGCTGTTCATCATGCTGTAACTGTAACTGCACAACCCTCGTTTTCCATTTCCCATAATTTTCCAGTTAAAATTCAAATTTCTGGCGGCATGCACAGAAAACACGTGCAATTTAATTTAAAGCTTTTTGTTGGTTAACCTGTCACCAGTGTTGTTAGACTCCTTACTGTGTTTACCCCAGCCCAACGCCGGCATTTCCACATCATATTTTACAGAGGCAGAGGAGTGAAGAATATTTTTATTTAGGAAGGTGTATAGAGGAGAGAGAATCATTTAAATCTGGTGGGGAAATGAGCAAGAAGCTGTTTTAATGTAAAGTAGTCCTTTGTTGAGGAAAGTTAAGAATTTGCATTTACATGGCACTTCTAACTTCAATATAATATAAGAAGGTTTTTCATAACCAATGGGTTATTTTAGATGTGTTGTCCTTGCTGTTATGTCAGCAAACTCAACAATCAAATAATATACAAGTTCTCCCAAACACCCCATTAAAAAACTGTTCTTGGGATGTGGGCGGGGCTACATTTATAGCCCGTTCCATCTTGCCCGGAGAAGGTTGTGGTGATGGATCCCCTCCTTCAGTGATTCTTTACACCTGGCTGTATACACAGTTTTACACATTACCTACAGCACAGAAAAGGCCCTTCATGTCTACAGGTCCATGCTGATGTTTCTGTTTGACACGAGCCTCCTCACACTGTACCTCACCTCGCACCACCAACATAGGATGGCATGAAAAATGAAGGAAATTGGGCAGGATGTAAAGTAGCATCCTGTACATACAACCCTTTATCTGTCCCAGTAATAAAGGTTAAAATAACCCCCATTGCCTTTGGTGGCCATTAGAGCACAGTAAAATAAGTGAGATCTGCAGGAGTGCCCTACAACCTAGCAGCAAGGCTGTACTACAGGTAGATTCAACAACATTGTACACTGGCAATAACTCCCTTCATTCTAGACTGTGACTTTGCTGCTGCTCTGCTGCTATTCCAGGGAAACCAGGATGAATATCCGGATCCAACAGAACGGAGAATGCGGGAGTAACAATAAAGGCAAATGAAGGCTTTCATCAAACCAGGATTTCTGCGATTCAGATTGACTTTGTTCTTTAAGAATCATTCAGCCTTTTGTGTGCAATTAATTAATCCATTTTAATGTAGTCACCATTGGTGATAAAATTGATAAACAATGAAATAAACAGTGTCATTAAAGAACTCTGCTATATTGATGATATTACAATTTCAATTTTGAGACGGCATTTACCAGAAGCAAAGAAAATCCCATTGAAGAGGCATTTTTAAACTAAGCAATTTGAACATATCCTTAATGTCTCTCAAGATCAAAGACATTTACTGGTGAGGAAGGTGATCTTCACCCACCCAACTTACCATATCCCATTTCAGAATTTAATTGATTCTTAAATTAAAGGTAAAGTCACCACTGCCCCAGATGACTATATGCCACTCTCCTCTTAGAGGGGGAGAGCTGACTGGTGGTGATTCAACCTGAGGATCACTGCACCTCAGGCAAGGAACAGCGTTGAGAAAGCAAGCCTTTATGTATAACCTCAGCCGACATGGGAATCAAGCCCATGGTGTTGGTCTCACTCTGCATCACTAACCAGCCATCCAGCCAACTGAGCTAACCAACCCCCCCAATTCTTAAGGTGCTCTATTCTGGTGTGATCTTTGTATGGTTATTACATTTTGATTTTACTACATAGCTATGTCTCTCTGGTCTCCTCTCACTCCTTGGTGTAATATTCTCGATTTACTTTCTGAGGTGTCAACTTGGTTCAGTGGTAGCTTTTTTGTATCTGGGTTAGGAAATTGTGGCTATAAGCCCCACACCTGAGAGCTGAGGACATAATCTCAGCAGATGCTGGAAAATGGGATTCAATGAGTGGCTAGTTTCTTTTTCTCTTTTTTGGCTGGCGCAGACAGGTTGGGCTGAATGGCCTCGTTCTACACCATAACTTGTCTATGGTTCTAGGTTGGCAGTCCTGTTAAGAGTACATTGTCAGAGGAGCCATGTTTTGGAAGAGATGTTGAACTGTTGTCTTTTTCCTCCAAGATTGGTATCATTTCCAAATGTCACTAATTTGCATTGAGTTTCTGAATCCAACTCAATGATGTAAGCTGACAACGGAAGTGATCCCAACATTGAACCTTGACAATTCCGCTGAGTGCTTCACTCCATCCCAACATAACTCCTTCAAGAAGTTATCATTCATTTCTACTCTTCAGCCAATTCCTTACCTACTCTAACAAATTATCTTGAATCACCACAACACCGGGTTTAACTATTAGCACTTCATGTGGAACTTCCCCAAATGCTTTTCAACAATCCAGGTACATCATTGTATAACACTTATGCAGCATGGTGGCACAGGGCGATACAGTGGCACAGGGTGGCACAGTGGTTAGCACTGCTGCCTCACAGCGCCAGTGACCTGGGTTCAATTCATGGCTTGGGTCACTGTCAGTGCAGAGACTGCATGTTCTCCTGGTGTCTGTGTGGGTTTCCTCCGGGTGCTCCGGTTTCCTCCCACATTCCGAAAGATGTAGTGGTTAGGTGCATTGGTCATGCTAAATTCTCCCTCAGTGTACCCGAACTGGCGCCAGACTGTGACGACTAGGGGATTTTCACAGTAACTTCATTGCTGTGTGAAGAAGGGAAAGGGTTAATGTTTTTTTTGTACTCAATGTATTTTGTACCTAAAAGGTTGAACTTTGTATCTGGAATGTATCACAAACCTAACGTTTCCTTGTGGCGAGTCATCCCTTTTTTATATTGCTCCTGGTAGTAGCATAAGTCATTTGTTCATGTCTTTCATCTGTTACCTTTAGTATAAGCCATTTGTTCATGGTTCTCTCGCTTGTCTACATCATTCTGATAAAACAGACAGTTGAATATAGATGTTAGGGGGTAAGTCTTTCATTCCGTAGGCTTGTCTATGATTTAAACAGAGGAAGCAGCGACCAAATGGTAGAGTGCGAGAATGGCCGTTTGAAGGAGGACTCCCACTGGGACAGTTGCACTCAGTCACTCAGTCACTTCAAAGGAAACGCTGCGGGGAGAGCAGGGAACCAGAGGTGACACCTTGACTGCAACGACCAGAAGAATTGTGCTTTATGACCCAAGGATACCAGATGGTCTCTAACCATGATCCAAAGACTATCAGAAGCTGTTAAAGGAACTATATTTTACGATCAAGGACTGTTAACTGGACTTTGCTTCATGACTTGTATTGGGAACCCTGATGTATAAATATCCATGCTTCTTGTGTTCAGTGAGAACTTTGGCTTCCGCTTTCAAGGGGTCAAGTTCTCCCATAAGCTTGTGAGAATAAAGCCTGACTGTATTTTTGACTCATATCAGCCTATAGAGGTATAATTTCCGACTTCAGTTTTGGTGCCGAAACCCGGGAAAAAAACCCCGGATCTGTTTGTGGGACTCTGTTTGCAGGCCCAGGTTGAATGGCCACAACCTGTGCACTGGAATAGAGTTCTGAACCTAATAGGGTGAGTCAAACTACAGTGGGCTGAGCATATGTGGTGAGTGTGTGTGAGAGTGAAAGACATCTGAACTGAACACATACGGACAAGGAGGCATTTGTCTGTTATGGATTCTCAAGTGAGTGTAAAGACTGGAGAAAAGTTGCCTGAGATGTGATGTTCAGACGTGAGTGAGAAAGAAACTGTTTGTGTGAGAGAGAAACTGTCTGAGTGATCACTGGAATAGTGTAAGCTTAATAGTGTAAGCGGTGGTACGGAGGGATTTGATCACCCCTGACAGGTAACACCGGACTCTGATAAGAGCGACCTAGGAGTGGGAGAGTGAGAAGGGAGAATAGAAGGCTCCAGGTGGTGAGTATAAAACTTATCTGTATTATGGTAGGATCACAAGCACAAGGACAGTGGGGACCTCCGGAATCCCTGATAAATGAGTGTATGACTGAGAGGAACAAATTCATTAAACAGATGAGCAAAGGGGGGTGGAACTTATCCTACCCTCTGGGCCAACAGCATAAGTGGTTGGATAAAGAAAAGAGAAACATGACAAAGAAAATAGGAGTATTGTTAATACATCAGTTAGCTGGACTAATTGAGCAAGTCGTTGCCTCTACTCAAAAGTGGAGTGAGGATAAAGAAAGGATTAGGGAGTTAGAATGCAGAGTAAGGGAACTGGAGAAACAAAACCAAGTATTAGAAGAAAAGCAATGGAGAGGGGAAACCATTCCTCTACCTCCTTATGAGTCCATACAACAGGAACTAAACACTCTTCCAGAGGAATGGGACGCCCTAGAACACAACTTAGTGCCAGTAACCCAAGGGGGAACAGATACACAGCCTAAAGTAAATTATGAACCTTTCACCCTGGGTGAGAGGCAGCAGATAATGGCTTCCCTGGGTAAATTACAACCTAGAAGCGCAAACACTAAATTCTGGGAAGAATTAGACACAATTTGGGTAGGACACCTATTACACCTGAGAGACGTACACCAGCTGGTCAGGGCAGCCTGTCCAGCGGGTAAGTGGAGACAGGTAACGGGTGGACTCGCCACTCCTCCAGCACAGGATTATAGTGGGGGACGGTGGACACATGTAGTCGCCCTAACATCAGAGATAGATGCCCAACAGACACCCTTCGCCCAGTTTAAAGTAGAAATTCTGAGAGTATTAGGGAATGCTCCTACTAACTGGAGCAGAATGACCACAACGAAACAGCTAAAAGGAGCTTCTGAATGTGGGGGATGGTTGTTCCAGGTACATCAGGAGTGCTCTGGACAAGGAAACCCAGGTCAAGGGGATCGAGCGTTCATCCAGGCTTTTAAGGATGAATTCTTTAGTGTTCACCAAAAACTCCTTAAAATGGGAATTCTCAGTACCCCGAACTATGATGAGTTGGTAGAATGGGCTAATGGCATACCTGGAGGTGGATAGGAGAGATCTTAGTTTTTGTATTTCAGTGTGTTTGTGTGATGTGGTTTCTAGTCGAATGTAGGTGGTTGTTGTTGTATTAAATTGAGAGCAGGAATTGTTGAAACCTTTGTTCTTGTGGAGTGTTTATTGCGGGTAATAAATGACCTTAGTTTAGCCTCAGGGGGGCTGGGAGAGTGTTAAATCTGTAAAGATTAAAGTGATAGGATTTCTTGCATTTACTTCTGTTTTGAGTTTTAATTACAGTTTGGAAGAAAGAAGAATAAAAGTGACTGTCTTAATCCAAGTTCTGTATTCTTTTAAATGTTTTACTTACATCTCAGTTTAAGATGTTAAGTTTGAATGAGTGGTGGAAGCTTCCATGTGTGTCTGTGTGTTTAACAGAGTTGTTTGTTTTGATGTGATTTTACAACAGTGGGTTTGATACAGAGTTTAAATAAAATTAGAAGATAAATTGAAGTTTCAAAATCGAAGTACATAATTTGAAGTTGGAAATAGCCAATTTGAATTTTGAATAAACCTGTGTTTGAATTTTGTTAAGAAAGGATTTAAACCTTGGAGGGAACCATGTGCTCTCTCCTTTGTCTTAAAGTGAAGATTATAAGAGAGTTAGTTGAGAAATTGGGAGAAGAAATTAAGTAATTTTATGGAAAAGTAGATAAGCAAGAACAAAAGAATGTGGTAAATGTACTGTCTATGAGTCAGTTTAAAATATTTTAAGTTAAGTGAAATGAATTGTAATTCTGCTTATTTACAAGTTAGCAAGGAATGAGCTGAAAAAGGGGCTTAGGAGAGCTAGGAGGAGACATGAGAAGTCCTTGGCGGGTCGGATCAAGGAAAACCCCAAGGCTTTTTACTCTTATGTGAGGAATAAAAGAATGACCAGGGTGAGGTTAGGGCCGGTCAAGGACAGTAGTGGGAACTTGTGTATGGAGTCAGTAGAGATAGGCGAGGTGATGAATGAATACTTTTCTTCAGTGTTCACCAAGGAGAGGGGCCATGTTTTTGAGGAAGAGAAGGTGTTACAGGCTAATAGGCTGGAGGAAATAGATGTTCGGAGGGAGGATGTCTTGGCAGTTTTGAATAAACTGAAGGTCGATAAGTCCCCTGGGCCTGATGAAATGTATCCTAGGATTCTGTGGGAGGCAAGGGATGAGATTGCAGAGCCTTTGGCGTTGATCTTTGGGTCCTCGCTGTCCACGGGGATGGTGCCAGAGGACTGGAGAATGGCGAATGTTGTTCCTCTGTTTAAGAAAGGGAATAGAAATGACCCTGGTAATTATAGACCGGTTAGTCTTACTTCGGTGGTTGGTAAATTGATGGAAAGGGTCCTTAGGGATGGGATTTACGACCATTTAGAAAGATGCGGATTAATCCGAGATAGTCAGCACGGATTCGTGAAGGGCAAGTCGTGCCTCACAAATTTGATAGAATTTTTTGAGGAGGTAACTAAGTGTGTTGATGAAGGTAGGGCAGTTGATGTCATATACATGGATTTTAGTAAGGCGTTTGATAAGGCCCCCCATGGTCGGCTTATGATGAAAGTGAGGAGGTGTGGGATAGAGGGAAAGTTGGCCGATTGGATAGGTAACTGGCTGTCTGACCGAAGACAGAGGGTGGTGGTCGATGGAAAATTTTCGGATTGGAGGCAGGTTGCTAGCGGTGTGCCGCAGGGATCAGTGCTTGGTCCTCTGCTCTTTGTGATTTTTATTAATGACTTAGAGGAGGGGGCTGAAGGGTGGATCAGTAAATTTGCTGATGACACCAAGATTGGTGGAGTAGTGGATGAGGTGGAGGGCTGTTGTAGGCTGCAAAGAGACATAGATAGGATGCAAAGCTGGGCTGAAAAATGGCAAATGGAGTTTAACCCTGATAAATGTGAGGTGATTCATTTTGGTGGACAAATTTAAATGTGGATTACAGGGTCAAAGGTAGGGTTCTGAAGACTGTGGAGGAACAGAGAGATCTTGGGGTCCATATCCACAGATCTCTAAAGGTTGCCAGTCAAGTGGATAGAGCTGTGAAGAAGGCCTATAGTGTGTTAGCTTTTATTAACAGGGGGTTGGAGTTTAAGAGCCGTGGGGTTATGCTGCAACTGTACAGGACCTTGGTGAGACCACATTTGGAATATTGTGTGCAGTTCTGGTCACCTCACTATAAGAAGGATGTGGAAGCGCTGGAAAGAGTGCAGAGGAGATTTACCAGGATGCTGCCTGGTTTGGAGGGTAGGTCATATGAGGAAAGGTTGAGGGAGCTAGGGCTGTTCTCTCTGGAGCGGAGGAGGCTGAGGGGAGACTTAATAGAGGTGCATAAAATGATGAAGGGGATAGATAGAGTGAACGTTCAAAGACTATTTCCTCGGGTGGATGGAACTATTACAAGGGGGCATAACTATAGGGTTCGTGGTGGGAGATACAGGACGGATATCAGAGGTAGGTTCTTTACGCAGAGAGTGGTTGGGGTGTGGAATGGACTGCCTGCAGTGATAGTGGAGTCAGACACTTTAGAAACATTTAAGCGGTTATTGGATAGGCACATGGAGCACACCAGGATGATAGGGAGTGGGATAGCTTGATCTTGGTTTCAGATAAAGCTCGGCACAACATCGTGGGCCGAAGGGCCTGTTCTATGCTGTACTGTTCTATGTTCTATGTTCTATGTTCTAAGTTCCAGGAGGAGATTAATCAATTAAATCTTAGTTGCCAATGCAAATTGCCCTTACAAATGTCTGATAGTTTAATATTCTGTAACTGATTAAAATTATGTACTGCCGTTGGAATTTTATGTGCTATCTATTGTTCAAAGTTTGTCAAATATTGAGCACTGTCAAGCTTAAAATCTAGCCAGTTAAAATTAAACCAAAAGGTTTCTGATTAATTAACTAGTGTGTATTGTACCTACTTTGGTTTTGATTTGGCGCCTGTTGTTTTCCTCGAGTGCGGGGGGGGGTTTTATCTGGAGCTTGGTTTAAATTGGAAACGGATTGGATTAAAGGGGTTTGGATATTACAGTTATGGTGTGTAAAGTATGATACAACTGCCGCTTGATTATTTTTATTATACAGTATAGCACTGCTATATCGACCCGGAAATAAAATCAAATTCTGAAAAGCCTTCACCAATTTTGTCTAATATAGTTATATATTATATGTTGTGTGTTGATAAAACATCATTCTGTAGGAGCTTCCTGTTTTCCTCGCCATACAAATAATTAAATTAGAGATAATGTCGGGGTACATTATATAAAGATTGGAGCTGTATGGTATGTGATTTTAATGGGGAATGCGATGTTTTTTGATGAGATTATATACAAATGAATAGATGTCCAAATGTAGCCAAAAAGCCAGTGTAAAGTGTTATTTAATTCACACTAAGCTTTCTATGGAAGGGGGGTGTGTAGTTAACTGTATAATGTACTAGCTAAAGCCATACAGATATCGGGAAATTGTGGACAGAGATATTGCCCACTATACTGATGAGATTAAGAATTACCACAAACCGGACAACCGGATTAACCCCTTATGAATTAATGACAGAATGGGTGATGATGTAGGTTCACTAAAAGATGAATTCAGGAGATATATTTTGGAACTAAGCACCCAACTTAAAGGCTTGCGCAAATTGGTAAAAGACAATCCGGAACAAAGAGACACAGAGAGAGAGAGAGCTTGAAATGCTCCCTGACGGGCGGGAAGTTGCGTCCAAGTAAAAGCATTACTTGACAAACCTGGGTTCGCCCCTCAATGGGAGGGCCCCTATAAAGTTAAAATTGTGTAGTGTGCTTAATTCACAGATATGCGAGACGGTTGACCTCCAAGCAAGCTGAACGGGTTCGCGGGCAGTGGCGCGCGGGCGGTATAGCCTTTGGACCATTGTATAATGGTCGCGCGGGTTATTAGTTAAGTGATAGGATGATTTTCTTGCTGCTTCTCATGACCCTTGCCCTGCTAGTTACGGAGGGGAAGTATAGGTGGAATTGTGTAGACTTGAGGATAGAGCATCGCAAGCTTCTCTGTAACGATGGCTCTGTCTATTGTAACCTTCTGACACATGGAATAAGTCCCTGGGAGGTTACCTGTAGGGACCGCTGCTTGGGATTCCTTAACCATGCCATGTTGCTAACTCTGTTGGAGGGGCGAGGTGATTGGGGTCTCCCATGCATGTAATGTGGTGTAACTGGAATTTTTGGTGTTTAGCTGAGGGACCGGGATGGATCTGTACCCGGCAACAGCAGAGGGCTCGGGAGGATGTGTACATCAACACGAGATTTGGTCGATCCAAGCAATCATTGTACCAATCCTCTAAAATCAGGCCCCATCACATGAACACTTTCATGTATATGTCTCACTTGTATGTATTGCAGTCAAAATTCTGAGCAAGTGCTGGGCCTGCTCACACATTCCCACGCACGGAGGAAAGGGGGGAAGTCCTTTATTCCCTATCTTTTTGTCAACTCCGGATATGGTGGAGGGGATTTCGAATCAGAATGGAACCCACGATGGGACAAGGAAAGTGACATTTAAAAAAAAACCCCATCAGGCATGTTGTGAAAACCCAACAAGGGGGATCTATCTGCTTGGTAGGAAACGGAACCATACTTATTGGCCGTAGCTACTGTACCCAGCAGATTAATGTCACCAGTGGTGCCTGGGCTTTGGCGCAACAGATTACAGTCCATTGCCCTACTACTGATGTCCTGGTCAGCCTCTCCTCTACTTATATGAGCAGCATGACTGCATATGATGGTACCTGTTGTATCTGTGGAAACAATGCCTACCCATGGCTTCCTTGGGATTGGGTAGGATCGTGTTATTTAGCATATGTGGTACCCTATATTCACCATTAGTGAGACAGAATGGTTCTTTATGATAGCTTTCCCACTTTATGGGACAGCAAAAGCAGCTCAGGAACTTATACATATGGCCTCGACCTTGGAGAGAATTGCAAATGAAACTAGAGACGGGTTTGAGGAGGTGAGCACAGCCTTCTCTGAAGTATCAGCTGAAGTTGTAGCTATCCGGACTGTTGCTTTATAGAACCGATTGACACTTGATTATGTGTTGGCTTTCCAGGGAGGACCGTGCGCTATAATTGAATCTGAATGCTGCACGTATATCCCAGATGTTTCGGAAAATATAACTCGTTTGGGAGATCATATCAAACGAGTGACGATGACAATACAAGGTGAAGGGAGCCAATATCATAATTATAACCCTCCGGGATGGCTGGGGCAATGGTTCAGGTCGTGGGAATCATATCTGATGCACAGGTTAATTGTATTAATTGTCGTTGTTATCGCATGTTGTATTTGTATGGCATTATTGAACGCTTGTTGTAAAACGGTAACAGCCCGAATTATGCCGAGTGCAAGTGTACAGGCAGAAGGGACAGACTTCCTGATGAAGGAGGTAGGCCCATATATGTTGGTAACATTTGGCTCTAAATTGGTCATGGGGCCATGTTTGCACTTGGCCTCTGACCAAAAGGGGGGATTGAAGAAGGGAAAGGGTTAATGTTTTTTTTGTACTCAATGTATTTTGTACCTAAAAGGTTGAACTTTGTATCTGGAATGTATCACAAACCTAACGTTTCCTTGTGGCGAGTCATCCCTTTTTTATATTGCTCCTGGTAGTAGCATAAGTCATTTGTTCATGTCTTTCATCTGTTACCTTTAGTATAAGCCATTTGTTCATGGTTCTCTCGCTTGTTTATATCATTCTGATAAAACAGACAGTTGAATATAGATGTTAGGGGGTAAGTCTTTCATTCCGTAGGCTTGTCTATGATTTAAACAGAGGAAGCAGCGACCAAATGGTAGAGTGCGAGAATGGCCGTTTGAAGGAGGACTCCCACTGGGACAGTTGCACTCAGTCACTCAGTCACTTCAAAGGAAACGCTGCGGGGAGAGCAGGGGACCAGAGGTGACACCTTGACTGCAACGACCAGAAGAATTGTGCTTTATGACCCAAGGATACCAGATGGTCTCTAACCATGATCCAAAGACTATCAGAAGCTGTTAAAGGAACTATATTTTACGATCAAGGACTGTTAACTGGACTTTGCTTCATGACTTGTATTGGGAACCCTGATGTATAAATATCCATGCTTCTTGTGTTCAGTGAGAACTTTGGCTTCCGCTTTCAAGGGGTCAAGTTCTCCCATAAGCTTGTGAGAATAAAGCCTGACTGTATTTTTGACTCATATCAGCCTATTGAGGTATAATTTCCGACTTCACTGTGTTAATGTAAGCCCACTTGTGGCACTAATAAATAAACTTTAAAAACTTATATAGCATAGTTGAGATGTTAAGATGGCACTTTATGAGATGTAGGGAAATCAGCAGGATTTCTCCTGAATTCATACGGACAGCTGTTAACTATCCAGTTGTCGATTTTGATAATTAATTCCAATCATGTGCATGGAATTGAGGTAAAACTCTTAACAATTAAATAGGATACGATGGGTTGCCCCAGTACCACCAAAACCCCAATCTTAAATGTGCCCCACTGTTTCTTTAAAGGAGCAGAACTGGTAAAAGAATTTAATCATAAACTCAACAAAACAAGAAGAAGACTTATAAAGCTAAATCCTATTTTTTTCTGAGGTCTGGGGAATTCATCAATTCTTGCAATAACCCAAGTTATAGAAGGGACAATTGGGCCTGTATTGCTTACATCACCACTTTCAAAATAAGAAAACCACATTAGCCTGGTTTCAGTCTATTGGCATCTTCCAGAGTCTAATGACTCCCGGATTTGAGTATCAAAGCCTCACAAAGCTCCCGACTAAACACTCTCAGCTTACTAAGATAAATGTTGTTTACCCCGAGAGATTTATTTCTTCTGGGTCTTTAAGCCTCTCTTGTTCTTCCTTCTCACTTCTTTCAAAGCCATTCATTTTGCTTTGCTTAACTCTCTTTGGCGAGGACTTCAACAGATGCTAATCTGAGAATTTATTTGAATGCTATTTTCAAATGGTTTCATTTGTGCTCAATGTGTTCAAACTCTGTTGTTTCCTACCACACTCACTATCTGGATTGGATATAGTAAGAGACAGAGATGTGAGCCTGTTGCATCCTAAATGCTCTTCTCGATCTTGACTTGGGTGTGTAGGGGACAATTTCAAAATTTGTGGATGTCACAAAACTTGGTAGCATTGTGAACTGTGAGGAAATAGTGATGACCTTCAAGAGGATATAGGCTGGTTGAACGGGTGGACAGATGGCAGATGAAATCTAATGTGAAGTGATACATATTGATAGAAAGAATGAGGCGTGGCAATAAAACATAAAGGGAGAACAAGAATGTGGAATATATTTGTATAAACTGTTGAAATAACAGAGCAGGTTCAGAAAGTAGTTTGTTACAGTCAGGTGAGGAGGGGTTGGATAGCTCCCCTCTCTTCCTTTTCCTTATTTGACCACAACAGTTTTTTAATAATGGACGCACTTGCCAATACTGAGAGATTAACTCTTTATGGGCTATGTCCATAAAAACATAGACAGGTTATCTTGAGTTTTTTTTTTAAAGAGATTTTTAAGTGTACTTAACCCAGTCTAAGCAAAGGATATGCTCTGCCTTTCACGTATACTTACACAAATTCAAAGTTCACACAAGTGAATAGATTACAGAGAGGGGAGGATGAATTATGTAACTTAGGGTCCAGTAAAATTAAAGTGATGTACAACTCTTGAAGGTTGGTGACTTTGATTTGGCTTCAGACTGAACTTGGTGGTTTGTTGCTTTCACCCCACTGCTTTCAGACTTGAGGTGGTTTAAAGCAGTAGATAGAATATTTATCTGTTCTTCTGGGGGCATCAGCACTGGTTTGAGGTATTTTTAGAATCTCCATCCATGGCAACTGGATAGTCAAAATCAGCAGACAGGGTTCAAAACTTGCAGGCTGAATGGAGGGAGGGAGAGTAGGGAATGCATTCCATGGGGGGGGAGGGATCCTGAGTAGTGGGGCTGAAAGTGAGGGATGCATGGATGGGGACTGCAATGCACGGCATTGCAGAGGTGGGGTGGAGCAGGGTTTGAAATGTGTATACTTCAATGCCAGGAGTATTCGCAATAAAGTGGGTGAACTTGCAGCGTGGATCAGTACCTGGGACTTCGATGTTGTGGCTATTTCAGAGACATGGATAGAGCAGGGGCAGGAATGGATGCTGCAGGTCCCGGGGTTCAAATGTTTTAGTCGAAGTAGGGAAGGAGGTAGAAGAGGGGGAGGGGTAGCATTATTGGTCAGAGATTGTATCACAGTGTCAGAGAGGAGGTTTGATGAGGACTTATCTGTTGAGGTAGTATGGGCGGAGATTAGAAATAGGAGAGGAGAGGTCACCCTGTTGGGAGTCTTTTATAGACCTCCTAAAAGTTCTAGAGAGGTTGAGGAAAGGATTGCGGAGTCAATCCTGCTTAGGAGTGAAAGTAATAGGGCAATTGTTATGGGGGATTTTAACTTGACTAATATTGACTGGAATTGTTATAGCTCTAGCTCGTTAGAGGGGTCAGTTTTTGTTCAAAGCGTGCAGGAAGGTTTTTTGACTCAGTATGTAGACAGGCCAACTAGAGGTGAGGCTATATTGGATCTGGTGCTGGGAAATGAGCCAGACCAGGTGCTAGACTTGGAAGTTGGTGTGCATTTTGGTGATAGTGACCACAATTCGGTTACGTTCACCTTAGTGATGGAAAGGGATAGGCATGAACCTCGGGCCAATGGTTTTAGCTGGGGGAAGGGTAATTATGAGGCTATTAGGAGAGAATTAGGAAACATAGGTTGGACTAGGAGATTACAGGGACTGGGAACGTCCGACATGTGGAGTTTTTTCAAGGAGCAGCTACTGCGAGTCTGTGATAGGTATGTCCCTGTCAGGCAAGGAGGAATTGGTAGGGCTAGGGAACCGTGGTGCACCAAAAAAGTTTCTTTGTTGGTTAAAAAGAAAAAGGAGGCTTATGTTCGGATGAGACGTGAGCACTCGGGTAGTGCACTAGAAAGCTTTAGATTGGCTAAGAGGGAGTTGAAGAGCGAGCTTAGAAGGGCTAAAAGGGGACATGAGAAGACTTTGGCGGATAGGGTTAAAGAGAATCCTAAGGCGTTCTATAGGTATGTCAAGAACAGAAGGTTGGTTAGGGCAAGTTTAGGGCCAGTTATAGATGGCAGAGGGAAGTTATGTGTGGAACCGGAGGAGATTGGTGAAGCATTGAACCAATATTTCTCTTCGGTGTTCACGCAAGGGGACATGAATATAGCTGAGGAGGACACTGGGTTGCAAGGGAGTAGAATAGACAGTATTACAGTTGATAAGGAGGATGTGCAGGATATTCTGGAGGGTCTGAAAATAGATAAATCCCCTGGTCCGGATGGGATTTATCCAAGGATTCTCTGGGAGGCAAGAGAAGTGATTGCAGAGCCTCTGGCTCTGATCTTCAGGTCGTCGTTGGCCTCTGGTATAGTACCAGAAGATTGGAGGTTAGCGAATGTTGTCCCATTGTTTAAGAAGGGGAACAGAGACTTCCCCGGGAATTATAGACCGGTGAGTCTCACTTCTGTTGTCGGCAAGATGTTGGAAAAAATTATAAGGGATAGGATTTATAGTTATTTGGAGAGTAATGAATTGATAGGTGATAGTCAGCATGGTTTTGTGGCAGGTAGGTCGTGCCTTACTAACCTTATTGAGTTTTTTGAGAAAGTGACCAAGGAGGTGGATGGGGGCAAGGCAGTGGACGTGGTATATATGGATTTTAGTAAGGCGTTTGATAAGGTTCACCATGGTAGGCTTCTGCAGAAAATGCAGATGTATGGGATTGGGGGTGATCTAGGAAATTGGATCACGAATTGGCTAGCGGATAGGAAACAGAGGGTGGTGGTTGATAGTAAATATTCATCATGGAGTGCGGTTACAAGTGGTGTACCTCAGGGATCTGTTTTGGGGCCACTGCTGTTTGTAATATTTATTAATGATCTGGATGAGGGTATAGTTGGGTGGATTAGCAAATTTGCTGATGACACCAAAGTCGGTGGTGTGGTAGACAGTGAGGAAGGGTGTCGTAGTTTGCAGGAAGACTTAGACAGGTTGCAAAGTTGGGCCGAGAGGTGGCGGATGGAGTTTAATGCGGAGAAGTGTGAGGTAATTCACTTTGGTAGGAATAACAGATGTGTTGAGTATAGGGCTAACGGGAGGACTTTGAATAGTGTGGAGGAGCAGAGGGATCTAGGTGTATGTGTGCATAGATCCCTGAAAGTTGGGAATCAAGTAGATAAGGTTGTTAAGAAGGCTTATGGTGTCTTGGCGTTTATTGGTAGGGGGATTGAATTTAGGAGTCGTAGCGTTATGTTGCAACTGTACACAACTCTGGTGCGGCCGCACTTGGAGTACTGTGTGCAGTTCTGGTCCCCACATTACAGGAAGGATGTGGAGGCTTTGGAGAGGGTGCAGAGGAGGTTTACCAGGATGTTGCCTGGTATGGAGGGGAGATCCTATGAGGAGAGGCTGAGGGATTTGGGATTGTTTTCGCTGGAAAGGCGGCGGCTAAGAGGGGATCTTATTGAAACATATAAGATGATTAGAGGTTTAGATAGGGTGGATAGTGATAGCCTTTTTCCTCTGATGGAGAAATCCAGCACGAGGGGGCATGGCTTTAAATTGAGGGGGGGTAGTTATAGAACCGATGTCAGGGGTAGGTTCTTTACCCAGAGGGTGGTGAGGGATTGGAATGCCCTGCCAGCATCAGTAGTAAATGCGCCTAGTTTGGGGGCGTTTAAGAGATCCGTAGATAGGTTCATGGACGAAAAGAAATTGGTTTAGGTTGGAGGGTCACAGTTTTTTTTTTCAACTGGTCGGTGCAACATCGTGGGCCGAAGGGCCTGTTCTGCGCTGTAATGTTCTATGTTCTATGTTCTATGTTCTATGGCGGAGTGGGGGGATGTTACATAGAGAGGGTGAATGGGGGGTTTGTGTCTGTGGAGTATGGGGAGTTCTGTGGATGGGGAGGAGGCGGTTCTGTGGTTGGGGAAGGGGAAGTTCTGTGGTGGGGGAGGGGGCAGCCCTGTGGTTAAGGTGGGGGCAGTTCTGTGGTGGAGAGGGGGCAATTCTGTTGTGGGGAGGGGCAGTTCTGTGATGGGAGGGGCAGTTCTGTGGTTGGGAAGGGGCAGTTCTGTGGTGGGGAGGGGGCAATTCTGTTGTGGGGAAGGGGCAGTTCTGTGGTTGGGGAGGGGACAGTTCTGTTGTGGGGAGGAGCAGTTCTGTGATGGGGAGGGGGCAGTTCTGTGATTGGGGAGGGGGCAGTTCTGTGGTTGGAGAGGGGGCAGTTCTGTGGTTGGGGAGGGGGTAGTTCTGTGGTTGGGGAGGGGGCAGTTCTGTGGTGGGGAGGGGGCAGTTCTGTGGTTGGGGAGGGGGCAGTTCTGTGGTGGGAAGGGACAGTTCTGTGGTTGGGGAGGGGGTAGTTCTGTTGTGGGGAGGGGGCAGTTCAGTGGTTGGGGAGGGGGTAGTTCTGTTGTGGGGAGGGGGCAGTTCTGTGTTTGGGGTGGGGACAGTTCTGTTGTGGGGGTGGGGGCAGTTCTGTTGTGGGGGAGAGGGTAGTTCAGTGGTTGGGGAGGGGTAGTTCAGTGGTGGGGAGGTTGCGTGGAGGGGCTGTTACTATTTTTATTTAAAAAGGGCATTGTTCAAGTCTTGATGCATGTGGGGACACATTGTCCAAATCCTCACTGAGTACTGTGCCACCATCGGCAACCATCCGGCAACATGGTCTCTCATAACCACAACCACACTATTAATTCATGATATGTCAGACATGGATATTGTCAACAGTCATTATTCAGAGCACTACCATTCTACACGTAATCCAATCACTCTGGGCAAAATCTCACCAAAAAAATGGCAGCGTGTTTGTTCCAGTGTGAAAATTGGAGTGTTTCCCGCCCATGGCAATGACGTGTTTTGATCGAATCTTAAGCCTCATTTGTGAAAATTTCCATGCTCACAAGTTTCATACTGTTCCAGTGGTGTGTTCCCTCTGATTCTCCCACCCTGCAACAACTGAACTGCTGCACGCAATGGGGAGCTTCATATAAACGGCTCTCCAGCACTTGTTCCACGGTGACTGCAGGGAATGGCAGCCCAGAAACCCACACTGTGCTTTTCGAAGGGGGCCCTCACCAGGATGCTGGATGGAGTGGAGCAGAGGCGGGACACACTCTACTCCTGCTCCAGGACACAGCCTTCCAGCTGGGTCACCACCCCCGCCTGGGATACAGTGGCAGCCCTGGTCAGTGCAAGCGCACTCCAGAAGAGGACGGGGTAGCAGTGCTGGAAGAAGATGAATGATCTTCTTCACTCAGCCAGAGTAAGTCAACCATCTCCAGTCTCCCACTGGGACATTTTGCACATCCCTTGCACCTCCAACCCTTTCACTCGCTCAGCCACCTTGGCCTCTGCCATCAGCAGGCACCAGTGCCCCCCTCCCACAATCACCATATTCCCCCCAGTAGCTGCTAAGCTCCTCACACTCCAGCTCCCATCCAAGCCCCACGCTTGCTGCACCTCATCACCATCTTAAATGCCCACATTCCCACCTATACTCTGCCTGGATGAGATTCTCCGGCTTCCCAGTTGCGTGTTTCCTGCCGGCAGGAGATGGTGCATTGTTTGCTGGCGGTGGGATTCTCTGGTCCTGTTGCTGTCAATGGGAATTCCCATTGACGTCACTCACACTTCCACAAAACCCCGGGCAGGGGTGCATTGCTCGTGGGACTCTTCCTGTTAATAAAAATATCATCTGACAGAAGGCAGCTGCAGTTTTATTTGTTGCTGCTGTCCCCATGAACATGAACACACATGTCTAAAGTGTGAGAACCCCACCCTTTCCCCAACCCGCAGCGGTAGGAGTGGATTTGGTTTGGGGGAGGGACTTCTGGATTTGGCATAATTTTGGATAAGACCCTCTGCATCATGGTGAACGTTTTAGCTTCAATATTTATAAAGACAAATCAGAGGGAGATGTAAGTGCTTCATCAAAACTTTATAAACATGGGCATTTCCGACTGTCGTTATTTTGTTTCTTTCAGCTTTGGAGGGGAGTGGGATGAGATGAGATAAACAGTTCACCCTTTACTCCAGTGAAAGGGTAAACACTCTGTGTGACCCTCTACCGATTGTGTCCTTGTAAATTTGATGTTTACCTGTATCAGTGACTCATTTCTGCTCAGAAACACACAGTCATTTTGTGTAAACATAAAGCTGTACATTTCACATTGCTCAGTGAGTCAGTGAACAGCCCTCCCTTTATATATAAACCAGCTCCATTCTCTGAGACAAGTGTTAGTACAAGTGGGTGACTGCACAGTTACTGACCCAACGCTTCCACTGCACGAGAATGAAACTATCCTCAGCTTTTGCTCTTCTTTCGCTGCTCTTATTCTCGACAGTGGGTAAGTTCCTCTTAAGACTTTGCTTCTCACTCTCGTATTTATTTATTATCATTTTGAGTTTAATAAGAACTGGAGTCAACACATTCAGTTGGTGCCTTATATCATCTGATCAGCAATCGCTTAAGACTGGAAGTGTCAATGAGGGATTAACTGTTCTGGTTGTAGGGCCCATGTTACAACGAACAAAGAACAAAGAATAATACAGCACAGGAACAGACCCTTCGGCCCTCCAAGCCCACGCCGCTCCCTGGTCCAAACCAGACCATTCTTTTGTATCCCTCCATTCCCACTCCGTTCATATGGCTGTCTAGATAAGTCTTAAACGTTCCCCGTGTGTCTGCCTCCACCACCTTGCCTGGCAGCGCATTCCAGGCCCCCACCACCCTCTGTGTAAAATACATCCTTCTGATAACCGTGTTAAACCTACCCCCCCTCACCTTGAACCTATGACCCCTTGTGAACGTCACCACCGACCTGGGAAAAAGCTTCCCACCGTTCACCCCATCTATGCCTTTCATAATTTTATACACCTCCATTAGGTCACCCCTCATCCTCCGTCTTTCCAGTGAGAACAACCCCAGTTTACCCAATCTCTCCTCATAACTAAGCCCCTCCATACCAGGCAACATCCTGGTAAACCTCCTCTGCACTCTCTCTAAAGCCTCCACGTCCTTCTGGTAATGTGGCGACCAGAACTGGATGCAGTATTCCAGATGCGGCCGAACCAACGTTCAACCGCAACATCAGACCCCAAACTTTTATACTCTATGCCCCGTCCCATAAAGGCAAGCGTGCCATATGCCTTCTTCACCACCTTCTCCAGCTGTGATGTCACCTTCAAGGATCTGTGGACTTGCACACCCAGGTCCCTCTGCGTATCTACACCCTTTATGGTTCTGCCATTTATCGTATAGCTCCCCCCTACGTTAGTTCTACCAAAATGCATCACTTCGCATTTATCTGGATTGAACTCCATCTGGCATTTCTTTGCCCAAATTTCCAGTTCAATACTTCTTCAATACATATCTTCAATATGTTCAATACTTCTTTCGCCAGCACATTGCTCATAACACTCTGAACTTAATACAACGTGGCACTAATCAGCAGGAAGGCCCTGATACTTAACTGAATCTAGAATTGAGATGCTTTACACAAATGTGGTCAACTCCCCCCCACCCCCAGACAAATATTGCCCCTCACCCAACCACTGCTACCCGCTGCCAGCCACCGATTGCCCCTGCCACCTGCCCCAGGCCCTTAATCACCCAGCCTTCCTCACTCAACAGTAGCAAGTTCATGAATGATTCGGGTGGCACGGTGGCACAGTGGTTAGCACTGCTGCCTCACAGCACCAGTGACCCAGATTCGATTCCCGGCTTAGGGCACCGTCTGTGTGGACTTTGTACATTCTCCCCGTGTCTGTGTGGGTTTCCTTCCACAGTCCAAAGATGTGCGGGTTAGGTGGATTGGCCACACTAAAATGCCCCCTAGTGTCAGGGGGACTAGCTAGGGTAAATGCATTGGGTTGTGGGGATAGGGCCTGGGTGGGATTGTAGTCACTGCAGACTCGATGGGCCAAATGGCCTCCTTCTGCACTGTAGGGATTCTATGATTCTGTCTCCACTGAAATAAAACTCGAGCACCAATATCGGCCTAAATTTAGAAGCCTTAGAAATAAACCCCTTGCAGTTTTGTGTTATTAATCATTAACCCTGTTCTCTTATCTTTACTTTTACATCAAGTTAGCAGGATGTCAGGCAGTTTATTTTACGTTTTCCTAAATTGTGTTCTTTCTCCTACCTTTGCTTTTCCTCTTTGTAACTTTGATTCACTTTTACTCCATTGTTTCTCCTTTTTATTTACATTTCACCCTCCGTTTTTGTGCTCACTGATTTCTACGCTGTTATTTTCAATGTTTTTTTCCTGTAGCTTTTAGCTCTTTTCCTCTCTGATGATCAGCAATACTGAATGATAGAACACTCACCACGCACTGCACAGGACACAGTAAGGTCACAGTTCAAAGGTTGGGCAATCACTATTATTTGCGAGTCTTTAAAAAAATTAAATTTGCTGAACTTTCCAAGCTGAGAGACCAAAACAAGCGCTGTCAAGAGAAACAACCAAGTTGATACAGCCCAGTGAGAAGCATTAATGTTAGAGTTATGGAGTGAATTGAGATAGGATGAAGCCCTGTGTTACAGAACAGTATAAACACATTTATATTGACTGTACGGGCTTAATGTCACAGAAAATTACTGGAGAAAGCAAAAGAAAAATGAACAACTTTCTGGGCGGATGCAGATTATGATTTAAACAATGGCTACAGAAAATAACTGGGTGTTTGTGATTTAAAAGAAGCTTCATTGGGTGGAATAGATAGGAAATGAATGCCACCTCCCTTGTAAAAAGATATAAAAGGTTGAACCCTTCGGAGACCTGTACTGCAGTCAAAGTAGTTCCCACAATTCGGTGAAAGGAAATGTCAAGGAGAAAGAGAGAGAGAGAGAGAGAAAGAGAGAAGGCCACCCGATCATTAGAAGAGGAGATAGTTACAAGAGCCAGTCAGTTTTGGTGCTTGTGTGACCACAGTTAGTAACACATTTGAGCTCGATATTGGTGAAATGTTTACTTGCTGGAAAATATTTGTACACTCTGATGCTAAATATCAGTGGAGAGTTGATTTTGCTGACAAGGCAGCTGCTTTCTGATATTATTTTAAATTATTTCAATTCCTCTTCTTTCTTTCAACCTATGAAATCTGCCATTGTTTTCTGTAAGCATTTTAATATTAAGTGTAACGGCCTTTTGAGCTTTTTCTATACTTTCATGGAATGTGAGCATCACTGGCTGGGACAGCATTTGTTCACAGTAAGGAGTCTCACAACACCAGGTTAAAGTCCAACAGGTTTATTTGGTAGCAAAAGCCACACAAGCTTTTGGAGCGCTGCCCCTTCGTCAGGTGAGTGGGATTTCAGTTCACAAACAGTGCATATAAAGACACAAACTCAATTTACAAAATAAACCCTCCGTGCTCTCATCCCAAGTACTCCCCGCGTTGGAGATCTCTACTGCCTCCCGAAGATACACAAGGCAAACACACCCGGCACTCCCATCGTATCGGGCAATGGGACCCTGTGCGAGAACCTCTCCGGCTACGTTGAGGGCATCCTAAAACCCATTGTACAACGAACCCCCAGCTTTTGTCATGATACTATGGACTTCCTACAGAAACTCAGCACACATGGAGCAGTTGAACCAGGAGCACTCCTCGTCGCAATGGATGTCTCGGCACTCTACACCAGCATCCCCCACGACGATAGCATTGCTGCAACTGCCTCAGTACTCAACGCCGACAACTGCCAATCTCCAGATGCAATTTTACAACTCATCCACTTCATCCTGGACCACAATGTCTTCACCTTCAAAAACCAATTCTTCATCTAGACACATGGAACAGCCATGGGAACCAAATTCGCACCTCAATATGCCAACATCTTCATGCACAGGTTCGAACAAGACCTCTTCACCGCACAGGACCTTCAACCGATGCTATATACTAGATACATCGATGACATTTTCTTGCTTTGGACTCATGGTGAACAATCACTGAAACAACTATATGATGACGTCAACAAGTTCCATCCCACCATCAGACTCACCATGGACTACTCTCCGGAATCGGTTGCATTCTTGGACACATGCATCTCCATCAGGGACGGTCACCTCAGCACTTCACTGTACCGCAAGCCCACGGATAACCTCACGATGCTCCACTTCTCCAGCTTCCACCCTAAACACGTTAAAGAAGCCATCCCCTACGGACAAGCCCTCCGTATACACAGGATCTGCTCAGATGAGGAGGATCACAACAGACACCTGCAGACGCTGAAAGATGCCCCTTGACTCATCGATCGACAGTTCCGACGCGCCACAGCGAAAAACCGCACCGACCTCTTCAGAAGACAAACACGGGACATGGCGTACAGAGTACCCTTCATCGTCCAGTACTTCCCCGGAGCGGAGAAGCTACGACATCTTCTCCGGAGCCTTCAGCATGTCATTGATGAAGACGAACATCTCACCAAGGCCATCCCCACACCCCCACTTCTTGCCTTCAAACAACCACACAACCTCAAACAGACTATTGTCCGCAGCAAACTACCCAGCCTTCAGGAGAACAATGGCCACGATACCACACAACCCTGCCACAGCAACCTCTGCAAGACGTGCCGGATCATCAACACGGATGCCATCATCTCACATGAGAACACCATCCACCAGGTACACGGTACCTACTCTTGCAACTCGGCCAACGTTGTCTCCCTGATACGCTACAGGAAAGGATGTCCCGAGGCATGGTACATTGGGGAGACCATGCAGACGCTATGACAACGGATGAATGAACACTGCTTGACAATCACCAGGCAGCAGTGTTCTCTTCCTGTTGGGGAACACTTCAGCGGTCACGGGCATTCGGCCTCTGATCTTCGGGTAAGCGTTTTCCCAAGGCGGCTTCATGACACACGACAACGCAGAGTCGCTGAGCAGAAACTGATAGCCAAGTTCCGCACACATGAGGACGGCCTCAACCGGGATCTTGAGTTCATGTCACACTATCTGTAACCCCCACGACTTGCCTGGGCTTGCAAAATCTCACTAACTGTCCCGGCTGGAGACAATACGCATCTCTTTAACCTGTGCTTAACGCTCTTTCCACTCACATTGTCTGTACCTTTAAGACTTGATTACCTGTAAAGACTCGCATTCCAACCATTATTCTCTAAATTGAGTTTGTGTCTTTATATGCCCCGTTTGTGAACTGAAATCCCACTTACCTGATGAAGGGGCAGTGCTCCGAAAGCTAGTGGCCTGTGCTACCAAATAAACCTGTTGGACTTTAACCTGGTGTCGTGAGACTTCTTACTGTATTTACCCCAGTCCAACGCCGGCATCTCCACTTCACAGCATTTGTTGCCATCCCTAATTGCCCGTAAACTGAATGCTGGGCCATTTCAGAGGGCAAATAAGTGTCAACCACATTGCTGTAGGTCTGGTGTCACATGTAGGCTAGACCAGGAACGGACAGCAGATTTCCCTCCCTAAAGGACATCAGTGAACCAAATGGATTTTTACAAGAATCCACAATGTTTTCAGGTTAGATTTTTAATTCCAGATTTTTATTTTAATCCTACCGTGGTGGGATTCGAATCCAGGCCCTCAGAACATTATCCTGGTTCTCTGGATTATCAGCCCAGCGATAACACAACTATGCCACCTGTCAGTCAGTTAGTTCTCTTGTAGTTCGCAGATTGAATGAACTATAATTTGAGTGTTTTATAAAAGATAGAAATTACTATACTCATAAAGTTTTGGGTTGAAATCCCAGTCCAGAGATTTGACCACATAGTCTTGGCTGGTGATTCGGTAGAATACTGAGGGGTTGCTAAGGGCTTTCTTTTAGATGAGACATTAAACCAAGACCCCATCTTCCCTCTCAAGTAGGTGCAAGAGACTATGGTGCTATTTGATGCAGGGAGAAATCTTGGCCAATATTTATTCAGCAATCAATATCTAAAAACAAGTTATCATAGAATCTGGTGCAGAAGAAGGCCATTTGGCCCATTGAATCCGCACCAACTCAGCATCTTACCCATGCCCACCCCCTTGTTCTATGCCCATTACCGCAAACATTTACCATGGCCAATCAACCTAACCCACACATCTTTGGACTGTGGGAGGAAACTGGAGCACCCGGAGGAAACCCACGCAGACACGAGGAGAATGTGCAAACTCCACACAGACAGTGACCCAAGGCTGGAATTGAACCCAGGTCCCTCGCACTGTGAGGCAGCAGTGCTACCCACTGTGCCACCCTGGACTGATATTTCACTGCAATTTGTGGAATGTTGGTATGCGCAAATTGGCTGCTGCGTCTTCAAGATTACAACAGTGGGGGGAGTTTTACCATTCAGTCTCTAAGGGCCGGATCCGGGCGTAATGCAGATCCGAGCCCAGAATCCTCTTTGCAGCGCGCCCATACGCTTTTTGCCGGCTCCGGTCCGATCCGTGCTGTGGGCGGGGCTTAGCGCTGCCGGACCAATCGGAGCTCTGAACTGCGCATGCGCAGTTCACAAAAACATCCGAAGCAGCGCGCCCGGGCGCGAAAGGGAAAAACAGCAGAGGGAGCAGAGAGGATGGACTTGGGAGAATCTTGCAAACTGAAAATAATGTAGCATCTTCTTTGTGCTGCCTAATTATCTATGGAAAAGGTAATTAAACTACAGTGATCTAGTGAGCAATTAGTGACCTGTATAATACATTTGTGGTCTGTAACTGGATTGTTGATGCTCAAATGTTCAGAGTCATGTGGTGAACTTGGAAGAATTGTTCCCGTGGTGGAACTTGGTTGGAAATAAGATTCAAGGAGATTACTAAATCTTGTTTTCATCTGAACATTGCACAGAATTAGAGGAATCCCCTTTGGAAGATAATGTCAAAATTATAATCGCAGGAACTAAAAACCTGACAGTCAAATATTTGGGAAAATATTTCAAAATATATGTCCCCCCATCCATATTTTGAAATATTTTCCCAAATATTTGACTGTCAGGTTTTTAGTTCCTGAGATTATAATTTTGACATTATCTTCCAAAAGGGAATTCCTCTAATTCTGTGCAATGTTCAGATGAAAATGGGGGGGGGTCTGCTGAGGGGGGCCTGCCTTCCAGGGGGGTCTGATCCGGGGGGGGGGTCTGCCGGGGTGGTTAGCGGGGGGGTCTGCGAAGTATGGTCGAGGAGGATGGTGACTTCACAAGGGCAGAGAGGGCTTCGGAGGTTCCTCTGCAGAATAGAAATCCGCTTCGGACTTTTATTCTGCAGGTCGCTAAAAGCGCGGATGCGGAATGGGCCAGAAGACGGTAAAGTGGGATTTGGCGGTAGGGTTGGGCGCACGGTTCATTAAGTCGATTTAAATGCATGCAAATGCATTTAAATCGTCGGGCCGCCCAATCGGGTGTCGGTAAAGCCGCGATCTGCTTGGATTCTGGTGCAGATCGCGTTAAAGGCCCGACACCCGACTTTATCGCGATTTCGCACCCGTTTTTGGTAAAATCGGGCCCAGTGACTGCACTTCAAAAATTCTTCATAAGTTGTGAGTTGCTTTGGGACATTTTGAATCCTACTCCAAAGTTTAATCTTCCTCTCAATCTTAGATATAGGAGGCGATTTTACCATTTTTATTCAAAGTGCGGGGTGGACTTGAAACTGGGAGAGTTTCAGATCCAACTTTTAGGCCCGTTTTTAGTCCCCCCCCAATACGCACTCTGCATGCAAAATTTTGAGCATGTTAGATTCTTGCTGCAGAAGCCGGTGGGTGGGGTTTAGTGCACCCAAAAGCCTGCAGAGGGAGGTATTGCGTGTGTGTAGACCTCCAATGCTGCACATGCACATTAGGAGTGGCAGGGGCAGACAAAGAGAGAGCTGTCAGGCCCCTGCTACTGCAGGCGGCCTGAAGCAGCACCTCCCCCCACCCCCCCACAATCACAGCCCCCGCTGATCCCCACCGCCCAGACTGATCGTGGACCCCCCTCCCCCACTGATCACAGGCCTGCCATCCTCCCCGCATCGATCACGGCAGAGTGACAGCAGGCCCCCTCTCCCTCCATCTCCCCCCCCCCCACCGATCCCTGCAGAATGGCAGAGGGTCCCCTCTCCCTCCCTCCCCCACACAAATTCCTGCGAGTGGCAGCGGGCCCCCTCCCACCATTAACCCCTCCCATTATTAGATCCTCCCACCATTAGCCCCTCTCCCATTAGCCCCCATTAGTCCTTCTCCATTAGCTTTCCATTAGCCTTTCCTTGTAGGCCTCACCCCCAAAAGCCCCACCCCCACTGGCCCCACCCCATTGGCCCCTCCCTCCGTTAGCCCCACCCCCTTTCACTGCCCAGTGGGCATTGCCCAGGTGCCAGTCTGTCACTGCCCAAGGGGCACCCCCACCTCCCCCGGCCTCCCCAAAGGGCCTCAATGGTTTCCAGTTCCACCAGTGATGTCAAGTCGACTGTTCTCTGTACATGGAGAGCATGTCCATTCCTCGCCGGCGAGAACCTTTCCCCGAGAGGTCATGATGGGGGTGCTGAGCCTGAACAATTGAGCGCCGGGCTTGCTGAGCCGATGCTGCATGGTGGCACAGTGGTTAGCACTGCTGCCTCACAGTGCCAGGGACCCGGGTTCGATTCCCGGCTTGGGTCACTGTTTGTGCGGAGTTTGCACGTTCTCCCCGTGTCTGTGTGGGTTTCTTCCGGGTGCTCCAGTTTCCTCCCACAGTCTGAAAGACGTGCTGGTTAGGTGCATTGACCCGAGCAGGCACCGGAGTGAGGCAACTAGGGGAATTTCACAGTAACTTCATTGCAGTGTTAATGTAAGCCTAATGAATAAACTTTAGTTTTACTTTACCTCAGATGCAAATCATCATTCCAATAGATTTAAATATATTAACCTGCCTCTCGTCCATTTCCGGTGAGAAGCTGACCACGTCAGATATCCGCTCAGCGCTTTACGGCCCACTTTACCACCGTGTTGCACCCGAAAGCGGGCACCACGCGATGGTAAAATCGCCCCCATAGGATCACCTTTCAAAACACTGAACCTTCGTTGACTTTAAAGGCAGGCTTTTCAGCCAATAAAATACCCACAATGTAAATCACTGTCACATTTTTGTGCATCCAATATTGTCAGTAAACTTGTATTTGCCCCCAGTCCAATGAGTCTGGATAATGAACTCGTTTCCAATGGAGAAAGTCAGTTTCAGATCATAGAACAATAATAATTTGCCTTTTTACAGCATTTTTATCATAGAAA
Organism: Mustelus asterias; assembly: GCF_964213995.1. Taxonomy (NCBI): domain Eukaryota; kingdom Metazoa; phylum Chordata; class Chondrichthyes; order Carcharhiniformes; family Triakidae; genus Mustelus; species Mustelus asterias. The sequence goes on from NC_135806.1 coordinate 39,569,775, forward strand.
AATATCCCAAGGAGCTTCACAGAAGCCTAATCAAACAAATATCCACATCGAGCAAAAGAAGGAAATATTAGGAGAATGATTATAATCTTGATCAAAAGAGATAGGTACTAAGAGTGGAAATGAGAGAGTAATGGAAAGGTTTAGGTTGTCAATTCCAGAACTTTATATCTAGATATCTGACGCACAGCACCATTTGTGGGAAAAAGAGGATGGGTGGTGTGTGGGAGTCCAGCATTGGAGGAACACAGAATTTTTGTTATGTTGTTTAGCTGGAGGTGAATGCAGAGATAGGAATGAGTGAGGAGACAGGGGCGTTTCAACATGAGAATGTTAAACTGAAACACCGATTAAGCAGGAGCCAATGTAGACCAACGTTCAGACGGTAATGAATATAAAGGGTCTGGTGTGGAGTAGGATAGGAGTAAAGTTTGGGTGATATCAGAAGGTGAAGGAAGTGAATCCAAGTCATTCAGTCTAGAAGTAACCAGGTCATGGATGAGGGTTCCAGCAGCAGATGAGCTGAGGTAGGGCAGAGTGGAGATGTTACAATGTGATTGTCAGATATATCATATTGCCAATCCATGGGTCCATTGAGATATTGCCCTGTGTGTTTATAGATTTCTATTTTCAAACTCAATCACTTTGAAAATAATATTACAATTACCTCAGTGGTGTGGATATCAATGGCCAATGGTAGATTGCCATCAATTGCATAATCCAGGTCTTCATGAAAAGAGATGTGTTATTAAAATTGCTTTCCAAGTAAAAACACAGCATTGGCTGAAAGTTGTTCAGTCAGGCACCATATCTAGTTGGCGCTGGTAGTCGGGAGCATGGGGGTCAGAAGGCACATGGTCACTCATGATTCCTCACTCTGGGCATCAAGCGGCGTTGAAGCCACAGGATGAGGCTTTCACCCTGGGGAATGAAGGGGAAATGGGGATTCAATCCGCTCGCTGCTCTCTCTATATGAAAGCAGTTGTTCAGAGAATAACAAAGAGATGAAGCTGCCGCCAAGCCAGACAGTAAACAAGAAAAAATAACAAAATGTTGGGTTAAAGTTAATTGTTATTCAAGTGTAAAAGTGAAAGTCAGATTAAATACGTTGTTTGGAATATTTTATCATATCATTGTTCAGATACAGCTAAAGAATGGAAACGTGTTGTGTTTGCGTGATGTTATTAACCAGTGCAGTAACTCTTTCTCTTTCCACCATTTTGATCATTACAGTTGCAAACATGGACAGAGGAATGGAGGTAGGAAGCATATATTTCACCTTCCAATTTAAAGCATTTATGTTTTAGAATGCATTTTTTAAACTGTGATTTAGATTTTATGTGCCCTTCTGGCAGTGGTAGAGGGGCACATAAGCACAGCACTTTCCTCCCTACCCTCGTCTTGGAGTCCAAGATGCCAGGTCGATGTGTCACTGCCAGGATGCCAGTGGGCAGTGCAAGGTTGGGGTCCCCTCAGGGGCCCCACTTTAAAATGTCTCTCTTGGCGGGGGGTGGGGTTGAGGCCTCTGGCTGGGTAAGGGGCTGTCGGGTCATCCTCATGCCTGTGTAGTAAAGTAAAGTAGAGTTTATTTATTGGTCACAAGTAAGGCTTACATTAACACTGCAATGCAGTTACTGTGAAATTCCCCTAGTCGCCCGGCGCCTGTTCGTGTCAATGCACCTAACCTAGTGTGGGGGGTGGATGGGTGACCTGTTCTTTCAGTGGTGGTGGGGAGGATGCCCCTCTGTGCTGAGGGGTTGGGGGTTCTCCCCTTGTCAGTGGGGGTAGCCATGCGGAGGAGGACCTGTCTCTCAGCGCTGAGATTGCAATGCCTTTTAAGAAAGGGTGTCCCGATCTCTGTAAAGCAGGGCTGGCCCGTGTGTTTAATGTTTCCAATGTTATAATCATAAAGGTGGGTGAATCCCACTTGACAGGCGCTACTAACATTCCGGTATTCCTGCTGGCTGGAATAGAGCGCAAACAGGAGAAACCCAGTCACTATATCTGACTTAGTAAATGAGAGGCATGTTGTGTTTCAATGGTTTGTTTTCAAAAATGTAAAAAATATAAATAATAAACTTAAACTTAATGTCACATTCACAAGTAACACTGTCACAGATATAAACCTACACTAACTTAAAATTCATTCAGTCCTGTACAAGGAAATGAAAGATTTTTCCACATCTGAGAATAGTTTACTTTCATAGAATCCCCACAGTGCAGAAGGAGGGCATTCACCAATCAAGTCTGTACCGACCACAAACCCACACAGTCCCTACCACCATAACCCCATGCATTTACCCCAGCTAGTCCCCCTGACACTAAGGGGCAATGTATCATGGCCAATGCACCTGACCCGCATATCTTTGGGGTGTTGGAGGAAACCGGAGCACCCGGAGGAAACCCACGCAGACACAGGGAGAATGTGCAAACTCCACACAGAGAGTGACCCAAGCCGGGAATCGAACTTAGGTCCCTGGCACTGTGGGGCAGCGGTGCTAACCACTGTGCCACCGTGCCGGTATGGAGGGACCAGGACAGGTTGTTGGTGATCTCGACACCTAAAAACTTGAAGCTTGAACTTGAACTTTGTAACATAATCGCTTGAGTATGGAGGAAGTTTCCTTTCACGAGCATGGTCCTGATATCTGAAATCAGGTGTAGTCTCACTTAACTGATGTTCTTCATCTGAGATTCCAGTGGCTGAATCCCACTGACTGCTTTGAAGAATGATGTATTTCCTGTGATGTAGACCACTCCCAGCCATCGAATCTCGAGAACACCTTCCCTCCTGCCTTTCTGAATTTCATGCATTTGCTTCTGTCCTCAATCACCATCATGTTTGTGTTGATCATTTGCTTTGCAGGGTAGCACAGGAAGCACATATGTACAGTGTGTGCAAAGGTGAGTATAGCTGGAGGCTTTGTGTGAGGAACGATCATCCTCAACACCGGTGCCCCACAAGGCTGTGTCCTCAGCCCCCCTGCTACACTCCTTGTACACCTGTGACTGTGTGGCCAAATTCCCCTCCAATTCGATTTTCAAGTTTGCTGATGACACCACTGTAGGGGGTCAGATCTCAAACAATGGTGAGACAGAGAACAGGAATGAGATAGAGAATCTGGTGAACTGGCGCGGCGACAATAATCTCTCCCTCAATGTCAACAAAACAAAGGAGATTGTCATCGACTTCAGGAAGCGTATTGGAGAACATGGCCCTGTCTACATCAACGGGGATGAAGTAGAAATGGTCAAGAGTTTCAAGTTTTTAGGTGTCCAGATCACCAACAACCTGTCCTAGTCTCCCATGCCTACACTATAGTTAAGAAAGCTAACCAACACCATGTCAGCTGCGACTCTCACCCACTTTTACAGATGCACCATAGAAAGCATTCTTTCTGGTTGTATCACAGCTTGGTATGGCTCCTGCTCTGCCCAAGACCGCAAGGAACTACAAAAGGTTGTGAATGTAGCCCAGTCCATCACACAAACCAGCCTCCCACCTATTTACTCTGTATACACTTCCTGCTGCCTCGGCAAAGCAACCAGCATAATTAAGGACCCCACGCACCCCGGATATCCTGTCTTTCACCTTCTTCCATCGGGAAAAAAGTATAAAAGTCTGAGGTCACATACCAACCAACTCAAGAGCAGCTTCTTCCCTGCTGCCGTCAGACTTTTGAATGGACCTACCTCGTATTAAGTTGATCTTTCTCTACACCCTAGCTCTGACTGTAACACTGCATTCTGCACTCTCTCCTTTCCTTCTCTATGAACGGTATGTTTTGTCTGTATAGCGTGCAAGAAGCAATACTTTTCACTGTATGCTAATACGTGTGACAATAATAAATCAAATTAAATCAAGGGAATTGCTCTGTAACTGTGAAGGGAGCAATACAACTCTTGCTTCCGTGACTAGCTCTCAGCTGACTACTTTATTCAGGCTATGCATCAACCTCTCGGCTTTTCCATCCACCCTTGGCCAAGTGGGGTGTGATTTTTCACTGAGTGATATCCAGCTGTTTCACAAATTTGCTCAACTCATCACTGCGGAATGGGAGCCCCTGTCACTCTCCATTGTTTGCAGGGCTCTAAACAAAGCAAAAATCTGGTCAACTTTGGAATGAATGCTTTCACTGAAATAGACACGACTCTTTCTACAACTCAAAGCTACTGTAATGGTCAGTGACAACAGCTGATCAGTGTGAAAGTCTGGGAAATCACCACTAACTTCAATTCATGGTCCTGTAGGTAGCTTAGATATGTTGATACGATCATGAAGGTTTGACATTATGGTTGCTTGACCTGGTAAACACTGATTTTGTGCTCTTCCATGCATTCAATTCCTGGGATTCATAACTTTTCCCAAAAGCGTTGTTTGATTATCATGGAATCATAGAATCCCTACAGTGCCAAAGGAGGCCATTCAACCCATCAAGTCTGCACCGACCACAATTCCACCCAGGCCCTATCCCCATAACCCCATGCATTTTAGCTTGCTAATCCCCCTGACACTAAGGGACAATTTAGCATGGCCAGTCTACCTAAACTGCACATCTTTGAACTGTGGGAGTAAACCGGAGCACCCGGAGGAAACCCACAGACAGTGACCCAAGCCCGGAATCGAACTCAGATCCCTGGTGCTGTGAGACAGCAGTGCTAACCACTGTGCCACCGTGCCTCCTGGTAACTTTCATGTAATTTATGAACAATACATTGAGAGAATGATTGTAGAATAACAGTAAAAATGCCACAAAACACAAGCTCAGATGTGACTGTAACTGTGAACATTGTGATGGCTTTGTATTGTATATGTGATTTTGTTTGTAAGCGCTCTCTCTATCACATCTTTCCAGTTTCATGATTGCATAACTGTCAAACATTGCTGCAACACTAATTTTGTTTTGCTTTAATGTCAGCTAGTTTTAGCAATTGCAGCATTGCACTTAGGCTTATGTAGTTAAGATGCTGTTCAGCAACCTTTTCTTCACCACTAGTGGGACTGACTGTCAGTGAAGGATGTCATGAAAGATAGCAGCTGATTTTTGACATGGAATTCACACTCTGGACTTTGCATAATTAACTCTTTATTTGAGTAGGTGGTATGTGGATTGTCCAACAAGCTTACTAATGGTCTATGATAACTTATTACTTCAAAACCACTTCCACACAAGTGGAGATAAGTGTCAGATAGAATCATAGAATCCTACAGTATAGAAGGAGGCCATTCGGCCCATCGAGTCTGCTCCAACCACAATCCCACCCAGGCTCTATCCCCGTAACCCTATGCATTTACCCTAGTTAGTCCTCCTGACACTAAGGGGCAATTTAGCATGGGCAATCCACCTAACCCGCACGTGTTTGGACTGTGGGAGGAAACTGGAGCACCCGGTGAAAACCCACGCAGACATGGGGAGAATGTGCAAACTCCACACAGACAGTGACCCAAGCTGGGAATCGAACCCGGGTCCCTGGTGCTGTCCCATGTGATTGAGTGTGTTTCTCTCTTTGCCTCCAAATAACATTGCTCTATGGGTGTTAGCGACCAACTTGCTATAGCAGTGTTTGAGAAGCACCTGCCTTCTCTTTCTGCATGTGAACTGCAGCTAAACTGAACTTGCATTCACAGCTAACTGGCTGGTTTTCTCAGAGTCCGGGTAGCCATTTGTGCAACTTGTTGACAACTGTTGTTTGATTGGGTTTACAGCCAGTTTGGCAATTTAGCCCACTCTCACTTGATGGCCTCCTTTGTCAGATTGCATGGTGGAGATAGCGGTGGGGCACAGTCAATGTAGCAAAGTCAGGAATGAAGCAACTACAGTCTGAGTTGAACCCGAGCATCCTGTGGACTTCCAATACGGTTGTTAGATCTGTAGTGTTTGCAGCAGCTTTAACTTTCTGTGGATCAGGTGATACTCTTTCACTGTTGAACCCATGATTGAAGAATTAAATTTGGCTTTCATTGAATGTGAACGTATCTTTGTTCAAGACGAGGTTGCGTTCTCTAAGATGTTGTAAACATGCATGTTGACATGTCGCAAATTCATTTTCATAGCAACCATAGATGAGAATGTCATCACTAATATTCAGCATGCCTTCACGTTCTTGCCGTACAGACTGAACCATGTACTGAAGTACCTCAGCTGAGTTGACACCAAAGTTGAGCCTCTGGCGTCGAAAAAGTCCACCGTGAGTGGAGAACACTGTAATAAAGCTTGATTCTCTGCAAGTTGGATTTGATGATAGCCTGCATTGAGATCAGGCTTAGCAAAGTGTTTAGCATCATTCACTATCTGTATGATATTAGTTGACAGCATCATGTCTTTCTTGTTGTACGATTTTGTTTGGTCATTGCATTTCAACGCAGATTCGAATCTTGTTCTTGCCCTAGGGTTTCTTGATGACTTGTATGGGTGAGACGCCAGGGTATGCTCAGCCACAACTTTCTCAAATTATGTCAAGGTCAAGTGAGCACTAAGGTCCTTCTCTGTATCTTTTCTGACATGAAATAGTATTTGACTATGGTGATGTGTACATAGAACATAGAACATAGAAAAACTACAGCACAAACAGGCCCTTCGGCCCACAAGTTGTGCCGAACACATCCCTACCTTCTAGACCTACCTATAACCCTCCATCCTATTAAGCTCCATGTACTCATCCAGGAGTCTCTTAAAAGACCCGATTGAGTTCGCCTCCACCACCACTGACGGCAGCCGATTCCACTTGCCCACCACCCTCTGTGTGAAAAACTTACCCCTAACATCTCCCCTGTACCTACCCCCCAGTAAGAAGTTTAACAACACCAGGTTAAAGTCCAACAGGTTTATTTGGTAGCAAAAGCCACACAAGCTTTCGGAGCTCCAAGCCCCTTCTTCAGGTGAGTGGGAATTCTGTTCACAAACAGAGTTTATAAAGACACAAACTCAATTTACATGAATAATGGTTGGAATGCGAATACTTACAACTAATCAAGTCTTTAAAAAACAAAACAATGTGAGTGGAGAGAGCATCAAGACAGGCTAAAAAGATGTGTATTGTCTCCAGACAAGACAGCCAGTGAAACTCTGCAGGTCCAGGCAACTGTGGGGGCTACAAATAGTGTGACATGAACCCAATATCCCGGTTGAGGCCGTCCTCATGTGTGCAGAACTTGGCTATCAGTTTCTGCTCAGCGACTCTGCGCTGTCGTGTGTCGCGAAGGCCGCCTTGGAAAACGCTTACCCGAATATCAGAGGCCGAATGCTCGTGACCGCTGAAGTGCTCCCCAACAGGAAGAGAACAGTCTTGCCTGGTGATTGTCGAGCGGTGTTCATTCATCCGTTGTCGCAGCGTCTGCATAGTTCCCCCAATGTACCTGTTGTTCTTGCAATGTAACTTGCAATGTACAATGTAACTGTTGTTAAACTTCTTACTGTGTTTACCCCAGTCCAACGCCGGCATCTCCACATCATGACTACCACCTACCCCCCAGCACATGGGAGCACATTAGGGTCTACATGCAGCTTGCATGTAACACTTTTCAGTTTGCTGATAGCAGTGAAGCAGTCAGCATACAACTCAAGAGTGTGGCTAGTCTGCATAGGAACTGCATGAGAATACAACCATTTAACAATCTGTCACTATGTGGAAATTGAGAAGCCTGTCGTTTTCTCTCGATATAACATAGAATTCAGAATTTGTTGTGGCGTCTAAATGAGATTGACTGGTTTCCGAAAGTGAGACAGTCCTGAACAACATGTCTCCCATGACATTGACTGATGTACCTGTTTCTACGAGAGCATCTATACAAATAAATATGTAGATACATATGGATACAAAATTGGTTCAGTTGCAGGAAACAGAAGGTAATTTTTGACGGGTGTTTTTTGAGATGGAAAGCTGTTTCGAGTGGGGTTCTGCAGCATCAGCACTAGGTCTCCTGTTTTTTGTGATATATATGAATGATTTCAACATTAATGTAGGGGGTATGCAGACAACACAAAATAGCAGTAACCTGCAGGAAGGTATTAATGTACTGGTCAGATGGGCAGGAAAATGACAAATGGAATCCAACCTGGAAAAGTGTGAGATTATGTATTTGGGGAGGTCAAACAAGATAAAGAAATTCACAATGGAAAAAAGTTGTGAGGTGTAGAAAAAGTGAAGGACTTTTGTACAAAATTGTGAAGAGCCTGAATAGGGTGGATAGGAAGGGCTTGTTTACTTTAGCGGAGAGATCAGTGACTTTGGAGCATAGCTTTAAAGTAAAATCAGAAAATGGTGAAAAATGGTAAAAGTTCAACAGGTCTGGCAGCATCTATGGAGAGAGAGTAGGTATGATTCTGCTTTAGATTGGTAGAAAGATTAGAGGATTCACCCAGAGGATGGTAGAGATCTGGAACTTATTGCCTGAAAGGGCAGCAGAGGCAGAAACCCTCAGCTGAATGGAAAGGTGTCTGGGGATGTACCTGCTATGCCACTCCCTGCAGAGTTCCAGACCAGGTGCTGGAGAGTGGGATTAGGCTGAGTGCCTCATTTCCAGCTGGTCAAGTGACCTCTTTCTGTGATTCTATCAACTTCCAAGCAGCCAGTGTGGCTCACAGTCACATGTGGCTGGTTACTGTGTCCAAAAGAGGGCACAAAAAGTATATTGTGGGCCGTTCACCTCGACATTACTGCGTATTCTCACCCTTTCACTGTGGTGCATGTATGTGGAACCCTTATGTTGCCATTGGTCTCACTAGGCGAGGTTGCTGATGAGTGGTAAGCAGGAGCAAAGTTGAGTTTTCCACAAGCTTTACACTCTTTGCCAGCAACTGGACTTTCTGTTGTGGTGTGGTAAGCACTGCCAATTTGGACAATCCATAATTGTATTTGTGAGACTGCTGTTGCTGCTTTTCAGGTGGTCTCCTGACACATGAGGGACCAACAGTGTTCACAGGAGTTGAAGTTGGAGTGTGGCAATTTACTGTTGGCAGCATCAACTTCTGTAGCTTTTGTCTCATTGGTGGCGCGGTGGCACAGTGGTTAGCACTGCTGCCTCACAGCTCCAAGGATCTGGGTTCAATTCTCGGCTTGGGTCACAGTCTGTGTGGAGTCTGCATGTTTTCCCTGTGTCTGGGTGGGTTTCCTCCGGGTGCTCCAGTTTCCTCCCACAGTCCAAAAGATGTGCTGGTTAGGTGCATTGGCCATGCTGAATTCTCCCTCAGTGTACCCGAACAGGCACCAGAGTATGGCGACTAGGGGATTTTCACAGTAACTTCATTGCATTAAGTCTACTTGTGACTCTAATAAATAAACTTTAAACCTTTGTTTCGTAGGTTGATAGACAATTGTTTATCTTGGGTATGAAAGTGCATTTTTAACCGAACCAGAGTCATTTTGCCTGAATGAAAGTGAGTCAAAAATATCTTCCAATTTCTCACCTCCATAATGGAGAAGTAAAGTCTTCCTCTTGACATCTATGCTTGCAAAACCTGCCATTGCACCTTCAAAATGTCATGGTCACTTCTGCCACTGTGGGAAAACAGGTGATGGTTCAGAGTGCTCATCAAAAAGTGATAGATTCGGCATCTAAAACACCACCTCGATCAGCGGTGCAGTGATGGTGTTTAATCAAGGATCCAGGATTGCACTCCTGTCCAAGGAAACTTTTCTGTTAGGATCCAAAATATATTTTTTTGGAGTTTGAATGGTAATTTTTGTGAGATCAGTGTGTGTGTACTCTGTGCAGGCCTCTGCGTTGCTAACCCTGAGCTGGAGCTGTGTGAGTCTAACAACAGACTATAGTAGAAGTGGGCAGCCTCCAGCCCCGGGGCCTCATGAAGCCCATCTGGGTTCAGAGGGCGGCCCTGGAGACATTTTGTTGATTGTTGCCCACGCTCAGTGTCGCCAAATTCTGCTGATTTCCGTCCGTGTAGTTTTTTTTTCCTACTTGTCTGACTGAAGGGATCCGCACGTAAGGCAAGGGTAAGTGAGGTGAGGTGCATGCTGGTTGCACACATTGACTGTGAGAGCCGTGTGCTCCCTCTGTGTCCAAAGTGCAAATATTTATTTTGTTTTACCATTTGAAGTTGATCATAGTTCTTTTAATTAATGATCACGCATTTTCTATAATTCAATATGAAATATTCAGTGTGTATTAAATGCATTTAACCATATTCATGGTTAGTGAACAAGCCTGACTTCAATCTTGTGGCCCACTCACTAACCTAGATTGCCATCATTGGGCTCGACATGTTCACCAAATCCCTAATATAAAATGCAGTCTCCACAAAGTTGACCTTCCAGAAGGAGCTGAAAGTATTGTTTTATAATTTTACCAGCCTCATTGCCATGGTAAAGGTTTTGGAAAGGAAACATTAAAGAACGGGCGGCACAGTAGCACAGTGGTTAGCACTGCTGCTTCACAGCTCCAGGGACCTGGGTTCGATTCCCGGCTCGGGTCACTGTCTGTGTGGAGTTTGCACATTCTCCTCGTGTCTGCGTGGGTTTCCTCCGGGTGCTCCGGTTTCCTCCCACAGTCCAAAGATGTGCGGGTTAGGTTGACTGGCCATGCAAAAATTGCCCCTTAGTGTCCTGAGATGTGTAGGTTAGAGGGATTAGCGGGTAAAAAGGGATATGGGGGTAGGGCCTGGGTGGGGTTGTGGTCGGTGCAGACTCGATGGGCCGAATGGCTTCTTCCTGCACTGTAGGGATTCTATGATTCTATGAACAGTAAGAAACATTCAGAAACAGAACTGCATGTGCTGTTAAAGCGATGGATGCCTTTAATCTTCTGTTACTCCCTCTGGTGGTGCATGCATCTTAAGCCAATACCTCTGTTTCACTCTCCATTCTGGACTGCTTGTTATTCACATTTCACTATCAATTCTAGAACACCTGTGCTTCCCGTCCTTTTCAGAACAATGTTGATGTGAAAGTATTCAATAGTCACCAATAACTCTGTTTGATGTTACAGCCGCATTGTACAACCAGCCACATTGGAGGAAGGTGCACCCAAAACTACCTTCCAGTCTGTGGAACTGACGGCATTACGTATAGCAATGAATGCACACTGTGTGCAAAACGATGGTACGGCCACATTCTTACTGCCCTACTCGAACAAAATAGACACTTGCTGCCCTCGAATGACTGGGGTTTTACAAAATGGGATCATTCTTAACGGTACAAACAAATCTGGGCATAAACTATGAAATGAATTACCTCTGGTGATATTTATTTCATTGGGTAACCTGATTATTCCAAGCAATTACAATCAATGCCTTTCAATGTGTGGGTTTCCTCCGGGTGCTCCGGTTTCCTCCCACAGTCCCAAAGACATGCTGGTGAGGTGCATTGGCCATGCTAAATTCCCCCTCAGTGTACCCGAACAGGCGCCAGAGTGTGGCGGCTTGGGGATTTTCACAGTAACTTCATTGCACTGTTAATATAAGCCTACCTATGACACTAATAAATAAACTTTAAAACTTTAAACAATGACTTTGGATTCAGCAGCTGTGTAGGTTGGTTGTGTCTTGTACAAGAGGTCAGTCCTAAATAAAACCAAAGATCATTTTTTAAAATGACAGCATAGTTCAGTAGGCAGAAATCTTGCCTCTAAATCGGAAAGTAGTGGGTTCAAAGACCTACTCAATTATATAATCTACTCTGACACTTCATTGTTGTGATGGTGGAAGCTAACATCGGAACCTACAGCAGGATCATTAAAGGTAGGCTGGGATTCTCCCAAAACAATTCTACGTCACCAACATGTGGGAAAATGGGAGTAAATCCCGCTGCTTTTTTAGTGTGATTTCCAGAATGAATCTTCCACACTCTGAGCATCACAGAGTGTCCGAGCAGAATTCACTCTGGAAATCAGGGGGCGGGGCCTATTCCCACTGAGAGGCCGGCAGCATAGCAGTAAGTGGGCCATTGTGCATGCGCCGATCTGTCAGCTTGGAGATCGGCGCATCTGCAGTGGCCCCGAATAGCTGGCCTCCCAATTGCTGGCCAGCCCTGCGACTCCCTATTTCTGGCATTCTGAACCCCCCACCCCACAATCACTGGCCTCCCAGACCTTCCTGGGCCAGCCCGTATGTCCCCCCCACCCTCAGCCAGCCCCAATCCCCCCCGACAATCCTGAGCTCCCCTGCGGACAGTCCCGCCCTCCCCCCGCCCCGATCACGTCCTCCCTCCCTCTGCCACTGATCCTCTTGCAGAGTAGCAGAGGGGGCCTCCCACCGATCGCCCCAATAGGCCCCACCCAAATCGGCCCCATCCCCTTGGCACTGCCCCGTGCACGGTGGACAGTGCCAAGATGCCCTCCTGGGCAGTGTTGGTTTACACTTGGACAGTGTCAGGGAGCCAAGCTGGCACTCCCCAAGGGGCAACCCCCTTACCCATGACCCCCTCGGGGAGACCTCAATTACCTCTCTTCCCTCCAGTGGGATCGGGCTGCCTGTTCCACATTAGTGGGGAGCAGGAATGAACCCTGCTGGAGTGAACCACTCCTGGCGGGAGGAGAGATGCTAGTGGGCCCAGAGAACTCAGTGCCAGGCCTACTAATTGAATGCAAATGGGGATTTCCATATTGTAATCAGCTCCGTGTTGAGTTCCAGTGCAGAGCTGATTACGCTGGAAATCTTGGTCTTGGAGACTCACGGAAGCCATGACGCCCAGTGGGAAGCTCACAAAACAGCCCCCGTTGATAGTGCAGCAGGCTGGGAGAATCGCCCCTGCAATCTCCTTTTTCCTAATTATTCCAGGAACTTTAGAGTTTAACAAGTCATGTTTTGATAAATGCCCATCTACCGGATTGTCTTTGTAGTTCAAAGGCTTTCCTTACAGCGAGTGCTGAAAGGAAAGTGCCAACAACTTGCATTTATGTAGCTTGTTAAACACAGTAACGTGTTCCAAAGTGCTTCAGAGAAGCATTAATAGGCCTGATTTTAACACCAAACAACACATGGAGATAGCAAGACAGGTGATTAAAAACTTGTTCAAACAGCTAGATATTGAGGAACATCTTAAAGGAGGAGAGAGATGGGAGAGAGGCCGAGAGTTTAGGGAGGGAATTCCAAAGATTGGGATCTAGACAGTTGAATGCACAGCCACCAATGATGGAGGAAAGAATCCCAGAAACAGATACAGGGATCATTTGAGGTTAATGGTGGAATGTCACAAAAGTCCATGCTGAGGTGTCAATTATTTACAATCTATATTAATAACTTGGATGAAGAGATCAACTGTATCATAGCCAAATTTGCTGATGATACAGAGATAGGTATCATAGAATCATAGAAACCCTACAGTGCAGAAAGAGGCCATCTGGCCCATCGAATCTGCACCAACCACAATCCCACCCAAGCCCTACCCCCATATCCCCACACATTTTACCTGCTAATCCTTCTAACCTACGCATCTCAGGACACTAAGGGGCAATTTTAGAAACATAGAAACATAGAAACCCTACAGTGCAGAAAGAGGCCATTTGGCCCATCGAGTCTGCACCGACCACAATCCCACCCAGGCCCTACCCCCTTATCCCTACATATTTACCTGCTAATCCCTCTAACCTACGCATCTAAGGACACTAAAGGGCAATTTTAGCATGGCCAATCAACCTAACCCGCACATCTTTGGACTGTGGGAGGAAACCGGAGTACCTGGAGGAAACCCACGCAGACAGGAGGAGAATGTGCAAACTCCACACAGAAGTGACCCAAGCCGGGAATCGAACCTAGGTCCCTGGAGCTGTGAAGCAGCAGTGCTAACCACTGTGCTACCGTGCCGCCCTTAGTATGGCCAATCAACCTAACCCGCACATCTTTGGACTGTGGGAGGAAACCGGAGTATCCAGAGGAAACCCATGCAGACACGAGGAGAATGTGCAAATTATTCACAGACAGTAACCCAAGCCGGGAATCGAACTCAGGTTCCTGGAGCTGTGAAGCAGCAGTGCTAACCACTGTGCTACTGTGCCGCCCAGGTAGGAAAGTAAATTATGAGGAGGGTATAAAGCAGAATATTTTTTAAACAGAGAGAAACCATACTATGCTGCAATACAAAGGGTGTCCCTGCACATACATTACAAAAACTGTACAGCAAGCAATTAAGAGGAAAAATTGAATATTAGTCTCATTGCAACGGGGAATGAAATATAAAAATAGGGAAGTATAGGGCACTCGTGAGGCCGCAACTGGACTATCGTGCAAAGTTTTGGTCTCCTTGTTTAAGAAGGGATATATTTGCATTAGAAGCAGTTCAACGAAGATTCAATTGGCTGATCCTCTGGATGAAGGATTGTCTTATGAGGAAGGGCTGCACAGGTTGGGCCTATATTCATTGGAGTTTGGAAGAAAGAGAGTTGATCTGATTGAAACATATAGGATTCTGAGAGGACTCAACTGGGTGAATGCTGAGAAGACATTTCCCCTTGTGGGAGAGTCTAGAACAAGGCATGGTGACACAATGGTGAGCACTGCTGCCTCACAGTGCCAGGGACCCGAGTTCAATTCTGGCTTTGGGCCACTGTCTGTGTGGAGTTTGCACAATTCTCCCCATGTCTGCGTGGGTTTCCTCTGGGTGCTCCGATTTCCTCCCACATTCCAAAATGTGCGGGTTAGGTTGATTGGCCATGCTAAAATTGCCCCTTAGTGTTAGGGGGATGTCAGGGGATTAGTAGGATAAATATGTGGGGTTATGGGGATAGGGCCTGGGTGGGATTGCTGTCGGTGCAGGCTCGATGGACAGAATGGCCTCCTTCTGCACTGTAGGGTTCTATGATTCTATGAAAGGACACAGTTTAAAAATAAGGGCTGGTATTCTCCCAAAAAAATTCGAAGTGTCGAATCCGTGTAAAAATTGGAGTAAATCCCACGGCATTCTCAAAATGAATCTCCCATGTTCTGTGCAGTGCAGAGTGCACTCACGAGAATTACGCTACAAAGCTCGGGGTGAGGCCTATTCTCGTTGGAGAGGCCGGCAGCATAGCGCTGAGTGGGCCAATGCACAGAATATCTTAGCCTGGCCCTCCTCCCTGCTCTATCCCTGTATCCCCACACATTAACCTCGGCTAATCCATCTAACCTACACATCTCTGGAGTGTGGGAGAAAACCGGAGCACCCGGAGGAAACCCACACAAACACAGGGTGAACATGCAAACCCCTCACAGTCACCCGAGGCTGGAACTGTACCCTGGTCCCTGGCGCTGTGTGGCAGCAGTGCTAACCACTGTGCCACCGTGCCGCCTGGTCAGAGAGAGGAATGAATATCCAGGGTGTTGAATTGTTGATAGAAGCTGAAGACAGTGATTTCAGTCTCAGATATTTAATTGAAGAAGATTTCTGCTCATAAAACACTGGATGTCAGCCGAGCACTGAACATATCAGAGGCCGCGTTGGGGGTTGAGTGTTTGAGAAAGGTAGCGGTGAGATAGCGCTGGGTGTAGTCTGGGTGTTGAGTTTGACCTGGTTTCAGATGATGTTGCCAAGAAGCAGCGTGTAGGTAAGAAATAGAAGAGAGTTCAGCTCCTTAGGGATCTACAAAGGGAAGAGTGAGGAAGAGGGAGGGAAAACGATTGCAGCAGATTCTGTGGCTACAACTTGATAAGAGTAGAACCAGGTGAGAGCTGTCCCATCCAGTTGGACAAGAAAGGAGAGGTGATGGGTGGGTGAAGGTGGTGCGGTAAACCAGATGAAAGGCTGCAGACAGCTGGAAAAAGATGAGGAGGGATAGTTACTACGGTCACAGAGCGTGCCATCTGTGATTTTGATAACGACCAGTGCCAGAGGTGGAAACCTGATTTCAAATATCCAAATATGGAGCTACGGGAAAGCTGGGACAGATGTAAGAGGTGACAACATATACAAGGGAATTGGAAAGGAAAAGCCATTGGGGATTCTATTTTACAGGGGCAGAGGAGCCAAGAATATTTTTATTTATGTTGACAGTATCGAGGAGAGGGAATTATTTACATCTAGCATGGGGGGCAGAATGGGAGCTGAGTGGTCAGCAGCTAGTGGGGAAAAGAAGCTACTTTAATGTAAAGTAGTCCTTTGTTGAGGAAAATTAGGAATTTTTATTTGCATAGCACTTCTAACTTTAACATAATCATAAAATCCCTATAGTGTAAAAGGAGGCCATTTTTATTAATGACTTAGAGGAGGGGGCTGAAGGGTGGATCAGTAAATTTGCTGATGACACCAAGATTGGTGGAGTAGTGGATGAGGTGGAGGGCTGTTGTAGGCTGCAAAGAGACATAGATAGGATGCAAAGCTGGGCTGAAAAATGGCAAATGGAGTTTAACCCTGATAAATGTGAGGTGATTCATTTTGGTAGGACTAATTTAAATGTGGATTACAGGGTCAAAGGTAGGGTTCTGAAGACTGTGGAGGAACAGAGAGATCTTGGGGTCCATATCCACAGATCTCAAAAGGTTGCCACTCAAGTGGATAGAGCTGTGAAGAAGGCCTATAGTGCGTTAGCTTTTATTAACAGGGGGTTGGAGCTTAAGAGCCGTGGGGTTATGCTGCAACTGTACAGGACCTTGGTGAGACCACATTTGGAATATTGTGTGCAGTTCTGGTCACCTCACTATAAGAAGGATGTGGAAGCGCTGGAAAGAGTGCAGAGGAGATTTACCAGGATGCTGCCTGGTTTGGAGGGTAAGTCTTATGAGGAAAGGTTGAGGGAGATAGGGCTGTTCTCTCTGGAGCGGAGGAGGCTGAGGGGATACTTAATAGAGGTTTATAAAATGATGAAGGGGATAGATAGAGTGAACGTTCAAAGACTATTTCCTCGGGTGGGTGGAGCTATTACAAGGGGGCATAACTATAGGGTTCGTGGTGGGAGATACAGGAAGGATATCAGAGGTAGGTTCTTTACGCAGAGAGTGGTTGGGGTGTGGAATGGACTGCCTGCAGTGATAGTGGAGTCAGACACTTTAGGAACATTTAAGCGGTTATTGGATAGGCACATGGAGCACACCAGGATGATAGGGAGTGGGATAGCTTGATCTTGGTTTCAGATAAAGCTCGGCACAACATCGTGGGCCGAAGGGCCTGTTCTGTGCTGTACTGTTCTATGTTCTATGTTCTATTTGGCCCATTGTGTCCGCACCAACCACAATCCTACCCAGGCTCTATCGCCCAAACTCAACCCCCCGTATTCACCCTGCTAATCCCCCTACCACCGAGGAACAATTTTGCATGGCCAATCCACCTACCTGCACATCTTTGGAGTGTGCGAGGAAACTGGAATACCCGGAGGAAAACACACACAGACACGGGGAGAATGTGCAAACTCCACACAGTCACCCAAGGCCAGAATCGAGCCTGTGTCCCTGGCACTGTGAGGCAGCAGTGCTAACCACTGTGTCACCATGCCTCCCCAGAGCAGTTGAAGCCAAAACCTGTATGCTTTCAGGAAGGAGTTAGATATATCTCTTGGACAAAGGTGATCAAGGGATATGGGCGGGGGGGGGGGGGGGTGTGCGGGCAGGGAATGCTGGAATATGCTATTGAATTGGATGATTCGCCATGATCATAATGAATGGGTGAGGAGGTTAAAAGGGACGAATGGCCTACTCCTACTTATATTTCTGTGCATTCATTACATTTCCCTGCAGTTCCCTGGGGAGCCAGAAGCATCACCCAGACGGGAATTGAACCCTGGACCCTCAGGTTAAAAATCTGATGCTTTACTGACAGCTACCCAGGCCCAGCTAATGAAGGTTTTTCATAACCAATGGGTTATTTTAGATGTGTTGTCCTTGCTGTTATGTCAGCAAACTCAACAACCAAATAATATACAAGTTCCCCCAAACACCTCATTAAAAAACTGTTCTTGGGATGTGGGCGGGGCTACATTTATTGTCCGTTCCATCTTGCCCGGAGAAGGTTGTGGTGATGGATCCCTTCCTTCAGTGATTCTTTACACCTGGCTGTATACACAGTTTTACACATTACCTACAGCACAGAAAAGGCCCTTCATGTCTACAGGTCAATGCTGATGTTTCTGCTTGACACGAGCCTCCTCACAATGTACCTCACCTCGCACCACCAACATAGGATGGCATGAAAAATGAAGGAAATTGGGCAGGATGTAAAGTAGCATCCTGTACATACAACCCTTTATCTGTCCCAGTAATAAAGGTTAAAATAACCCCCACTGCGTTTGGTGGCCATTAGAGCACAGTAAAATAAGTGAGAGCTGCAGGAGTGTCCTACAACCTAGCAGCAAGGCTGTACTACAGGTAGATTCAACAACATTGTACACTGGCAATAACTCCCTCCATTCTAGACTGTGATTTTGCTGATGCTCTGCTGCTATTCCAGGCAAACCGGGATGAATATCCGGATCCAACAGAACGGAGAATGCGGGAGTAACAATAAAGGCAAATGAAGGCTTTCATCAAACCAGGATTTCTGCGATTCAGATTGACTTTGTTCTTTAAGAATCATTCAGCCTTTTGTGTGCAATTAATTAATTAATCCATTTTAAAATTGAGAAACAACAAACCATTTACAAACTGTCTTTAAAGAATTTTGGTTTAGTCACCAATAAGTCAGTTCTTTGACGAAATTACAATCTCAACATTGCTTATTGGAATTCCCTGTTTAAACAGTAACCTATTGTTGTGGGGTAAATCGAGATGGTCAGTACTGTCATAACTATAGACAATACAAAGCTCACAAGGCAGATACCTCTGTATAAAGACGTAACATTTATTCAAACCAAAAACACAACAAGCTGATGCTTGGAGATCACCAAAAGGGTTAAGTAGCTCTGAAATAGAGCAACAGAGGCTCTCTGATGAATCTGATATATACAATCAAAAACAGATCAATTATAGTTTTTCTTATCAATTATTCCTGCCTTAGATTAGTTTAAAATCAAATCATCTTCATCATATACAAATCAATAATAATAATTGTCATGTACTCCAGTCAATCGGCATTTACCATCCATAGAATCATAGAATTCCTACAGTGCAGAAAGAGGCCATTTGGTCCATCAAGTCTTCACCGACAACAATCCCACCCATGTCCTATCCCCGTAACCCCATGTATTTACCCCGCGAATCCCTCTAACCTACACATCCCAGGACACTAAGAGGCAATTTAGCATGGCCAATCAACCTAACCCGCACATCCAGAACTGGCTTGCCTGCAGAAGGCAGAGAGTGGTTGTAGATGGGTCTTTTTCTGAATGGAGGTCGGTCACCAGTGGAGTGCCCCAGGGATCTGTTCTGGGACCCTTGCTGTTTGTCATTTTCATAAATGACCTGGATGAGGAAGTGGAGGGATGGGTTGGTAAGTTAGCCGATGCCACGAAGGTTGGTGGTGTTGTGGATAGGTTGGAGGGATGTCAGAAGCTGCAGCGTGACATAGATAGGATGCAAGACTGGGTGGAGAAGTGGCAGATGGACTTCAACCCCCGGATAAATGTGCAGTGGTCCATTTTGGCAGGTCAAATGGGATGAAGGAGTATAATATCAAGGGTAAGACTCTTAGCAGTGTAGAGAATCAGAAGGACCTTGGGGTCTGGGTCCATAGGACTCTTAAATCGGCCTCGCAGGTAGAGGAGGTGGTTAAGAAGACGTATGGTGTGCTGGCCTTCATCAATCGAGGGATTGAGTTTAGGAGTCAGGAGATAATGATGCAGCTTTATAAGACCCTCGTCAGACCCCACTTGGAGTACTGTTCTGGTCGCCTCATTACAGGAGGGATGTGGAAATGATTGAAAGGGTGCAGAAAAGATTTACAAGGATGTTGCCTGGATTGGTTGGCATGCCTTATGAGGATAGGTTGAGGGAGCTCGGTCTTTTCTCCTTGGAGAGACAAAGGATGAGAGGTGACCTGATAGAGGTGTACAAGATGTTGAGAGGTATAGATCGGGTGGATTCTCGGAGGCTTTTTCCCAGGGCTGAAATGGCTGCTACGAGAGGACACAGGTTTAAGGTACTGGGGAGTAGGTACAGAGGAGATGTCAGGGGTAAGTTTTTCACTCAGAGGGTGGTGGGTGAGTGGAATCTGCTGCCATCAGTGACGGTGGAGGCAAACTCGATAGGGTCTTTTCAGAGACTTCTGGATGAGTACATGGGACTTAATAGGATTGAGGGTTATAGGTAAGCCTATATATAAGCCTAGGTAGGTAGAGGCATGACCGGCGCAACTTGTGGGGCGAAGGGCCTGTTTGTGCTGTATTTTTTCTATGTTCTATGTTCAATCTTTGGATTGTGGGAGGAAGCCGGAGCACCTGGAGGAAACCCACGCAGACACGGGGAGAATGTGTAAACTCCACACAGACAGTGACCCAAGCCAGGAATCAAACCCAGGTCCCTGGCACTGTGAGGCAGCAGTGTTAACCAATGTGCCACCATGCTGTCCACCATGCATTATGGTATTCTATTTGTCCATTAAATCCAGACGCTACCACCTATTCTGGCTAGGACTAACTTTCCATTGCTAAGTTACCTTGAATGCCTTCTGGAAAGGTCAGAGTGAATGTTCTCATGGGTTCATTTTTAGGTCACTGTTAAATTAGACAGCCATGCATTAGACCATAAGAGACCATAAGACATAGGAGCGGAAGTAAGGCCATTCGGCCCATCGAGTCCACTCCACCATTCAATCATGGTTGATTTCAACTCCATTTACCCGCTCTCTCCCCATAGCCCTTAATTCCTCGAGAAATCAAGAATTTATCCATTTCTGTCTTGAAGACGCTCAACGTCTCGGCCTCCACAGCCCTCTGTGGCAATGAATTCCACAGACCCACCACTCTCTGGCTGAAGAAATTTCTCCTCATCTCTGTTCTAAAGTGACTCCCTTTTATTCTAAGGCTGTGCCCCCGCGTCCTAGTCTCCCCTGTTAATGGAAACAACTTCCCTACGTCCATCCTATCTAAGCCGTTCATTATCTTGTAAGTTTCTATCAGATCTCCCCTCAACCTCCTAAACTCCAATGAATATAATCCCACGATCCTCAGACGTTCATCGTATGTCAGGCCTACCATTCCTGGGATCATCCGTGTGAATGTCCGCTGGACCCGCTCCAGTGCCAGTATGTCCTTCCTGAGGTGTGGGGCCCAAAATTGCTCACAGTACTCCAAATGGGGCCTAACCAGTGCTTTATAAAGCCTCAGAAGTACATCCCTGCTTTTGTATTCCAAGCCTCTTGAGATAAATGACAACATTACATTTGCTTTCTTAATTACGGACTCAACCTGCAAGTTTACCTTTAGAGAATCCTGGACTAGGACTCCCAAGTCCCTTTGCACTTTAGCATTATGAATTTTGTCACCGTTTAGAAAATAGTCCATGCCTCTATTCTTTTTTCCAAAGTGTACGACCTCGCACTTGCCCACGTTGAATTTCATCAGCCACTTCTTGGACCACTCTCCTAAACTGTCTAAATCTTTCTGCAGCCTCCCCACCTCCTCAATACTACCTGCCCCTCCACCTATCTTTGTATCATCGGCAAACTTGGCCAGAATGCTCCCAGTCCCGTCATCTAGATCGTTAATATATAAAGAGAACAGCTGTGGCCCCAACACTGAACCCTGCGGGACACCACTTGTCACCGGTTGCCATTCTGAGAAAGAACCTTTTATCCCAACTCTCTGCCTTCTGTCTGACAGCCAATCGTCAATCCATGTTAGTACCTTGCCTCGAATACCATGGGCCCTTATTTTACTCAGCAGTCTCCCGTGAGGCACCTTGTCAAAGGCCTTTTGGAAGTCAAGATAGATAACATCCATTGGCTCTCCTTGGTCTAACCTATTTGTTATCTCTTCAAAGAACTCTAACAGGTTTGTCAGGCACGACCTCCCCTTACTAAATCCATGCTGACTTGTCTTAATCCGACCCTGCACTTCCAAGAATTTAGAAATCTCATCCTTAACGATGGATTCTAGAATTTTGCCAACAACTGAGGTTAGGCTAATTGGCCTATAATTTTCCATCTTTTTTCTTGTTCCCTTCTTGAACAGTGGGGTTACAACAGCGATTTTCCAATCCTACATTCCCGCGTCTGGGTGCATTACCAGCTGATCTGAACAATGAAAAGCCAATTCATAAATGTTTCACTTTCTGTCCTTGTTTAAGACCCTATCTGATATCAGTCTGCTTACTCTAAGGTTTTTCAAAGACGCTAATAAGCCCTTCACCTAAATCATCATGCCTTGCAGTAACTTGCCTTGACTAACTTTGTTTATAATTCATATAATACTTAAAATGCATTCAAAATATCTGTATATATGTTTTAAATAATAGTCACTTGTTTAAATCTCTTTACTGCATTTCATATGTGTGTAAACTATTCTCTTGTTGGCTTATAGTCTTGCTTTATGAATCATTTAACTCTTTGCTGCTAGCCCTGTCAGTACCTTAATGTCTACTGTCTAAAAATCTTATTGACTGGTTAGTAATTTCCCACTTTACCCATTGAAGGACCATAGGATCAAAATGAAACTCACAATTCGCAAGGATACATTGATTGTCCTAGTATCATCAACAAAACCCCATTTAAATCTGCCCCTGTTTCTTTAAAGGAGCAGAACTAATGAAAGCATTAAACAATAAAGTCAGTGAAACAAAAGGAAACTTATAAAGCTGAATAATCATTTTCCTGGTGTTGGTGAAACACACAAATCCTTGTAGAGTCCAGCAGGTAGATTGGGCTGTATTTGTCTATGTTTATTTTTAAATATGTAGACAAAATTAGCCTGTTGCTCCATTGGACCATTGGTCTCCCAAATTAGTCTATTGGTATCTCCCAGTGTCTAATGGCTCTCAGGTAAAGCTTCACAAATCTCCCTACTGATTTCTCTCTACACCCTCAGGTGGTTCGATATATTTCTCTTAAGTGCTATGATCCTAGTGGATGTTAAGGCTGGATCCAGTCAGGTCCTGGAGCGGTACCAGAGCTTGGTTGACAGATCCTCGGGGGCAATCCTATCTTCTCACCCCATCGGTCGATGGATGGGACGAGCTGGTAAGATCACCGGAGAGCCGAGAAATTGGGTCTGCGCCCCATTTCTCACCTTTTGTGACCTGACCAGTACCGGATACCTGCGAGATCAGCCTCATGCCTGAAAAGGAGGTGAGGCTGATTATAATATTTAAATTCAATGTAAAATGGAACTTAAATATTACAAGTGGACCTGGGATATAATTGTCCAGATTCACTTCCGAGGATTACGTATGGTCCCCATCAATGGGGACCTGTCATGAAGGCTCCCCCAGGAGGTCAGGGGCAGGGGGTGCTCTTTGGGCAGTGCCAGCCTGGTACCTGCAGTGCCCACCAGGCACCAGGGGAGTGCCAATGGGGGAGTGGGGCCTGAGGGGGTGGGGCCTAAGGAAAAGTGGGTGCAGGGATGCTGCGCACTCTGCAAGGGGGGTCGGGTGGGAGGGAATGCGGTGCACTCTGCAACTGGCATTGGGGGGGGGGGAAACGCTGCACACTCTGCAACCGGCGATCTGCCGAACTGTGCGCCGTGCATGGGGGGAGTGATCCACTGTGGAGGCCAATGATTGCTGAGGGGAGACAGTGACAGATCTCTCTGTTTTGTGCTGCTGCACAGTACAGAGAGATCTGCACATGTGCAATGGCGCTCTCCGCTGTAATCAGCTGGGTTTCTGTGAGCTTAGACCCTGCCCTCTCCCCTGCTGGTGGGAAACAGATCTTGCTTCATCTTTTCCTCAGAGTGTGGTAAGATTGGATTTTTAACTCGCCCAAAGAATCAGCACGATTCTCTCCCGTTTTCACACTTGTTTGGCACTTTAAATCTTTTTGGTAAGATCCCCCCTTACATTCTGTTTAGCAACGTGGATGAACAGAGCCACAGGGCTGCTGGTGAACTTTCAATAAAATAAAGTATTTATTAAACAAAAAAAGAACAGATATCAATCCTCAATCTATGATAATAGATTATCTCCAGTCACATGAGTCCTAATTGTGAGTAGCAAGTTCTTGTGTACTTTTTGACAATTCAATACATCACATCAATCGGGTCCCACTTATCAGTTACCATCTTATTAGTTACATCCTCAAAAACGCTGAATAGCCCTGTCAACCACAATTCCTTTCCATAAAGCTGTGTTGACTCTGCTTCATCATATTATGATTTTCTAAGCCCCCTGTTACCACGTCTCTAATTGATTTGAGCATTTTGCCGACTACTGATATGAAACCAACAAGACTACGGTCCCTGAACTGCTCACTTCCTCCTTGCTTAAATGGAAGAGTTAAGGTCTAGACCTCGTCCTAGAGCTCCTGCGAGAGATTCAATTAAAAACTAAGGATCTAAGTGAGAAAGATAACCCATCCACTGAGGGGTTCAATGCCTCAGCACTCCAGAGGTCAATGCCTACATCTCAGGGAGAAGGTGTAGAGTGAAGGATTAACATCCAAAACATCCATGATGCTGATGTGATAATGATGTCAGATCCAACCAACTCAAGAACAGCTTCTTCAGACTTTTGAATGGACCTTCCTCGTATTAAGGTGATCTTTCTCTACACCCTAGCTATGACTGTAACACTACATTCTGCACGCTCTCCTTTCCTTCTCTATGAACGGTGTGTTTTGTCTGTATAGTGCGCAAGAAACAATACTTTTCACTGTATAACAATACATGTGACAATAATAAATCAAATCATATCAAAAGAAAGATCATATGACTGAGAAGTAAGCGATCTGGAAGGAGGAGAGGCTCCAACCTCGTGTAGAAATCCAAATGTGTGAATAGTTACTGTAATTAAAGCGTAATGATTTTCAGAATCTACAGATTGGTGTAGCATACTTTGGCAGAATAGACAATCCCTAAAACCGTGTCTAAATCACTATCATACGACAAAACAGAAGGAGATTGACTCAATCATGCCAATTGTTAGGTTAAGGGGCGTAATTCAGTGTAAGCTACATAGAAAAAAGATTATCAGTGATTTCCCTTTCTAGAATGAAGCAACCTCCACCTAAACTGAGAGCTATATTATTGAAATATTTCCATATTGTGCTTTGGACAATGTGTTATTTCTTCTGTCAATCTAAGGTAAAATAATGGCAGCAACATAGTGTATCCACCTGTGAGTTAATGGGAACAGGGAACGGGCTGCTTTGATCCAAACAAAGGTAATCATGTGGTACATCACTTGCTGAGACTCCTGACCTCTGGTATTTAAAGGTAAGGGCGATGGGCAGGGTTCAGCGCTTCACCCAAAGCTGATGTCCGAGGATGTTGCTCATTGCTTCTTTCAGCTTCGGAGGGGATGCGGTGAGGCAAATGGCACAATTTTCCTGGCCTGCTGCGCATCGGGCCGGGAGATGTCAACGGGAGGGTTGAAGCAGGAGCCAGTCAGGACTTTCCCAAGTCATTTTTTATGGCATAATCAGCCTCGTGTGGGGGAACAGCGCAAGGCTGATTAGAATATTGAAATTTCCATCTCATTAGCAAGCCCAGGACGGTATCATCTGGTTTCGCTAATGTTTCTGCCTCTGCTCGGAGAGGATCCCACCAGCTGCTCCACATCAACAGGGACCAGGCGTGATCACCTTGCTGGTGGGGGACAGAGGCCATAGAGGCCCCTCCGGGAGGTCAGGGGCAGGGGAGGTGTCCCTTGGGCAGTGCCAGACTGGTACCCTGTCACTGCCCACTGGCAACCCAGCCAAGGAGGTGATGCCTTCTGGGGCGGGACCTTCTGGGGTGGGGCCAGATTGGGAGTCGGCTGATCAGTGGTGTTGGGGGGGGGGGTGATCCGCTGTGCACTCTGCAGCAGCAATCAGTGGGAGAGGGAGGTGGGCGATTGGGGCTAGCCATGGGGGCGGAGTCAGGCTGGCCATTGAGAGGGGCAATTGGGGCTGGCCAGGTGAGTGTGGAGGGGAGAATCGGGGATGCCATCGGGGTGTTGATGCCTCTTGGGGAGGATTAGCCTCCACCCTCCCCGCCACCTTACCAGCAGTAATTGGGATTTTGTTATGGCATCAAGGACCATTCTTACATCAATGCCACCTTTTGTGTTTTGCCCTTTTTGAAATGGTCTTCAGCAGGGAGCGGGGTTCTCAGCCAGGAGTTCAAGCCCCCAATGGGAGTTGGTGAGCATATTTCAAAGGGTCCACCAGAAATACACTTTGCCATGCCTGCTCACTGCCACAGCAACTCATCTGCCACAAAAATTCAACTATTCACCCAATCTTGCTTCGTCTCATTCCAGCCATCTTCTCCATGGCCTTCCTGTGTGTGTGTAATAGTAAATGCAACAAAAGCAATGTTGCTGATGTATTGCCCACTTTGAAACCTCACCGCACCATGTGGTTAGCAATGCTGAAAGCAGACAACAACCTTTGAAGGGGAAGGTAAGGCAGGTTCAGAAGGTTTGAGTGAAACAGTTCAACATTAGCCTTGAGGTCACGATAAAAGGATGGTGACCTGTATCTGGTTAATTGGTCCACAGGAAATTAGCTCATGTTCATGCCATGGAATGAGAAAGGATTTGGGGCAATGGTGGACATCAGCTAAGAGGGCTGCCCTGCTCAATTCACGAAGCAATGTCTAATCAGTGATATTCACATAGTAAGTCACATGTTTAAACTAACAAGAGTGACCCATTCCTAAAGCATGAGACTCACTCTGCCTCACTGTGTCATCATTTCATAGCTTTATCCTTCTGCCACAGTGTAGATATTGATTGTTCAATGTTCACCTGGGAAATTCCCATTCTGACCTTGCTTGGGGAAGGGAGGGATTATTGTGCTGCTCAGATTCCATGTACAAGCAGATATGTACAATTGCCACAATTGCTGGAAATGTGAAATGAAGAACATTCAGTAAGTGAAGAGGAAAATGGAGTTAAAAGGCTGGATTTTACTACCCCCTACTGATGGGCACATATATCCAGTGGGCACCTTACCTGCTGCCCATCTATTCATCCCAGCTCATCTGCAATTAAGCACACAACGGGGGAGGTGATGGGCAGCCAGCCCGCCTTTGGGCCAATTGAGGGCATGGTCTTCCCCTCCTTTACCCAAGGAGGTTTATTGGGATTGATAAAGGCCTTTGTCTGTGTAGAATTAAGCACCCCTAGCTGGAGAGTTTTAGTCGTACTCCAACAAGACCTTACCTTTCACCAAGACTCCTCACCCTCCCAGAGAGAGTCACTTTACCAGTCCAGAAACCAGAAACTTAATGCAATGGGCTTGTCAGACCAACCTCTTGATAATCTATGCAGAAGGCTCATCATTAACCAGGAAGATTGTCTCCTGACTCTCAGGAAGTACATTTTTTAATGAAATATTCTTTCAAACTTGTTGTTTTTTTCAAGCTTAACTGCTTTGCCACAACCTCCATGGAAGGTCATGAATTGTCACCTTGCTGTTGTTCTGCCAGCATTGCAGCTTTGAATGCTTTGTCTCTGCTATGGAGCTGTTTACATTCCCATCTTTATTAACTCATATAGTCACGGAACACAATGCAGACTTTTGTGCAGCATCAAGGGAGTGCTGCAGTGTGGAAGGCCTTGTCTTTCAGGGTAGTTCAGGCAGATGTTAAGGAACTCCCGGTGCTATTTAAAGTCAAACTCAAAGTTCTCCCAGTTCCCTGGCCAACATCTCATCAAGAACAGATTGACTGGTTTTCCAGCTCATTTGTGATTGCTGTGCACAAGTGGGTTGTTATCTTTGACGAAATAACAAACACTGTGGCTCATTGTATAAGAAATGTTTCAGAACTTCCTGGAAGATGCGATAAGACACAATGTAAATAGTGCAAAAGAAGCAAATCTGCTCCTTTTCTTCTTGAAGAATCATAGACACGTTTGAAGCAACTTTTCTGGATGTTTTAATTTGAAAAAAAAGCAATCAGTACATACGCAGAGACTACCATTTCAAGCAGAAAAGCTATTAAACAATGAATGGCCCAAGCATGTATATATATTTAAAAATTCTGCAAAACTTCTTTTAACTGAAGATCAAAGGAATTTTCATAGAACTTATCAAATTTGCAAATTATTTTTAACTGAACAACTTCATTGTTAACAGCAGCAACAGTCGAGTATTGTCATTAATATTATGTTCAAGAGTAAATGCCTGTTAATGGCACTGATCAGATGATCATGTCAGTTTGATTGATCGTAGTGATATTTAGCTGGGGTCCTTTGTTCGTCTCCATGAAGATGAATTCAACATTTTCCAAACTTTTAAGTCATGATTTTCACCCTTGTATCCCTGAAAGGCAAAAGGTGATCTGAAATTAAAGATATTGTGGTGATATAAACAGAGCCTAGTTTTAAGGCTGATAAAATTGGATATCCTAAATTAAAGAATTGAGCATTTTGAAATCAAACACAGTCAAACCTCGGGCAGGCCAATTGTACAAATACACAAACATGTCTGCACCTGACCCATCAACCACACATCAAAGGCCGTTACAATCTACTGATACTTAGCAGGAGATCATTGCACCTCATTGAAATGCCCCGGCCTATTGTTAGAAGCCCAGATCGGGACAGACTTTCTGTCACCGACAGTTCCTGTAGATACCTTATCTGATAACAAGTTATACGTAAGCAACAGCATGGAGATGGGACACCTGGGGGCGGACCCTGGTGTCCTGTCAGGCAGACAGCAAGAAACCCACTGGGTATTGGAACCCCCTCCTGGAACCTCATTGGCCGGAAGCCAGAGAAGTTTCTGGAAAGGCAAGCAGGCTGGGGGATAAAGGGACATACTTTGAGACACACGGGAGCGAAGACCCAACGAGGGAGGTGGCCTTGACCATTCGGAAGACTGACCGAAGGAGGAAGGAAGGAAGAAGCTGTCATCAAGACTCATCTTCGTGACGACGGACCAGAGGGACACTGAGAATCGGGCCTGCAGTTTAACCAAACCATCTTTACGGGTAGTATACTTGAATCTGGGGTATCCTCTTGTTTTATAGAATCATAGAATCCTACAGTGCAGAAAGAGGCCATTCGGCCCACCGAGTCTGCATCAACCACATTCCCACCCAGGCCCTATCCACATACCCCTACATATTTACCCACTAACCCCTCTAACCTACGCATCCCGGGACATTAAGGGGCAATTTAGAATGGCCAATCAACCTAGCCCGCACATCTTTGGACTGTGGGAGGAAACCGGAGCACCCGGAGGAAACCCACGCAGACACAGGGAGAATGTGCAAACTCCACACAGACAGTGACCCGAGCCGGGATGCGAACCCAGGTCCCTGGAGCTGTGAAGCAGCAGTGCTAACCACTGTGCTACCGTGCCGCCCATGTGGGTACCCACCTATGTGGGTAATTTAAGGGTTAATAGTGTTATTATTAATAAACTTGTTGAACCTTTACTTGTGTTTGTCCTTTGTCCATCTTGCAAATAAGGGCACCGGGGTAAAACCTTAGAGTAAGCAAACTGGTCGAAAGTATCTGAGAATTAACAGGTACAACAATATACATGACAGAGTATGTGGCTACTTGGTTGTTACATTGTCACCATTCCACCGTGATCTAATCAGCCAATCTACTCCAAAGATTATCGTTTCCAACACGACAAGATTTCATACAGTTATCACTTAAGGAATGTTAAGCACTATGGAGGCAGCCTAGGATCCTGTCTGTGGAAGCAAGATAAATGTATTAGCACAGAAAGAGAGAAGCTAGTTACAATTAATGTTGACAATGCAACAAATGGAATTTCTGGCATCGCTAAAGGAGATAAGACCAAAGGGACAAGGTCTTCATCTGTCCTTCTTTCTAGTGACCTATATAACATGAACCACTATCTTGAAGATTTTGATGAGAAGTTCAAGGGTAATTACAGAATGACTTGACGTATATAGAGATGAAAATGATGAGTGGTGATGGCTGCTATAGGTCAACCACCTGCTGAGCAAAAATCTAACCGATAATGTACTTATGTACGATGAAGGTGTTCTCTACTCCAGCGTGTAGGGTTTTTTTGCACAATGCTGCATTCACTTCCAGGCTGCATCAACACACACATAACTCAAAGTTTATTTATTAGTGTCACAAGTAGGCTTACATTAACACTGCAATGAATTTACTGTGAAAATCCCCTAGTCGCCACACTCCGACACCTGTGCAGGTAAACTGGGGAAGAGGTTAGCATGGTCAATGCACCTAACCAGCACGTCTTTCGGACTGTGGGAGGAAGCTCATGCAGACATGGAGATAACGTACAGACTCCACACAGACAGTGACCCTAGCTGGGAATTGAACCCAGGTCCCTGGTGCTGTGAGGCAGCAGCGCTAACCACAGTGGCACAGTTGTTCATCAGTTTATTTTCCCAAGTTATCTGATCATCCCCTCAAAATTCAACCAATTACCCCAGTCTTTGTCATGTTTATCTCTTTCTATAAGTAGGTTTAACAAGAACAATCACTGTTCAGTAGAAGCCCTTGAAAGGTACAAGTCATTGAGTGAAAAATGATAAGGGGAAATAAAATAAAATCATTTTGAAAATGTGCTTTATTTTTTGAGAGATTAAAAGATAAATGCTGCTGAAACCGGGAACCTGTAATAAGTTTTAGAAAATGCTGGAAAAGCCCAGCAGATCAAGTAGTATCTGTGGAGAGGGGAATGTAGACTTAACAAAGGATCAGCAGCCTGAAATTTTAACCTAGTTTTCTTTCCACACAGATGCCGTCTGACCTGCTGAGTGTCTCCGGCATTGTCTATTTTTTACTATTGTGTTCGCCTCACCAGATACAAACACGGGGCAGAGGATGGGGACAAGAAGGGCAAATTCATCATGTTTGCCTCACTGGAGGGCAGCATGAGTAAGGGCTAGAATAGTCACACTGTCGTACCTGTCCTCTGGCCCAAGCTCTTGCCTGATGAGTACAACCTTGCTGAATGTGCCATTTTTGGGCTGAAATATACGAGCCAAATGGGTGATTGTGCTTCTATAGAGGGAGCCTATTGCTACCCTCCATCCCATTTTCTTTTCCATTATCTTTGTACCTACTGTCCAAGAGTAATATTTGCCCAGATATTGTTTGAGCCATTCTCAAACTTCTGACCTCCAGCCCTGGGCTAAGTGTCCAGCTGTATAAAATATTCTCTCAGGATTCTGTTTTTCAAAGAACATAAAAGATGTTATTTTACCAAACTCTAACACAGCACTCATTGCCATAGTTCATCCCATTAGTTCCACATGCCGGTGCATAATTTGATCCCATATTGGGATTTTCTTGGCTACCTCTTTACAATACGATTCAATCTGAGGACAGAAACAACTGCATCAGTTTAAAGTCCCAGATTAGCAATATGAACATTCGGGAAAGGGAAGTAAAGTTGTACATCTTACAGTCATCTGTAGTTCATTCACTATAAGTGGAAGAATCAAAATAACAAAAAGCATCATTGCACAATAAGGATCAATGATAATCAAAAAATACCAAGTGCTAAATGTTTTTAACTGTACCACAAAAACCTCATATGCGCCATGTCATTTAAACAAAGCAAACATTTTACACATTAGTGTTTGAGTTACTCCACCCAGTATGCAATCAAATAGGAAATTTTAGGCTAACTCAAATTTTGAGCTCTGTCAGAGAGTTGGTGCAGATTGGATAGGCATTTATGATTTAAATTGCTTTGTATGAATTCCCTTTTGAATGGAGGCACCATTATACAAAAACATGGGGTCAGCTTTGATATGTATACTGATAACACCCAACTCTACTGTTCTACATCACTCAACCCATCCATTGCCTCCCAATTCTCATTTTCAACTGTAATCTCAACTGTCTAGGCTTTGGTCTGCTATTGACCATGACATTTCTACAGTAATGGATGCTGAAACTGCACCTGAGCCTCCATCTTTTATATCCTAGACTCCATTCTTTCACCTTGGCTGTTCCCCTGGTGTAGCCCACATCTCTACTCCTGTATGTCTAATGGACGAAGGTTTGAATGGAAATGGCAGGCAATTGGTTTTGTCATTCATTGCTAGATCTGGCTGGTCCACATAAAGCACAGTGGCACAGTGGTTAGCACTGCTGCCTCACAGAGCCAAGGACCCAGATTCAATTCCTGGCCTGGGTGACTGTGTGGAGTCTGCACATTCTCCCCATGCTTGCATGGGCTTCCTCCAGGTGCTCCGATTTCCTCCCACAGTCCTGCTGTCAGCCAGCCTCCATGGCCTCAATAGGCATCCCCTCCCCCACCCCCAGCTACCACGGGGGCCCACGGCCTATTAAGACCCCCCATCCGCCCAGACCAATCAACCACGCGACCTCCCCTCACCAATCACAATGCAGGTGGCAGCAGGCCCTGCCTCCCTCCCATCAGATCGCCAACCCAGGCCCCCCTGATGGCCAGCCTGGCCCCTCCCCCCATAGCCAGCTCCACCTCACCCCACCAATAGCCAGCCCCCCCCATGGCCAGCCTGACCCCCCATGGCCAGCCCCACTGCTCCCCCCCATGACCAGCCCCACTGCCCCCCCCATGGCCAGCCTGACCACCCCATGGCCAGCCCTGATTGCCCCCTCCTTCTCCTGATCGCATTGCTGAGTGCACAGTGGTCCCTCCCCCACCACCGATTGGCCCGCCCCCAACCTGACCCTAGTAGGCCCCACCCCCTCAGGCCCCACCCCCTTGACACTGCCCCGTGCACAGCGGGCAGTGCCAGGGTGCCAGGCTGGCACTGCCCAAAGGACACCTCCCCTTGTCCCCGACCTCCCCGGGGGGCCTCAATGGCCTTCAATTCTACATGCGAGACCATCACGCCTGATTCCCGTTACTGGGGGCCAGTTCTTGCCAGGGAGAATTTCTCCCAATGAGGCCACAGAGACAAGTGGGCCCAGATGATAATGTCCCAGGCTTGCTAATTTCATTTAAATTGTATCAAATTTCATTTCAATCACCTGTTCAGCCTCACACCGGAAATGGGTGTGAAGCTGATCGCGCCGGATATCCGGAGCCGGTAAGATCGTGAGAGGCAAGAAACTAGGCGTGAACCTGATTTCTCGACTTCCGCCCAATCTCACCGGCTGGCCCCGTCTATTGGCCGGAGGGGTGCGATGGTAAGATCATCCCCATTAACATGATTCCTATTGAACTGTAACAATGAGTACAGTCCAAAAGCACTTCATTAGCTGTAAACCCCTTTGGGATGTCCTTTGATTGCGAAAGACACCATAAAAATGCAAGTTTGTCTTTTCTTTCTATTTTAGTATCCAGCTTCCTTTATTCTTGCTGATGTTGTAAACAGTTTTGTCCCCTTTGGTGCAGTCCCCTTCTTTTCAAACCTGCCATCTTCACCCCCTCCTCAAAACTCTCACCCTTGATCCCTGTATCAATGCAATTGACCAACTCAAATCCAACCTCCCTCTCCTCTCCAAATAAACCCTCAATTGTATTCTCACCTTCAAAATGAGTGCCCATTTTCCCTCATGTTTGAACCTTTTGAATCAGTTTTCTGGTTTTGCCACAGTACTAAAACAACCCTACTCAAAGTCACAACTGAGCTGCTGG
Source organism: Mustelus asterias (assembly GCF_964213995.1). NCBI lineage: Eukaryota > Metazoa > Chordata > Chondrichthyes > Carcharhiniformes > Triakidae > Mustelus > Mustelus asterias. The sequence continues at coordinate 39,603,240 of NC_135806.1, forward strand.
TATAGTGCTCCACATCCTTCTTAACCTCTCTGCAGCCTTTATATGTTCGACATCACCACCCTCTTTCAACCTCTGTTCATTCATTCCGTGGAGGTAACCTTGATTGATTCTACTCTTAAGTATCAGTCAAGGAACTACCTGCAAGTGCTTCTCTTTCCGTCTCCGTGCTGTCATAGATTCATAGAATCATAGAATCCTATGATCCTAGTGCAAAAGGAGGCCATTTGGCCCATTGAGTCTGTATCAACCAGGCCCTATCCCCATAACCCCACACATTTACCCTAGCTAGTCCCCCTGACACTAAGGGACAATTTAGCATGGCCAATCCACCTAACCTGCACATCTTTGGACTGTGGGAGAAAACCGGAGCACCCGGAGGAAACCCACGTAAAGATGGGGAGAATGTGCAAACTCCACACAGACAGTGACCCAAGCTGGGAATTGAAGCCGGGTCCATGGCACTGTGAGGCAGCAATGTTAACCACTGTGCCATCATGCTGACACTTCTGGAGATTTCCAAGGACCTATCCTGGCACGTTTTCTGTTTCTCAGCGACATGTTTCCCCTCAGCAGAATCCTCTGAGAGTGCAGTAAAGGGGTTCGGTGCTATAGGAATCAGTAACCTCGCGGAAAATGTAGTACAAGGGGGTACAGATGGAATTATCTCCACTCTAGAGAGTATAGTACAGGGAGAACATTCTCTTCTCCCATCACCTGATCACAACTGTAAGGTATCCCAAAACACTTTGCAACCAACTAAGTACTTTATGAAATACAGTTGCTATTGTTTTGTGGGCAAATGTGGGAAAAGTTTAGCAAACAGCAAGATATCCCAGACAACACAGACAAGTGACCAGCTAATCTATGTCGGCTGGTGCTAATTCAAGGATGAATATTGGCTCAGCTCATCTTTGGACTTTCCCCGTCTATTTGCGGCACTAGAACAGGCAGCCAGGCTTTGTTTCAATAGCTAATCTGGAGAATGGCATGTTGGAGCCCGCATTCAGACACGTACTGGAGCATTAGCGAGGATTGTGAACTCAGTCTTGGAGTGAGGCAAATCAGAAAAACAAAAAAAAACTAACAGTGGGACAAATATACTTCCTCGACTAACCGGTACTGGTCAAAACAACTTACCCACAGCACAGAGTAAGAACAGAGGGAGAAGAGTTAAAGGTGAGAATGGTTTCATTCTCCCGCAGAAGCAGCGCTGGGTCAGTTGCATAGACAGTATTGACACTTGTCTCTCAGTGTTACTGCACATGATGGAGCTGGTTTATATAAAGGGGAGGCTGGTCAGTGACTCATTATCAATATAAAACTCACAGGAGGGAAACATAGACTAAGGATGGCCAAGTGTATGAGTGAGGAAACAGTTAATCTGCTAAACTGGAACAAATGCTACAGCAATGTGTTGAACAATGCACAGCTCTAGGACAGTAAGAACCTACAAGGATACAATCGCTTGAAGGCCACCCAGAGTCACTACCCTTTTACTGACGTTCACAGCAAGCCCTTTATCTCACTCCACTCCTCCCTCAAACTGATTGTAACAAATAATGGCAATGGCTTGTGTGTAAAGTGTCAATGAAGCTCTGCCACTTCCCCACAGTCTCCTGTGTACTATGGGGAAAATGGAAACAGTTATAGAGCTCGGGCTGGAACTGTCTTTTTGTGCTGATTGTACAGAAAGCAGATTCTGAACACAAGACTCAGGAAAACTGTGTCACATCTACACGTGGGAATTTAACTCATTCAATGGTAAGTTTTTTTAAAATAATGTTTATAAATGCGAAGTGATGCATTTTGGAAGAAAATAGATGCGAAGTGATGCATTTTGGAAGAAAATAAATGCGAAGTGATGCATTTTGGAAGAAATAATGTAGGGAGGAGTTATACAATAAATGGCAGAGTCATCAGGAATATAGAAACACAGAGGGACCTAGGTGTGCAAGTCCACAAATCCTTGAAGGTGGCAACACAGGTGGAGAAGGTGGTGAAGAAGGCATATGGTATGCTTGCCTTTATAGGACGGGGTATAGAGTATAAAAGCTGGAGTCTGATGATGCAGCTGTATAGAACGCTGGTTAGGCCACATTTGGAGTACTGTGTCCAGTTCTGGTCGCCGCACTACCAGAAGGACATGGAGGCGTTAGAGAGAATGCAGAGAAGGTTTACCAGGATGTTGCCTGGTATGGAGGGTCTTAGCTATGAGGAGAGATTGGGTAGACTGGGGTTGTTCTCCTTGAAAAGACGGAGAATGAGGGGAGATCTAATAGAGGTGTATAAGATTATGAAGGGTATAGATAGGGTGAACAGTGGGAAGCTTTTTCCCAGGTCGGAGGTGACGATCACGAGGGGACACGGGCTCAAGCTGAGAGGGGCGAAGTATAACTCAGATATCAGAGGGACGTTTTTTACACAGAGGGTGGTGGGGGCCTGGAATGCGCTGCCAAGTAGGGTGGTGGAGGCAGGCACGCTGACATCGTTTAAGACTTACCTGGATAGTCACATGAGCAGCCTGGGAATGGAGGGATACAAACGATTGGTCTAGTTGGACCAAGGAGCGGCACAGGCTTGGAGGGCCGAAGGGCCTGTTTCCTGTGCTGTACTGTTCTTTGTTCTTTGTTCTTTGTTTTCATTAAGAGTTTTCAACATTATAGAAACATAGAAACTAGAAGCAGGAGGAGGCCATTCGGCCCTTTGGGTCTGCTCCGCCATTCATTTTGACCATGGCTGATCATCAAAATCAATATCCTGATTCCCCCCTTTCCCCCATATCCGTTGATACCTTTAGCCCCAAGATCTCTATCTAATTTCTTCTTGAAATCAGACAACATTTTGGCCTCAACTACATTCTGTAGTAGTGAATTACACACGTTCACCACCCTCTGGGTGAAGAAATTTCTCCTCACCTCAGTCCTAAAAGGTTCACCCTTTATCCTCAAACTATGACCCCTCGTTCTGAACTCCCCACCATCGAGAATATTCTTTCTGAATCTACCCTGTCTAATCCTGTTAGAATTTTATACGTTTCTATGAGATCCCCTTCACTCTTCTAAACTCCAGTGAATATAATCCTAACCAATTTAGCCTCTACTCATATGACAGACCTGCCATCCCGGGAATCAGCCTGGTAAACCTTTGCTGTATTCCCTCTATAGCATGGACATCTTTTCTCAGATAAGGACACCAAAACTGCACACAATACTCCAGATGTAACCTCACCAGTGTCCTATACAATTGCAGCAGAATATCCCTATCCCTATATTCATATCCTCTCGCTATGAAGGCCAATTATACCATTTGCCTTCTTTACTCCCAACTGTACCAGCCCGCTTACTTTCAGCAACTGATGCACAAGGGCACCAAGGTCTTGCTAAGTGTCCACCTCTCTCTATTTACACTCATTTAAGTAATAATCTGTCTTCCTATTATTGCTACCAAAATGGATAACCTACGTTTATCCACATTATACTGTATCTGCCATGCAGTTGCCTACACACTCAGCCTGTCCAAATCACGCTGAAGCATCTCTGCATCCTCCTCAGAGCTCACCCTCCCACCCAACTTTGCATCAGCTGCAAATTTGGAGATAATACATTCAGTTCCCTCTTCCAAATCATTAATATATAATGTGAACAGTTGGGGTCCTGGCACAAATAATGAAAGGACCAACTTGTTCATGTAGTTAAACTATTTGAATCAGAAAGGCTAGTGATGAGTGATCATGATATTCAATAGCAGTATGGTGATACAGAAATATAGCAGATAGGAGCAGGAGGAGGCCATTTGGCTCTTCGAGCCTGCTCCGTCATTCATTACGATCATGGCTGATCATCCAACTCAATAGCCTAATCCTGCTTTCTCCCCATAACCTTTGATCCCATTTGCCCCAAGTGCTATACCCAGCTGGCTCTTGAATACATTCAATGTTTTGGCATCACTTACTCCCTGTGGTAATGAATTCCACAGGCTCCCCACTCTTTGGGTAAAGAAATGTCTCCTCACCTCCGTCCTAAGTGGTCTACCCTGAATCCTCAGACTGTGACCCCTGATTCTGGACTCCCCCACCATTGGGAATATCTCCCTTGCATCTACCCTGTCTAGTCCTGTTAGAATTTTATAAGTCTCTATGAGATCCCCCCTCATTCATCTGAACTCCAGCGAAAACAATCCTAACCTAGTCAATCTCTCCTCATACATCAGTCCCGCCATCCCCGGAATCAGCCTGGTAAACCTTCGCGGCACTCCCTCGAGAGCAAGAACATCCTTCCTCAGAAAAGGAGATCAAAACTGCACACAATACCCTAGGTGTGGCCTCAGCAGGGCCGTGAATAATTGCAACAACACATCCCTGCTCCTGTACTCGAAACCTCTCGCAATGAAGACCAACATACCATTTGCCTTCTTTACCGCCTGCTGCACCTGCATGCTTACCTTCAGCGACTGGTGCACAAGGACACCCAGGTCCCGCTGCACATTCCCCTCTCCCAATTTACAACCATTCAGGTAGTAACCTGCCTTCTTGATTTTGCTTCCAAAATGAATAACCTCGCACTTATCTAAATTATACTGCATCTGCCATTGATTTGCCCACTCACCCAACCTGTCCAGATCATTCTGAAGGATCTCTGCATCCTCGTCACAGTTCACCCTCCCACCCAACTTGGTATCATCTGCAAACTTCGAGATGTTACATTTTGTTCCCTCATCCAAATCATTAATATATATTGTGAATATACGACAGACGGTTTCTTACCTGGCCCCCATTTCTTTTCACTTTCAACTGTACAGTCCAGCATTATCAGCAATTGTTTAGTTAGACCTTCCATTAACAACAGGAGGTGTACATTTCAGCGCAGTAAGCATTTGACTGGGCTCAGATTACAGGGGACAGCAAGTTAACGGTTTAGCCTTTGGTAAACATTTAGTTTAAAGTTAGCATTACATTAGGCAGTTAGTGGATGGCTGTTCTAGTCAATGAGGTCGCAGTTATTATACTGAGCATTGGTTCTCTTTACGTTTGGTGATTGATATTGTCATTTTTGCCTACAATTGGCACCATTAGGCCCTGTGACAGGGTAATAGGATGATTCCTGATCATTTTGTTAACTGACTATTTTCTTAATACTAATCATTCCCTAATCTGTTCTATTCTGTTCAGAGAAAGCACAGGGTCAGTTATGGCTAGTTTTATGATGGACCCACCTATTACTGTTTACTGGGACAGTTTAAAACCAGCAGTGGAGCCAGCTATCTGTTAGTCTGTCTGAGAGCTCCTTATGGCTTTGCTATTTCAGGATTCAATGTTAATCCTTTACAGAATTTCTTAATGCAGTTCAAGTATGCAACAGCCTCCTAGAATTTATTATTATGATTTGGGCAGCATGCTGTAGGTGAAATGTTCAATGCTAGCAGGGCTGTAACATGGGCAGTAGTATCCCGTTATACACCCACCCCCCGACTTTACATTAATTTTCAGAAAATGCTACAGCAGAGAAAGTCTTATAGTGCAGTGAGTAGCGTCCCTGTCTCTGAGCCGGAAGCTCCGGGTTCGAGTCCCACCCCAGGACTTGATAGAAGATGCATTCACAACGTGGCCAAACAGGTTGAATGACAACATGCAAATCCTTACAAACACGCCAATGGTTGGTAGTGAGAGCGAGAAGTCTTCTGGTCAGCCACGTTTGATGTTGAGTGGCAGCCCTCAAAGCTATAAGCACCTGGCGACAGACTAACAATCAGTTCCAGGTAAAACTTGCTATAGAATCAGATAAATATCTGCCTTGTGCAGAACTAGGTGTGCGAAAATAAACAATAAATGCCTCTTGTAAAATTAATTACAATCTGACAAATTATTATCTGGGTGGCACGGTGGCACCGTGCTTAGCACTGCTGCCTCACAACACCAAGGACCCAGGTTCAATTCCCAGCTTGGGTCTCCGTCTGTGTGGAGTTTGCGTGTTCTCCCTGTGTCTACGTGGGTCTCCTCTGAGTGCTCTGGTTTCTTCCTACAGTCCAAAGATGTGCGGGTTAGGTGGATTGGCCATGCTAAATTGTCTCTTGGAGTCAGGGAGACTAGCAGGGTAAATGCGTGGTGCTGTGGGGATAGGGGTTGGGTGGAATTGTTGTTGGTGCAGTTTTGATGGGCCGAATGGCCTCCTTTTGCACTGTAGGGATTCTATGATTCTATGATTCTAATTCCTGATCAGTCTATTTATTTGAATGGCACCATGGAAAGTGATCCAAGCGTTTGAATTTGCTACTTTAACTGGCCGTTATTTGTGAAGTTGCTACATGTGGATTTCCTTTGTAACAATTCAAAGGTATTTTAAATCAAATTAGAATTCTGGAAGGGTCAGGAGGTCCTAAAATGTTGTAGAACATTTGTCTGGGAGAGTTTTGCAGAATCCAGCTGACCTTCAAAGATGTGTTTAAGAGAGTGAAGTTTCATAGGTTTAAGGAGGATTGCATTTTTAAACCTAAGCAGAAGTACTGACATCACGGCAAGTAACTCTGACGATAATTAGCACCAGTGAAGCAGCCAATTAGGCTCAGTTGGCAATAACTTTACTTATAAACCCAAAGGTTGTGGGTTCAAAGTCTTGGAGTGGGAAGTTCTGCGCAGCTCACTGTGTGTTTCGTGGCGGCTGAGATGCCCACCATTGGCCAGCAGCGGGATCTTCAGGTCCACCAGTGTCACCGGAGTTTCGTGTTGAACGCACCCCTTGTCCCCATGATCCAGCGTAAATGGCAGAAAGTTCCTCCCTAATCTTGAAGGCTGAAACCTAAGTGCAGTGTTATGGGAGTGCTGAACTGTTTGAGGAGCTTTCTTTTAGATGACACATTAAACTGATGCCCTGCCTGACTTCATAACTGGATGTAAGAAGGGTTGGTCAGATGGGCACATGAGTGGCAGATGGAATTTAACCCTGCAAAGTGCAAGGTGATGCAGTTTTGGAAGGAGTAACAAGATAAGGAAGAACTCAATGAATGGCAGTACACCAGGAAGCTCAGAGGAACAGATTGGCATTGGGGTACTTGTGCACAGATCCCTGAAAGTGGCAGGACAGGTTAACAGGTAATTAACAAGGCATAAGGGACACTTGCCTTTATCAGTCGTGGAATAGATTATAAGGGCAGGGAGATTATGATGGAGCTGTACAAAACTTTGGTTAGGCTGAAGCGGGAGTTCTGTGTGCAGTTCTGGTCACTTCACTACAGGAAGCATGTGATTGCACTGGAGAGGCTACAGAGGAGATTCCTCAGGATGTTGCCTCAGGTGGAGCATTTGAACTACGAACAGAGGCTGGATAGGCTCAGGTTGTTTTCAGAGAAGGCTGAGGGGGGGCCTGATTGTGGTGTATCAGATTATGAGAGGTGCGGACAGGGTGGATCGGAAGCAGCTGTTCTCCTTAGTTGAAGGGTCAATAATGAGGCAACATGATTTGAAGGTGAGAGGCAGGCGGTTTAGAGGGGATCTGAGGAAATATTTTTTCACTCAGAGGGTGGTGTGGGTCTGGAATGCACTGCCTGTGAGGGTAGTTGGGGCAGGAAAACCTCACAACCTTTAAAAAGTAGGTGGATGAGCACTTGAAATGTCATAACCTTTAAGGCTATGGACCAAGTGCTGGAAAGTGGGATTAGTGTAGATTTGTTGGTGCAGGTTCAATGAGCCAAAAAGTCTCTTCTGTATTGTCTGACTGTGAACTGGGAAGTTCTCTCCCTGTGCTGGTTCAAGTTTATTTCGACACCAGAGCAGATTATCTCTATTTCAATGAGATGTGGCTGAGTGAAAATTAGCTGCTGTGCTTTCCACATTTACAACAGTGACTACACTTCATAAATACATGGAGTAGCTGTAAAGTGCATTAGGATATCCTGGGGTTGTGAAAGTCGCCATATAAATACAAGTCTTTATTTTCTTTTTAATCCAGTGAACCATTACCACAACACCAACAAGTTAAACTAATATGGCGCCTTTAATGTAATAAAACATCAAAATAGTTAACCGTTGCATCATTTCAAGTATGGGAACAGATATAGTTTACTGGATTATTTGTAAAGAAGCACTGCACTCTTGCGCTTATAGTGGTGGGGCAAAATCAGAATCCTTGGCTTTCAGATTGGCTTGCTGTAGTGGGTGTGACTTTGATATTCACCCTGTCACTTTCATCTGATTAGCAATTGTTGCTATTGTGTGATTTGCTGGTTCAGACCCGACCTTCCCGGGAACAGATATAAGGAGCAGTGCTATTCCAGATCAGCTAATGAGCTCCAGTCAGTGAGCTGAGGATGGAGTGTTTTGTGATGGTGATTGTCTGTGTTACAGGTATCGCCTCTGCTGTATTGTCTGTAAATGTGGGCCGTGCAGGGTGTGGGAGCAGTAACTGAGAAGGAGAAATCATTTTTCATTTTGCAATGTATTGTAAATATTTTTATATAGACAGCTAGGGTTAATCATTATAGTTTAATGGTTAACAGAACAATTTGGTTAAGGTACTGGTCTCAAAAATGCAAGAGAAGGAATCATGTCATAAATAAAAACATAAAATGCTGGAAGACCAGAGCAAATCTGGCAGCAACTGCGGAGAGCGAGACAAAAGTAACATTTCAAGTCTGCATGACTCAGACTCGCTGTCTCGCTGTTTCTGTCTCCACAGATGCTGCCAGACCTGCTGAAATTTTCCAGCATCTTCTGTTTCTATTTCCGATTTCCAGCATCCGCGGAGTTTTGCTTTTATTTTAAGGAATTTTGTCAGTCAGTTTGGGCACAGTTTGGGAATGCTGTGGGAGATGCAGTCTGTTGGTTTAAGGAAGGTTGCACAAGAGTAATGCATGTTCTAGACTGGAGTGGGAATCTTGCTGACTTTATCAGAGGTTCCAATACACGCTGACACCTAACGAATGTCTTTCTCTGGTTCCAGTGTTGGCTATTCACCCAGTTGATGCAATGCCTGGGAGATCAGGTAAAGCTGTAAGTACCAGTTTTCTTTTCCTAGCACAGTGCTTCCCAAGCCTTTTTGGTTGAGGACTCCTTTTCAAATGGATTAATAATCACGACCCATTTCCACAGTTGTTATATTGTCGTATTATATAATATTCATAATATGAAAGTGCTGCATGTAAATTGCTTTAAAGAAAACAAGTATTAACTTAAAACATAAGTTTTGCATTTCCCTTGAGCAGTTCAGTGAATGGGTATGCCTGCTTCTCACTCTAAAGTTCGTTAATCCTCAGCAGGTAGAGGAGAAAAGCATGAAGAGAGCAGGTTCATTGGGAAGGGACAGGACAGGAAGCGCAGGCATGAGGGGTAAATAAGAACATGCAGCGAACAGTGCTGGAGAGGCAAGGAGAGGGCAGGTCCAACAGGGAGAGCAGGCACATGGATGACAGGAGCACGGGTGGGAAACAGTGTTTGGAGATAGTACAAGGGGAGTAGAGCATGGCACTCACTCTTTCTCTTGATCAAGTCACCCACATCACTGTGAAGCTGGCATTTGTTGTGGACCCCTGGAGGCTCGTGGTGGACAGCTAAGGTGGCATTGTGGCACAATGGTTAGCACTGCTGCCGCACAGGGACCTGGGTTCAATTTCAGCCTCGGGTGACTGTGTGGAGTTTGCATGTTCTTGCCATGGCTGTGTGTGTTTCCTCTGGGTGCTCCAGTTTTCTCCCACAGTCCAAAGATATGTGGGTTCGGTGAATTGGCCATGTTAAATTGACCCTTGTGTCAGGGAGTTTAGCAGGGTAAATACGTGGGGTTAAGGGAATAGGGCCTGGGTGGGATTATTGTCGGTGCAGGCTGGATGGGCTGGATGGGTTCTGCACTGTAGGGATTCTATGATTAGTAACACTGGCCCTAGTTTGAGAATTGCTGTTTTAATGGAAAATTATTTAAATGTTGCAGTTGAATTTATTCCTTTTCTCCGAGACTAGATTATAGTAAACCCAGAGCCTGCAGTAGGCTCAGTTCGACCTCATGACTAGAAGCGAGTGAGATGTACGGTGAAGAGTATTGCCCCAAGAGCTTAAATCTAATGATCTAAATAGTTTTAATGCTATACATTTGGACCTCCCTTGGCTTGAAGAATGATTAAGTTTTTCTTTACCCAAAGAGAATTTCTTTGTATGAAACTTTGGGGGTGAAAGAGGAATATAATGTTTGTGCTCTTTTTGAATTGTTGTATAATATGCAAAACACAATAGGTGGATTGGAGCTTTGACAAAGGGTCATCTGGACTCGAAACATCAGCTCTTTTCTCTCTTTACAGATGCTACCAGACCTGCTGAGATTTTCCAGCATTTTCTTTTTTGGTTTCAGATTCCAGCATCTCCAGTAATTTGCTTTTATACAATAGGTGCTTTCATATTTTAATAGAATGTTTGCAAGCTATCAGTTTTCATTCTGTTAGACATAATGGGCAGGATTTTACGGCCTTGCTTGACCCAAGACTGGAAAATCCTGCCCGAGGTCAATGGACATTTCCATTGTCTGCCCCTCGCCCACTCCGGGTGGGCAAGGGTGGTAGAATTCCGGCAAATGGGTGGCATTTTCTGACCATTCCTGCTGCCGGGATCTTCTGGTCAGTGCAGGCTTGGAGGGCTGAAGGGCCTGTTCCTGTACTGTAATGTTCTTTGTTCTTTGTTCACCAACAGAGACCACTCCTGCTGCAGGTTCCCCAGCATGGAGGCTGTGAGCAATGGGAAACTTCATTGTCAATGGTGGGACTGGAAGATCCCGCTGTCAGCCAATAGCAGGCCACCTTCACCACTGTAACATGGCACAAGGAACTGGTGGGGGAGTGGGGGGCAGGGGAGGAATTCTGCCCACTATTTACGGATTAGTGAAATGAACAATCTAAAGAAGCAAATTTTGATATTTCCTTTCTGTGTTGGATCACAAACTGCCTTCATGAATGTGGCCTTTCAGCCTGTATGACCACAACTGAGTCCACTGTCCTGGCCTCAACCACTCTTCCTGCCGTTCATTGGTAAATGTTAATCATTCATTTTGAGAATAAATACTTGCCGTTCACATCTGTTCTGCGCTTTTCTGAGATTACGGACAGAATTCTCTGGCTGTCGACAACCCGCTGCCAGAGAAGATGGAGAATTTGACGCTCAACCAAATTTCCGTTCACTGCAGCGGGACGGGAGAATCCCACTGGCATGAATGGCCAGTGAATCCTGCCCTACTTTCATGATGACTCCACATCATGACTACTTTCTCTGTCCAGTTCAGAATCTTGGATAGGAACAAGACTATGCCATTAAGCTCCTCAAGCCTGTTCTGTGGTTCAATCAGATCGTAGCTGATTTGCATTTACCTATCTTTGCCACCTATGCCCGATAACTTTACCGCACACAAATCTATCTTTGCCTCCAAAGTTGTCTATATGAATCCAAAACTTTCCTTGAATGGGGGAACATCCTCTCAACATCAACCTTGTCAAGCCCCCTCAGAATCTTATGTTTCATTAGCATCACCTTTCATTCTTCCAAGCCCCAATCAAATTAACCCTCCTTCATATGACAACTTTTTATCCAAGGAATTAACCTAGTGAACTTTCTTTGAACTGCCTTGAATGCAAATGTATCCCTCCTTAAATAAGGAGATTGAAACTGTACACGTACCCTAGATGTGGTCTCATTCATGCCCTTTACAGATGTAAGAAGATTTCCCTATTTTTACATAAACAGAGTGTTGGGAAAACTCGATGTCTGGCAGCATCTGTGGAGGGAAAATGACAAAGTTAACATTTCAAGTCCAATATGACTTTCTTCATCTCCCCTGTAATAAAGGTCAAGATTCCAATTGCCTTCCTAATTACTTGCTGAACCTGTATGCTCACCTTTTGCGATTCATGTACAAGTTCATCCAGATCCTTCTGTGACCAGAGCATTCTGCAGCATCTCTCCATTTAAATACTATTGCACTTTTATATTCCCTTTCATTTTCCCACATTATACTCCATCTGCCAAGTCTTCTGCCCACTCACTTAGCCTATCTATATCCCTTTGCAGACTTTCACCTGGATATTCAGAATAAGGCACAGTCTTTCCACTATTCCAAAAATGACAACTGAGCCCAAAGATTGAAAGTCCTGTCACCAAACATGCCACCTACCACTTTTGCAGGGGTGGGAATGTAGTTGGGTCATGTTTCATGCATGCATGTTTTGTGGAAGCAGCTACTGATATAAATCAACAGCTGCCCCCATTCATATGTGATTCAGTCAGATAGCTGTCTGAAACTCAACATACACAAATTAGACCTGGTAGGAGCCGATCTGAAATTTGTGGATTTGTTTGAAGAGCAAGGATATCCTTTTGGAGGAGTAAGATACCTCTTTGCACCTGGTCCTGGGATGCCTGGGCAAGATCAGGTACCCTTGGGAAAGGCCAGGTGTCAGAAGAAACTGACAAAAACATCTGTCTCAAGTATCAAGATAAACCATCAAGTGATCAAGGCATTTAAAACCCCTGCCCTCTATTTTAAGCTGTCTCTGGGGTGTTAAACAAATGATTGCTTCCTCTTGCACTCTATCATTGACATAAGCCTTCAGGCTACCAATACTAGATTAGTGCTGCATGACTGATTTCACAACTGTCCAATAGCATAGTAGAACAAATTCCAATGCTTGCTTTTATAAAAGGTAATGCATTTGAACAAAATGTTTGTTATGAGGAATAATGCAGTTAAAGGGAGATATAAATGTAGTAAATGGATTTTTATGAAGGAGAGGCCTTTTTGTTTTAAAAAAAAACTGCAGTAGACACTTAACTTTGTTCATAGAATCCCTACTGTGCAGAAAGAGGCCGCTCGGCCCATCGAGTCTGCGCCAGCAACAACCCCACCCAGGTCCTATCCCCATAAACCCACATATTTACCCCACTAACCTGCACATCCCAGGACATGAAGGGGCAATTTAGCATGGCCAATCAACCTAACCCGCACATCTTTGGACTGTGGGAGGAAACCGGAGCACCCGGAGGAAACCCATGCAGACACTGGTAGAATGTACAAACTCCACACAGTGACCCAAGCCGGGAATTGAACTCTGAACCTGTGAGGCAGCAGTGCTTGCCACTGTGCTGCCCTTTCTTTTATTTAATCTCAGCATGGGCCCTAAGGTCTGCTCATGGTGTATACTAAGTGGATAGTGGGCATGGGCTAGCATGTGTTGGTACTGTTGGCATGAGGCTTTAAAACGTTGTTGGCGATGGGTGGGAGGCGTAGCTTGACATAGATGGTTTAGAGATCAGGTGGGATTGGGAGAGGGAATTGGTTGGCATGGAGCATATGAGGAGCCAAGGAAGGTAGACAGAGGGCATAAGTTGGTGTGGAGAGTATAAGGGGCCATGAGGGAATGAGGTGGCATGGATGAGACATGTGGGGAGGGGGGCTTAAAGGAGTGTGAGAGGTGATGGTTGGAGGGCTGTTTTATTTCTCTGTTTTTTTTAAACAGTGCTGGTGAGCCAAGGCAGGCCTTCCAACCAGTCCAACTCTGCACCCCTTACACTCAATTCGGTGTTGCCACACCCCGGAGTGAAAATCTGACCTTCCTGAATGAAAGGGAAGGGATGTTGGGGGTGACTGAGGAGTGGACCAGGCTGTCACAGAGGGAACAATCTCCTGGAGTGCTGAAAGGGGAGGGGAGGAGTAAATGGGGGTGATTCTCATCAACCTGTAGCGGGTCATAATCAGCACAAGGCTGATTACAATAATGAAATCTCAATTTCAATATCATTAGCAAGCCCAGGGTGTGCCCACCACCCTGCCACCAGGAAAGCTTCCTGACTGTCAGCTTGGAACCTTGGCACTGCCCACCAGGCATCCTGGCACTACCCACCAGGTACTGGGCAGTGCCGGGGGGGGCCTACTGGGGACAGGGCTGATTTGGGGGGGGGGGGGGAGTATGCTGCACACTTTGCATTAGGGATAGGTGGGAGAGGGAGGGATGTGACGATTGGGGGGGTGGGGGGGAAAAAGCCAGGGCTGGCCATAGAGGGCTGATTGGGGCTGGCCCAGGAAGGAGGGACAGGTAGGCCAGTGACTGGGGCGGGGGGGGGCGAGGGGGAAGAATCGGGGAGGCTGGCGCCAATCTCCCCACTGACCGATTGGTGCATGTGCAGTGGCCCACTCAGCGCACTGATTCTGCCCTCTACAATGAGATGAGGCCCCGCCCTCCTCGACTGGTGTGAATCCTCTTGCAGCTCTCTGTGGAGCACAGATGCCAGAGATTCATAAAACTAAATACACTGAAAAATCTCCCATTTTCCTGCCCGTTGAGCATTTAGTTTTTATGTTGGAAGAATCGCCTCCAATATGTTTGCTGCTGACATCAGACATGGGTGAGAACAATCCATCATAAGGAAGCTAGCTGGACGGAAGGTGAAGACAAGAACCCTATTATGATTCTGGGAAGGGATGAGGACAGAAGTGCATAAAATAAATCAGACACAGCGTAGAGCCCTGTCAACCACAGCCTGGGGAAATCCTCAGCTCAGGAAAGGGGAAGGCATTCCTGACTGCTAGTATGGAAGGTTGCATCATCTGAAACAAATGCAAAAGAGACAGAAGAATTGGGAGAATGGGAATTACAGGAAGAGGAGTGTGAGGAAATGTAGTCCAGTTGGCTCTGGGTATCCATGGGCTTGTACTGAGTGTGAGTTGATAGCCTATCCCAGAAATGAAAACCGACAAATCAATGTAAAGAAAGGAAGAGTCAAATGTGGACTAGGTGATGGTGAGAGACGGGCGGAAATTGGAGAAAAAGTCAATGGAATTTTCCAGGAAGTGGCACTGATCCAGTCATCGATGTACTGGGAAAAAGATGGGAGAGGGCTCCTGAATAGAACCAAAACAAGGAATGTTCCAGAAATAGTCCACAAAATACAGGCATAGCTCGGACCTCTGCTGCTACACACAGCAGCACCTTTTATTTAGAGGACATGAGTGGAGTTGAAGAAGGTGATCTATATGAGAACAAGGTCAGTTAGGCAGAAGAGGCTGGTGGTGGATGGGGACTACCTGTATGCACATGGGGGCACTCATTGGATGATTAGTTCCGCATATATATATATATAAAGAGGCACTTGGGTAAAAAAGATAGAGGCAGTTATTGGCTCTGGTGGAGAGGACATAAAATTAGGAGTTACATATTTGTAACATCTCACTTCATGAATAAATATAAAACTGAGTAATGATTGACTTCTGGGCCAAACTTTTACCGCCCTGCCCGCCATGGGAATCAGAGCAGGTGAGGGGTGGACAATGACAAGGTCCATTGACCTTGGGTGGGATTTTACAGTTTTGGGATGAACACAACCATAGAATCATGCCCCCAGCTGCCTCCTTCACCAACTTGCAGAAGTTCAATACTGGTTGTACTCCATTCAAGGATGAAGAAGATGGGTCTGTAGAAGGATGGCACGTCCATAGTGATGGGGGGACAGTTAGGACCAGGAAATTAGAAACTGGTGAAGTGACAGAGGGTGTATGAAGAGTCACAGATGTAGGGGGAAAGACAAGAGCCTTGAGGACAGAGTATACAGAGTCAGAGTGGAAGGTCAGAGGGTATCTTGAATACAAGGCAAGGGGTGAAATGTAGACATGGGGTGGAAGGGATTGGGAGGAAGGGCCTGGATGGGTGGTGGTGGCCATGAGCTGGTGAAGCTTGCAATCTTCCACACCTGAAAGGAAAATTTCTTTTTGTTAAAGCACCAAATAAGGTGAAGGATGAAATGAGTGCAGAATAAGGTGGTGCTTCTGAGTGTACATGTGGCAACACATGGCATTAAGATTGCATTTCAGGATGCATCAAAAACACCGATTCTGAATGTCCAGGAGATATCTGTAATCATGGGTAGATCCTAAACATTTGGCTGGATTTTCTGGTCATTCACGCCCTGCCCCTCGTGCCAGCGAGGATGGAGAATTTGGCGCTCTGAGAATCCCACCAGTGTGAACGGCCAAAGAATTCCACCAGAAAGTGGAGTTTCAGTTGGAATCTATGTGGAATAAGTTGGAACTGGAGATAGTTGCTAAGGAAGAAGATTTGGCTGTGAAAGCAGGTTTTTGTAGATAGCTAATCAAAAACAAGAAGAGAACTAGAGAGCAATGAATGGTGAGCAAGATGGAAGAGTGTTATAAGGTGAAAGCTGTGTAAATGTACTAACCTTGACCAGTTTGCAGTAAAACCTTTTTAACTCAGGTGTGTTATACACTGAGTTAGACAAAGGGGACAAGAGTCAGGTGAAGGTCCAACATTTTACCAAGGAAAAATAATATTTATCAGACTCGATTATTGTACTTTTATTAAACTCTATCAATCTCTTCACAGGACTCTTCAGTAAACAGTCTCAAATCTGCACCAGCTATCTACTTCTGACATGCGCTTCCAAGAATTTGCTGCACTCTATCCACAGGTCCCTATCACTGTATTTGAGCTGTTTGTCTGAAAAGACTAGTAATTCCCATTCAATAAAGCTGGACAGGCTGTTCCTTCTGAGTGGTTGATGTTTCAGGATCTCCAGTCGTCAATTTGGGCTTCCCCTCTTTAAGGCTGGTTCTAGTCTTCGGGTCATCTCACCAAGGTGGTCTTCTGAGTCTGGGTTAGTATGATGATTCTCACCACGAGGAACAAGGAGCTGGAGTTGCTGTGCTGCTCAGCTGCCTGTTGAAGGTGCTGTCTGGAGACACAATTGAAGGAGGTGCAAAAGCAGAGAGCTGGGGCTCCAGGTTGCTCCTTTTGTCCGCCTCTTCGTGCCCTTCTCAAAGATTCTGTGGCTTGTCTCCAATACTAGCATTGGGAAGGGGCAGGAAGATCAAATGAGGTGACTACTTTTCATATTTTGAGGTCACAGACATGGTTTTGAACCTTCAACTGTTAAGTGCTTTCCCCATGCCTCCTACTGAGCTGGGTGCCACCAAGTCTGTGTAGCACTTTTCTAACAAAGCAGGTTGACTGGCGGTGCAAACAACGGTTTGTTCTGAAGCAATGTGGCCGTTAGCACCTGGCTGGACACTTCCAGGCCTGTCTGATTTCGACAGGAAGTTGATTGTCCGAGGCCTGGCTGCAAGAATACTGTCTATTTCAGCTCTGCAGTTTGCAAATTGCAGCGTCCGGCTAGGTTTAAACTTGGCTTTTGAGTTTATCCACGCTCATGAAAAACAATTAATTCTGTAACAATCCTGGAGGTCATGGGTCACCTGACCTCAGGAGACAAATGGCAATCCCATCAGAGAGAAGAGCTGAACATCTTCAAGATGACATTCCTGGAAGAGAAGTGGCAGTAATTTTAACACTAACACAAAAGCAGAATACTGTAGGCGTGAACGTTCTCAGCTGTATTCAAACCTGATATTGACTTCGCTCCTCTCTATTTTTAACAACCTCCTTCAGCTCTGCAGTCCTGCAAGACTGTGCTCCTCCAATTCTGGCCTCTTGTAACCACCTCCCACCAACTCCACTTCTTTCACTCCACCATTAGTAGCTGTGTTTCCTACTGTTATTCACTCATGGGATGCGTTGCTGGCTTTTAAATTTCCCTTGAAGGTGATGGAGAGCTCCCTCCTTGAATTGATGCAGGTGCACCCACAGCGGTGTTAGGAGACAAGTTTCAAGATTTTGACCCAGTGTCAGTAAATGCTCCTTAACACCAAGCTGCCCACCAAACTTCAGATCACTTGTCCTAATATCTTGACAGCTCAGTGTTAAATCTTGCATGTGAAGCACGCTGGGAAAATTTACGACATCAAGGATGCTCTGTAAATGTAAGTTATCATGGTCAATATGTTGTAAGATGTAACGTTGCCGAACTGACTTCAGTTTCTCCACAGCCGCAGCCTGACCTGAGTATTTTATTAAAGTACTTCACTTTTCCAGGTCTTTTTTAACGTGATGTATCCTGTCTACTTTTAAATTGTTTTTGCAGGGTGATCTTCATCCCAGGTTTTGAGTGTTGCTGAACATGCTTCTACTTTTCTTTTTGGTTTTAGCCTGACTGTACGCAGTATATGAAAGGAGTTTGCTCGCGGGAACGGGAACCAGTCTGTGGAACGAATGGCATAACATTTTCGAATGAGTGCATGCTGTGCTTACACAATTGGTAAGAAACCAAATGTGTTTCTAATTCGATTTTTGGGATGTGTGCCAATAGCAACACCATTCTTTATTGCCCTTGAGAAGGCAGTACAGAGCTGATGTCTTGAGCTGCTGCATCCACATGGTATAGGGTTCCAGGATTTAAACCGGCAACAAAGAAGGAACGTAGATCCAATTCTCGATAGTGTGTGACTTGGAACGAGATTTTGAGTTGATGGTGCTCCCACGCACCTGTTGCCCTGGTCCTTTTAGTTGTGAAAGGATGCAGGTCTGGGAACCGCTGTTGAGAGAATTCAAGGTTTACTGGACTGTGCAGTGAGACGGTGGGTGGAATTTTACGAGATTTTTTAAAGTGTCCAGCTAGCATGAAAATGGGAGAGTTCCTGATCAGTGTTTTGAGCGAGTTTTCAAGCTGAATCTTGTACACTCAGTCTTTGAAAAAGTGGACTAGACCATTTCTAGCCATTAGAGGCAGTGGGTGGGGCTTAATTCACCAGACAACCTGCAGCTCAGATTGGAGCCACAAACTGCACATGCGCAGAAAAAGCAGGGGGGCGGGGGGGAAATGCAGCTCTCCAGACAGAACGTCCTCCCCCATGGACATCAGGGAGCACCCCCTTTTACATGGCCCCTCGTCACGCCCTGGCCCCGATGGCTGACTGACATGACCCTCTCTCTCCCCTGCCCCCGATCATCACAGAGGCACAAATCCTGCCCCGCCCCTCCCCCTCCATCAGGACACCTGCAAGTGCTGACTTGGCTTCCCCTCCATGGTAACAAGGCAAACTGCTTTAAACCCAATGGAATGCTCTAATGGGCGTGTGGCTCACCCAAACTGCCTGAAGTTGATTTTCCCGAACAAGGGAAAACTCCATTAAAAACCCCAGGATGGACAGACAGGCAGGCAGTGCAGGAAGGAATGGCCTCCAGGAAGACTGCTCCCTGTTTTTCGGATGCAGATCTTGCCTGGTGGAGGCAAGGCAGTACATCCTCTTTCCCCCCACCCCCCACCCCGCCCCCAACCGCCCCAGCAGGACACTGTCCAAGAGGAAGGAATGGAAACGCAGCCCGGGAGGTGGTGGCAACATGTGTTAGTGCCAGGGCACTGGCCAGGAGAACCAGGAAGCAGTGCCACAAGAAACTGAATGACCTCATCCAGGCAGCAAGGGTGAGTTTTTAACCTTGCATCTTCCCCCAAATGATCCCCAGATCCCCTCACCCTGAGCACCCTGCATGCTTTCAGTCTCTGACCCCCAAGAACCTCCCTTCTCCCCACCCAGAGTACCACAACCCTTGCCCTCTGAGGTCTATCCCCTGAAACACTGCAAGACTCATGCCATCAGATTTTACAAGGTTCCTTCTGTCCCCAGAAGAGAAGAATGTCCATAATGCCGGGAGAGGGTGAATATGGGGTAGTGTGCCTGAGATCTGGGTCCTCACCCCCTTTTGAGCAGGCACTGGAGCTTGCAGGAGAGGAGGGGATGTGGAACATTAGCGACAGCTGGTCAGGCTGGAGCATAAAAGTGAGCACCTGGCAATCCTCCACTCGTTGGAGATGGTTCAAGTAAATTGCATGCAGTCCAGATTCCTCTCCCTCCCTTACATTTAACCTTTTTGTCCCGTGTTGCAGGAAGGGACCCCGACACACCCGGGCCATCTGGCATCGTGACCTACCCTGCCCCTGACAGCTCAGAAGACTCCTTAGGAAGCGGATGAAGGGACCTCCAAGGGCGGCACCGGTTTTGCGTCACCTTGCAAATCACCATCCCTGAAACTCTCACATTAGTGGGTCAAGATAATGGCGAGGCATCTGGGTCACCCTCTGGTGCGCACGACACACCTGATGTATCTCGGGTGGAGGAGGGAACATCCAAGGCCTCTGGTATGTGGGAGCCTGCCGGAGGCAAGGACTCAGCTGGCCCCAGGCTACATGCTGGGTCTCCAAGATCACTCCTCCCTCAGCTGCTGGAGATTCAGCAACAGAACTGGGGAATGCAGGAGGGGCTGATGGCCACACTGAACCAACTGCGAGGCTGTTGGGTGTAGTCCCAAAGCTTTCAGGCGGACCAGTTACTCCCTGTCTGCCGTGGTTCTCAGGCCAACAGTGCAAGGCTTTCCATTCACGGTGGAAAGCCTGGGGCAGGGGATCCTCACTATGAGTGGCAGGCTCCAAGCAATGGCCGAGTCACAGCAGGCAACAGCTGAGTGCCTCAACAGGATTCTTGAGATTCTGCGGCCCATGGCTGAGAGGCTCGAGAGCTTGCAGGAGACTCAGCGGTATAGCACCAAGACTCAGTGGGCTACGACAACAGCCTTTCAGAACGTGGTCCAGTCTCAGAGGGTCATGGTTGACGGGCTGCAGAGCGTCGCCCAGTCTGAAGGCCTTGACAGGTGGCCCCTGATGCAGAAGGCTCAGCCACCATGGCAAGAACACAGATGGTCTTCAAGGACTGGCAGGGCCAAGTGACACCGGACCTTCTGGAGCTCACTGCAGAAGGATCCCACCATCCCATGGAGTTACCCAGGGGCCCACAGAAACCCCCAGGGAGGAGGAAGGGCTCAAACCCATGCCGGGGCCTTCCAGCCAGGAGACTGGCTGTGGCTACACCTTCTGACCGACCCCCCCCCCCCGCCCCCCCCCCCACCCCCCGCCCCCTCCTCCTCCTGACACCGAGGCGTCTCAAGGGCAGCGGGATGAAGAGGGTGTCATGGAAATGTCCCTGACACCTGGAAGCTGGCCAGGGCCCTCAAGGACCAGGCCCTCGAGAGGATGATTGCCATGGGCATCGCAGGCCATGGGGCACGGTAGGCAGCTGGCCCCCTCCACCTCCAATATCCATCCTGGGGAGACACTGAGATGTAGTGGTAGGCTACGTAAGGTTAAGAAGTTGTAGTGGCACTAAGATGGTACAGGTGAAGGGCAACACTAGGTAGATAGAATATTTAGGCCCTTAAAAACATGTGAACATGAGACATTAATATTATCACTTATTTGGAAAGCACTTTTATTGGCAACAGTAAATGTTTCACCCCACACCTATGACAAACTTATCTCTAATTAGCCTCTAACAGGGATGTATTTACCCTGATGGTCACCAGAGAAACCGACACATTCAGTGGGGGAGATCCCTCAATGCATTGCTACTGAGATAAGGCACTCAAATAATTCACTGGCTACAGTGAAGCAAAGGTAGTAATTTCTGGACGACTACTACCGGTGCCATGTGCCAGTGAGAATAGGAGGATTAGGCAGATGAATGTGTGGCTTGAGAGCTGGTGCAGGGGGCAGGGATTTAGATTTTTGGATCATTGGGATCTTTTCTGGGGAAGGAGTGACTTGTTCAAGGGGGACAGGTTACACCTGAACTGGAGGGGGATTAATATCCTGGCGGGGAGATTTGCTAGAGCCACTCGGGAGGGTTTAAACTAGTTTGGCAGGGGGGTGGGACCCAAAGCAGTAGGGAGACCGAAGAGAAGGTTGAGGACAGCACAGAAGTTAAAGAGAGCACATTAAGTAGTAAAGGCAGTGTCAGTAATCCTAGTACCAGACAGATCAGGCAAAAGCAAGACAGAGAGCAAGGGAAATCCTGATTAAACTGCATTTATTTCAATGCAAGAGGCCTGACAGGCAAGGCAGATGAACTCGGGGCATGGATGGGTACGTGGGACTGGGATATTATAGCAATTACTGAAACATGGCTAAGGGAGGGACAGGACTGGCAGCTCAATGTTCCAGGGTACAGATGCTATAGGAAAGATAGAACAGGAGGTAAGAGAGGAGGGGAGTTGCACACTTGATTAGGGAAAACATCACGGCAGTACTGAAAGGGGATATATCCAACAGCCACTGAGTCTATATGGGTAGAACTGAGAAATAAGAAGGGGGAAATCACTTTGATAGGGTTGTAATATAGGCCCCCCAAATAGTCAGAAGGAAATTGAGGAGCAAATATGTAAGGAGATTGTAGATAGCTCCAAGAATTATAGGGGATTTTAACTTTCCCAACATTGACTGGGCCAGCCATAGTATTAGAGCGTTGGATGGAGAGAAATTTGAGTGTATTCAGGAGGAATTTCGCATTCAGTATGTGGATGGCCCGGCTAGAGAGGAGGCAAAACTTGCCCTCCTCTTGGGAAATAAGGAAGGGCAGGTGACAGAAGTATGAATGAGGGATCATTTTGGGACCAGTGACCATAATTCTATTAGTTTTAAGATAGCTATGGAGAATGCAAACGTTAAAATTCTAAATTGGGGCAAGGCCAATTTTGATGGTATCAGGCAGGAACTTTATAAAGTTAATTGGGGGAGTCTGTGGGAAGGCAAAGGGACGTCTGGTAAGTGGAGGCTTTCAAAAGTGTTAAACAGGGTTCAGGGTAAGCACATTCCTCTTAGAGTGAAGGGAAAGGCTGGTAGAAATAGGAAACCCTGGATGACTTGGGATATTGAGGCCCTGGTCAAGAAGAAAGAGGCACATGACATGCATAGGCAGCTGGGATCAAGTAAATCCCTTGAAGAGTATAGGGGCTGTAGCAGTAGAGTTAAGAGAGAAATCAGGAGGGCAAAAAGGGGACGTGAGATTGTTTTGGCAGATATAAGGCAAAGGAGAGTCCAAAGAGCTTCAACAAATGCATCAAGGGCAAAAGAGTAACTAGAGAGAGTGTAGGACCTCTTAAGGATCAACAAGGTCATCTATGTGCAGATCCACAAGAGATGGGTGAGATCCTAAATGAATATTTCTCATCAGTAGTTACGATTGAGCAAAGCATGGATGTTAGGGAACTTGGGGAAATAAATAGTGATGTCTTGAGGTGTGTACATATTACAGAGAAAGAGGTGCTGGAAGTCTTAAGCGCATCAAAGTAGATAAATCCCTGGGACCTGATGACATTGTGGGAGGCTAGGGAGGAAATTGCAGGTCCCCTAGCAGGGATATTTGAATCATCATTAGTCACAGGTGAGGTGCCTGAAGGTTGGAGGGTGGCAAATGTTGTGGCTTTGCTTAAAAAGGGCTGCAGGGAAAAGCCTGGGAACTACAGGCCGCTGAGCCTCATCTGTGGTGGGTAAGTTGTTGGAAGGTATTTTGAGAGACAGGATCTACAGGCATTTAGAGACGCAAGGACTGATTAGGAACAGTCAGCATGGCTTTGAGTGGAAAATCATGTCTCTCAAATTTGATTGAGTTTTTTGAAGGGGTAAAGAAGGTAGATGAGGTTAGTGCAGTTGATGTTGTCTGTATGGACTTTAGCAAGGCCTTTGACAAGGTACCGCATGGCAGGTTGTTGCATAAGGTTAAATCTCAGGATCCAAGGTGAGGTAGCTAAATGGATACAAAATTGGTTTGATGACAGAAGCCAGAGGGTGGTTGTAAAGGGTTGTTTTTCAAACTGGAGGTCTGTGACCAGCGGTGTGCCTCAGGGATCAGTGCTGGGTCCACTGTTATTTGTCATTTATATTGATTTGGATGAGAATATAGGAGGCATGGTTAGTAAGTTTGCAGAAGACACCAAGATTGGTGGCATAGTGGACAGTGAAGAAGGTTATCTCGGATTGCAACAAGATCTTGATCAATTGGGGCAGTGGGCTGACAAATGGCAGATGGAGTTTAATTTAGATAAATGCGAGGTGATGCATTTTGGTAGATTGAACCAGGGCAGGATTTAGTTATTGGTAGGGCATTGGGGAGCGTTACTGAACTAGGGGTACATGTTCATAGCTCCTTGAAAGTGGAGTCACAGGTGGACGGAGTGGTGAAGAAGGCATTCAGCATGCTTGGTTTCATTGGTCAGAACATTGAATACAGGAGTTGGGACGTCTTGTTGAAGTTGTACAAGACATTGGTAAGGCCACACTTGGAATACTGTGTGCAATTCTGATCACCCTATTATAGAAAGGATATTATTAAACTAGAAAGAATGCAGAAAAGATTTATTAGGATGCTACTGGGACTTGATGGTTTGAGTTATAAAGAAAGGCTTAATCGACTGGGACTTTTTTCTCTGGAGCATAGAAGGCTGAGGAGTGATCTTATAGAGGTCTTTAAAATAATGAGGGGCATAGATCAGCTGGATAGTCAATATCTTTTCCCAAAGGTAGGGGAGTCTAAAACTAGAGGGCATAGGTTTAAGGTGAGTGGAGAGAGATACAAAAGGGTTCAGAGGGTGCTGAGTGTTAGAGGCGGGTTCAATTTGTCTTTCAAAAAGTGTTGATAGTTACATGGGTACAATGGGTATAGAGGGATATGGGCCAAATGCGGGCAATTGGGACTAACTTAGGGGTTTTAAAAAAAAGGGCGGCATGGACAAGTTGGGCCAAAGGGCCTGTTTCATGCTGTAAACCTCTGACTCTGACTCTACAGTGGGTGGCATGCATTGGCAGCAACTTACAGCATCTCTCATGCCAGGTTCATAGCTCCTTTAAAGTGGAGTCACAAGTGGACAGGGTGGTGAAGAAAGCATTCAGCATGCTTGGTTTCATTGGTCAGAACAGTGAATACAGGAGTTGGGGCGTCTTGAAGTTGTAGAAGACATTGGTTAGGCCACATTTGGAATACTGTGTATTGTTCTGGTCACCCTATTATAGAAAGGATATTCTTAAACTAGAAAGAGTGCAGAAAAGATTTACTAGGATGCTACTGGGACTTGATGGTTTGCTACCTCCTGCCTCTGGTGACCATCTCCCTCTACTCCTGCGAGTGGTAAGGCCTGGGCTACTTCCACCTGCAATTCATCCTCCTACTAAATAGAACATAGAACATAGAAAAGCTACAGCACAAACAGGCCCTTCGGCCCACAAGTTGCGCCGAACATGTCCCTACCTACTAGGCTTACCTATAACCCTCTATCTTACTAACTTCCATGAACTTATCCAAAAGTCTCTTAAAAGACCCTATCAAATCCGCCTCCACCACCACTACTGGCAGCCGATTCACACACCCACCATCCTCTGAGTGAAAAACTTACCCCTAACATCTCCTCTGTACCTACTCCCCAGCACCCTAAACCTGTGACCTCTTGTGGCAACCATTCCAGCCCTGGGTAAAAGCCTCTGAGAATCCACTCTACCAATACCTCTCAACATCTTATACACCTCTATCAGGTCACCTCTCATCCTTCACCTCTCCAAGGAGAAAAGACCTAGCTCTCTCAACCTATCCTCATAAGGCATGCCATTTAATCCAGGCAACATCCTTGAAAATCTCCTCTGCACCCTTTCTATGGCTTCCACATCCTTTCTGTAATGAGGCAACCAGAACTGGGCACAGTACTCCAGGTGGAGTCTGACCAGGGTCCTATACAGCTGCAGCATTATCTCCCGATTTCTAAACTCAATTCCTCTATTGATGAAGGCCAGTATTCCATACGCCCTCTTAATTACAGCCTCTACCTGCGATGCTGCTTTGAGTGTCCAATGAACCCGGACCCCAAGATCCTTCTGATCTTCCACACTGCCAAGCGTCTTACCCTTAATATTATATTCTTTCATCCTATTCAACCTGCCAAAATGAACCACCACACACTTATCTGGGTTGAAGTCCATCTGCCACTTCTCCGCCCAGTCTTGCATCTTATCTATGTCTCGTTGCAACTGTTGACATCCCTCTACACTATCCACAATGCCACCAACCTTTGTATCATCAGCAAACTTGCCAAGCCATCCTTCCACTTCCTCATCCAGGTCATTTATAAAAATCACAAAGAGCAAGGGTCCCAGAACTCCCTGGGGCACTCCACTGGTGACCGACCTCCATGCTGAAAAAGACCCATCTACAACCACTCTTTGCCTTCTGTGGGCAAGCCAGTTCTGAATCCACAAAGCAATCTCCCCTTGTATCCCATGCCCCTTCACTTTCTCAATAAGCCTTGCATGGGGCACCTTATCAAACGTCTTGCTGAAATCCATATAAACTACATCTACCACTCTTCCCTCATCTATGTGTCTAGTTACATCTTCAAAAAATTCAATTAGGCTCTGCCTTGGACAAAGCCGTGCTGGCTATTTCTGATCATACTATTCCTCTTCAGATGTTCATAAATCCTGCCTCTCAGGATCTTCTCCATCAACTTACCAACCACTGAGGTTAGACTCACTGGTCTATAATTTCCTGGGCTATCTCTTCTCCCTTTCTTGAATAACGGAACCACATCCGCAATCCTCCAATCCTCTGGAACCTCTCCCGTCTCCATTGATGACGCAAAGATCATCGCCAGAGGCTCAGCAATCTCTTCCCTCGCCTCCCACAGTAACCTGGGGTACATCCCATCCGGTCCCGGCAATTTATCTAACTTGATGCTTTTCAAAAGCTCCAACACATCCTCTCCCCTAATATCCACATGCCCAATCTTCTCAGTCCACTGCAAGTCTGTACTGCAACTACCAAGATCCTTTTCCACTGTGAATACTGAAACAAAGTTTTCATTGAGTACCTCTGTTATTTCTACCGGTTCTATACAGACTTTCCCACCGTCACATTTGATAGGTCCTACTCCTTCACATCTTATCTTCTTGCTCTTAACATACTTGTAGAATGCCTTGGGGTTTTCCTTTATCCTGTCTGCCAAGGCCTTCTCATGACCCCTTCTTGCTCTTCTCATTTCCCTCTTAAGTTCCTTCCTACTAGTCGTATACTCTTCTAGATTTCTAACATTACCTAGCTCCCTGAATCTTTTGTAGGCTTTTCTTTTCTTCTTGACTAAATTTGTTACAGCTTTCATGCACCATGGTTCCTGTAACCTACCATAACTCCCCTGTCTCATTGGAACGTTGCTGTGCAGAGCTCCAGACAAATGTTCCTTGAAAATTTGCCACATTTCTTCTGTACATTTCCCTGAGAAAACCTCCTTCCAATTTATGCCTCAAATTTCCTGCCTAATAGCCTCATAATTGCCCTTACTCCAAATAAACACTTTCCTAGCTTGACTGATCCTATCTCTCTCCAATGCTAATGTAAAGGAGATAGAGTTATGATCACTATCCCCAAAATGCTCTCCCACTGACAGATCTGACACCTGCCCAGGTTCATTCCCTAATACCAAATCAAGTACAGCCTCTCCACTTGTAGGCTTATCTACATACTGTGTCAGGAAGCCCTCCTGAACACACCTAATAAACTCCTCCCCATCTAAACCCCTTACCCTAGGGATATTCCAATTGATATTTGGGAAATTAAAATCTCCCATCATGACCACTCTGTTATTATCACATCTCTCCAGGATCTGCTTCCCAATCTGTTCCTCCACATCGCTGCTACTATTGGGCGGCCTATAGAAAACATCCAGTAAAGTTATTGACCCCTTCCTGTTGCGAACTTCCACCCACAGAGATTCCGTAGACAATCCCTCTGTGGCGTCCATCTTTTCTACAGCCGTGACACTATCCCTGATCAACAGTGCCACTCCCCCACCTCTTTTGCCTCCTTCCCTGTCCCTCCTGAAACATCTGAAACCCGGCACTTGAAGTATCTAGTCCTGTCCCTGAGATAACCAAGTCTCTGTAATGGCCACCACATCACACTTCCAAGTAGTGATCCACGCTCTAAGCTCATCCATTTTGTTCACTACACTCCTTGCGTTAAAATACACACATCTCAACCCTTCGGTCTGAGCGCTCCCCTTCTCCGTCACTGCCTATCCTCCCTCTGACACCGTCTACAAGCCCCTTTTATTTTTAAGCTAACCTCCTCTCTCCCAGTCACCACATTTTGATTCCCACCCCCCAACCATTCTAGTTTAAATACTCCCCAGTAGCCTTAGCAAACCTTCCCGCCAGGATATTGGTCCCCCTGAGATTTAAGTGAAACCCGTCCTTTTTGTACAGGTCGCACCTGCCCCTAAAGAGGTCCCAATGATCCAGCAACCTGAATCCCTGACCCCTGCTCCAATCCCTCAGCCACGCATTTTTCCTCCACCTTATTCCGTTCCTTCCCTCACTGTCTCGTGGCACAGGGAGCAATCCTGAGATTACTACCTTTGCGTTACTTCTTCTTAACTCCCTACCTAACTTCCTATATTCTCCTTTCATAACGCCTTCCCCTTTCCTGCCTATGTCAGTGGTACCAGAATGCACCATGACCTCTGGCTCCTCTCCCTCTCACTTCAGGATTTCTTGGATACGGTCAGAAACATCCCTGATCCCGGCACCAGGGAGGCAAACCACCATCCGCGTTTCTCGACTTCCTCCACAGAAACGCCTGTCTGACCCCCTCACTGTCGAGTCCCCTATCACCACTGCCTTCCTCCTCCTTTCCTTACCCTGCTGTGCTACAAGGCCGGACTCCGCGCCGGAGGCACGACCTCTGCTGCTTCCACCAGGTGGGCTGTCCACCCCAACAGTACTCAAACAAGAGTACTTATTTTTAAGGGGCACAACCACTGGGGTACTCTCTACCACCTAACCTTTCCCTTTCCTGACTGTGACCCACTTGCCTGCTTCTTGTGGCCCCGGTGTGACCACCTGCCTATAACTCCTATCTATCACCACCTCGTTTTCCCTGACCAGACGAATGTCCTTGAGCTGCAGCTCCAGTTCCCTAACTCGGTCCCTGAGGAGCCGCAGTTCGATGCACCCAGTGCAGATATGCACTTCTGGGAGGCTAGGAGACTCCATGGTCTCCCACATCCGGCACTGAGAACAGCAAACTGGCTTCACATTCATAATGCCCCTTTTCCTCAGATTCCACAGGGAAAGAACTAAGATTTAACAGTTGAGAAACCGACCCTCCCTCGCCCGTTTCCTCCTAAGCCCGTTGAGCCAAAGCCCTTCAGCTCTCACTCTGCTACCTGCTCACTCTGCTGCCCGCTACAACGCTGCCCGCTGAATAGTGCGTTCTCCTCTTTAACCCTCACTCGAACTACCGACTGACCCCAGGCACATGCGCACAAAATATTTTTTAAAACGCTCTGTTTTCCTGCTGTTTAAAAAGTGTCCATTCTGCGTTCCTTCTCTGTTAACTGTCTCCACTCCTCGTTCCTTCTCCTTTAACTGCTGCTGCTCCTCCTCAGCTCCAGCAGCAACCAAAAGAGCAGCAAGATCAACTGTTTGCACTGCAAATGCCATCTTGTCAATCTGAAGGGAGGCGGGTTGGGGAAGGGGAGAGACAGATGGAGAGATTAAAGAATTCTGCTCACCCCCAGTCCAGCAACACAAAGTCAGAGGCTAGAAGCGTCATTAACATTTAATTTGCCTCTTGGAAGCAGGTTTGTTGCTCACCTTGGCCTTTCTGTATAAAACCTATAAGTCGCTGTGTTGGATTCAGTGTCCAGAACTTTAATATTTTCACCCTTTTCCAACCCTCCAGTTTTTGTCAAAATTACCCCCTTGATCTCAAAGTAATGCCTCTTGTATTCCACCAAAGGAGCCAAGCTACGATTTGGTGATGAGACTCTTGCCTCTTCATCTACTTACAGATTAGGTCAGGAGTGGGCCGTTGAAGCCTGCTCCACCATTCGAAAAGATCACGGTTATGATCTGGTTATAGCCTCTGCCACTATCCTGCGTACCCCCAGTACTCTCTGATCCCCTCGTTGGTCAAGAATCTATCTACTTCGACTTCACAAATATTCAATTACCCTGCCTCTACACTCTCTGGGGAAGAAAATTCCAGAAACACACGATCCTCTGAATGTCTTCTCATCTTCACCTTAAATGGGAGACCTTTTATTTTTAAATACACTGACATTCATTGGGTGGAAGGGTCAAATCACGTAAGGAAATTCTGGGGATAGATTGTGGGGGCGGGGGGGATAAAATAGGTAAAAACATCATCTGTCCGACATTCCCGCCTTCTAACAAGGAGTTGTCCCAGCTTTATGCCGGAAGACTGTGCGATTCTGCTTTCAGTCATTGTGGTAAACCTGCAGCAACCTGACTGTCTGCAGCCTCAGCTATTTCACTCTTCTCATGCTAGTCCACAGGTGACACATTTACTCAATACATTTTGTTTTCTTCCTCCTTAGGGAATATAAAAAGGATGTGAAAATAGAGAAGGATGGAGACTGCTGAAGCGTAAACCAGCGAAGGAGGATGCGAAGGACCCTCGGAATACCGCATGATGATTGATAGATCCACTGATAGATTAAGGTGCTTGCCGAGAGTGCTGATCGGGAAGTGAATTAATTGGAGAATCAGCCCTCTTTTGCCATCTGCAGTGATCACAATGAAAAGATCTTCCAATAAATAATTTTAAAACAGCCTGTCTGGTGTCTGTTCGTGTGTTTGTTCAGCCTATGAAACTGAATGTATAGCAGTGACATCTGCAATTCTTGGTTCTACCACAGAATAGTGCTGTTGCCTCCTTTATATATTAAAAAAATAAACAGTTCTTGCTTGTTCGCCCTCACAGTATAAACCTTTCCTGATTTTCTTTACTCTGAGTCTGACAAAGGGTCATCCAGACTAAACGTTGGCTCTATTCTCTCTCCACTCACCTGGTGAAGGAGCAGCGCTCCGAAAGCTCGTGATTCCAAATAAACTTTTTGGATTTTAACCTGGTGCTGAGAGACGGCTTACTGGGGCCACCCCAGTCCAATGCTGGCAATCCGCACATCACAGATGCTGTCAGACCTGCTGAGATTTTCCAGCATTTTCTGTTTTTGTTTCAGATTCCAGCATCCACAGTAATTTGCTTTTATCTTGTTGTTCTTGCTGATTGTAGAGGCGGTGCTGTTGTAACATTGGTAGATTTTAATCTTCAAAGGAGTGGTAACTTGATGGGATGGGGCTCACCTTTCAGAAAACCCATTTGAAAATCTTTCTATTGAAATTAATAATTTAGTTGGCATTGTGGGTATCTCGCATAGAGCATTCCCTTTGCACTCACGCATCTGAATGGGAGCATTTAATTCAATTCTAAGATGAACTAGCCTAGCACTTTCATGATTCTCTGAGGGAAGACATGTCTTCTCATCTCCATCTTGAATGGGAAACCTTTTATTTTTAAATACACTGAAACTCTTTGGATGGAAGGGTAAAAACACATAAGGATTTAAATGGAAGCATAGAATGGTTACAGCACAGAAAGAGGTTATTCAACCAGTTGCATCTGTGCTGGCTCTCTGCAAGAACAATTCACCTAGTCCCACATCCCCACCTTTTCCCCACCTTGAAAATATTTTCAGATGATCATTCAATTCTCTTCTGAAAGCCCTGGCTGAATCTGCCTCCTGACCACACTATCAGATCCTAACCATTCACTGTGTAAGAAATGCTTTTCCTCATGTCACTGTTGTTTCTTCATAGGTGAGGAATTCAGAGGCATATGTGTCAACAAGACTGTGATCATCTTTGCAGTTACATCTGCACCATCTCCTCACCCTTGACTATCAAGTCAAACCTCCTACAAGGCTCCCCCTATCTTAGCCTGAGCTGGCATCTTTCACATCTCTCTCGTCTCTTCTTGTGCTCTGCTGAAGTTCAAGACTCAACGCCCTCTTTTCATCCCTGTTCCCACTAAATTTCTGACCCCCGAAATTCCCTTCCAGGAGTGCACGTAAACTGATATTGTAAATGATATGCCCTCCATTTCAAATCTGCTTCATTACTCCACGCTTACAGAAAACCTTGATTCCACTTTTCAAGTTATCACACCATCTGCAACCTCCATTTCCTCTTCAAAACCCGTGAACTGACTATAGCCTTAGTGCCCTTCTTGCTCACAATTCCAAATCTGAATCTCTTCAATCAAATTTCAAATAAGGGCACAAAATGACTCTAATCGAAGTCTAAATTGAGACCCTCTATGCATGTAGCCATGATGGGACACTTGATCAGGGAAATCCCACTGGCGTAAAAGCCACTTTGGGACTCCCACAGGATTTTCCACTCCCACTGCTGTTCCTGCCACCTCCACCTTCCCTGAAATTGGGAGCGGAAAATCCTCCCACTGTTCTTGACCCTTTTTTTGACAAGGTGGACCACATCACCTGCCTCCCAACACTCCTCTCTAGTTTGGTGGAACTTCACTGGATTCCATTTTTAGATATCCAACTGTAGTCAGAGAAGTTGTTTTTCTGTCCAACCATCGCTTTCCCCTTGCTCTGCTTTCTAATCCCTCAAAATCTATCAGTGTCTTCCTCCTCTTCCTTATATACATTTTCCCAATGGTGATATCATCTGCAGATGTGGTTTAATTTCCATGTTTGCTTATTTAAAATCCAATCCCAAATGAACTGCAATTTACACTGCATGTCCTTAGCCTTGATTCTATTCCCTTCTCCAGTTCTGTCCCAGGTTGAACTCAAAATCCTATTTAACCTTGAGCTCAGCTTCTGAACACGTATCCTTTCCATTGCTACGACTCCATACTTCCACCTCTATAGCATCTCACATCTCTGCTTATCTGCGGCTGAAACCCTTATCCATGTTTTATTACCTCTAGGCCAGACTATCACAACTTTACAATGGGCCAGCCCTCTGTCTTTCATCCTCAATTATTTGAGATCATCCAAAACTCTGCTGCTCCTACCTTAACTCACACCAAGCCTTGTTCACTCATCACACCTATCTCACTGAACTAGATTGTCCCCCAAGCTGCAAATGTACAATTCTCATTCTGGTGAACATAAGAACTAGGAGCAGGAGTAGGCAATCTGGCCCCTCGAGCCTGCTCCGTCATTCAATAAGACCATGGCTGATCTTTTCGTGGACTTAGCTCCACTTATCCGCCTGCTCACCATAACCCTTAATTCCTTAACTGTTCAAAAACTTATCCTTGCCTTAAAAACATTCAATGAGATAGCCTCAACTACTTCACTGAACAGGGAATTCCACAAATTATTCAAATCTTAGGGCGAAGAGGTTCCTCCTCAACTCAGTCCTAAATCTGCTCCCCCTTATTTTGAGGCCAAGCCCCCTAGTTCTGGCAACGGAAACAACCTCCCTGCTTCTATCTTATTTATTCTCTTCATAATCTTATATGTTTCTATAAGATCTCCCCTCATTCTTCTGTATTCCAATGAGTATAACCCCAGTCTACGCAGTCTCTCCTCATAAGCCAACCCTCTCAACTCCGAATCAACCTAGTGAATCGCCTCTGTACCCCCTCCAGTGCCAGTATATCCTTTCTCAAGTAAGGAGACCAAAACTGTACACAGTATTCTAGGTGTGGCCTTACCAGCACCTTATACAGCTGCAACATAACCTCACTGTTTTCAAACTCCATCCCTCCAGCAATGAAGACAAAATTCCATTTGCTTTCTTAATTACCTGCTGCACCTGCAAACCAACCTTTTGTGATTCATGCACAAGGACACCCAGCTCCCTCTGCACAGCAGCATGCTGCAATTTTTTACCATTCAAATAATAGTCCATTTTGCTGTTATTCCTACCAAAATGGATGACCTCACATTTACCAACATTGTACTCCATCTGCCAGACCCTTGTCCATTCACTTAGACTATCTATATCCCTTTGCAGACTTTCAGTGTCCTCTGCACACTTTGCTCTGCCACTCATCTTAGTGTCATCTGCAAATTTTGACACACTACACTTGGTCCCCAACTCCAAATCATCTATGTAAATGGTAAACAATTGTGGTCCTAACACTGATCCCTGAGGCGCACCACTTGTCACTGATCGCCAACCAGAAAAACACCCATTTATCCCCACTTTTTGCTTTCTGTTAGTTAACCAATCCTCTGTCCATGCTAATACATTACCCATAACACCGTGCACCTTTATCTTATGCAGCAGCCTTTGGGGTGGCATCTTGTCAAATGCCTTTTGGAAATCCAGATCCACCACATCCACAGGTCCCCCATTGTCCACTGCACATGTAATGTTCTCAAAGAATTCCACCAAATTAATCAAACATAACCTGCTCTTCATGAACCCATGCTGCGTCTTACCAATGGACAATTTATATCCAGATGTCTCGCGATTTCTTCCTTGATGATAGATTCACGCATTTTCCCTACTACAGAAGTTAAGCTAACCGGCTATAGTTACCTGCCTTTTGTCTACCTCCTTTTTTAAACAGTGGCGTCACATTTGCTGTTTTCCAATCTGCGGGAACCACCTCAGAGTCCAGTGAATTTTGGTAAATTACCACTAGTGCATTTGGTATTTTGCTATTTCCCCCACCATCTCTTTTAGTACCTTGGGATGCATTCCATCAGGGCCAGGAAACTTGTCAACCTTTAGCCCCATTAGCTTGCCCAACACTACCTCTTTCGTGGTAATAGTTTCTAGGTCCTCACCTGCCATAGCCTTCTTGTCATCAATTTTTGGCATGTTATTTGTGTCTTCCACTGAGAAGGCCAACACAAAATACCTGTTCAATGCCTCAGCCATTTCCTCATTTCCAGTTATTACATCCCCCTTCTCATCCTCTAAAGGACCAATGTTTGCTTTAGCCACTCTTTTTCATTTTATATATTTGTGTTTAAATCTTTTCATGGCACGGACCCTCTCTATCTCTGAAACCTCATCACGGCATACAAACCATTAAGAACTTCACTACCTATTGTGCATCTCACCCTTTCTTCTCCAATCCATTGGTGATCATGCTGTTTGTACTTTCGATCCATGGAATTTTCTCACTATATCTCACGTTCCATTCTCCTTTAAGGCTGACCTGTTTGTCCATGCTTAAACCCAGCACAGAAACACCAACATCCTAGAAATAGCAATCGGCTTTTCTTAGTCTAGCAAAAGAATTAAACAACATCAACCTAGCAGGTTGATTATAGTTTAGAAACAATGGCACTGTGATCCATGCCAGAGTTATTTTGCTGATCAAGGTTCAAATAAAATCAAGCTTAAATTACTTCAATCAAGCTTATTGATGTGGGGCCCACGATGGTCCCAATCTTTAAAAATTCGTTCATGGATCTGAGTGTCACTGACTAGGCCAATATTTATTGCCCATCTCTGATAGCCCTTGAACTGAGTGGTTTGCGACGCCATTTCAAAGGACATTTAAGAGTCAACAACGTTGCTGTGGATCTGTCATCGCATGTCGGCCAGACCAGGTAAGGATGGCAGATTTCCTTCCCTAAAGGACATTAGTGAACCAGATGAGTTTTTATGACAATTGACAATTGTTTCATGATCATCAATAGACTTTAAATTCCAGATTTTAAAAAATTTCTAATTTAACCATCTGCTGTAATGGGATTCAAACCCAGATCCCAAGATCTGGACTAGGTTTCTGGACTAACAGCCCAGTCCAGTGAAAGTGCAGCTGCACCACCACCTCTCTCAACAGGTAGTACCTGACTTTTGCACAATTCCCACCAAACAGGCTGGGTTTTAATCAGAGTTCATTAGTTTCATGTGCAGCTCAACAACAGCTAAGACTTGGAGTCCACGCAAGTAAATCATTAAAATGCCATGGACAGTTACAGAAAATAATTAGAAAGGCTAATGGTATGTTGGCCTTTATATCTAGAGGACTAGAATACAAGGGGGTCAAAGTCATTGCTCGGATATACAAATCCCTGGTTAGACCATACCTGGAGTACCATGAACATTTCTGGGTACCATACCTTTGGAGGTATGTACTGGCCTTCGGAAGAGTGCAGCATAGATTTACCAGAATGGTACCTGAACTCCAAGGTTCAAAGAACAAGTAGAAATTGAACAAACTAGGGCTGTATTCCCTGGAATTTAGAACATTAAAGGGTGATTTGATCAAAGTTTATAAAATATTAATGGCAGCAGGTGGGGAAATGGGGAGAAACTATTTCCATTGTCTGCGGAGTCGAGGGTTAAGGGAATAGTCTAAAAATCAGTGTCAGGCTTGTCAGAGTGAAATTAGGAAAACCTTCTACATATAAAGGGTGACAGAAGTTCAGAACTTTCTTCCACAAATGGCAATTAAAGCTAGATTTTAAATCTTAGATTGATTTTGTTTGTTAACCAGGAATATGGAGCAAAGACAGTATTTGGAGTTAGGTTTGCAGCTCATTGAATGGGCAGAGCAGCTCAACTTCCAAGACCTAAAGGTTGACACCCACAGACATAATCCAACCAAGTATTACAGCAAGTGGATCGCCATAAACAACAACTGATTGTTTATTGTCCCAGACTTTTTGGGTACAGCAACACTACCACTCGCAACAGTATCAACAACAACATTAGACTTGCCATGATTTAGCACAGCAGTAATACCAGCAGATTGATCCCAGTTCAAAAAACCGAATCCCCCTCTAACAATAAATACAGCAACCTCTCAACTCAACAACAATACCAGAAATCTGATTGTGGTTTTTGGATGCCTGATGCACAGATGAAGTCACAATCCTCAGGTCCAGTGGTAACATTAACATGACCCAGTCCAGCAAAACGAGCAGTTTTATTACAGCCGCAGTAACAATAGGAAGCCTTGTGGTGCAGTGAGCAGAGTCCCTGCAACTGAATCAAAAGCTCCAGTTCAAGTCCCACTGCAGGACTTGATGATCAAGAAAGGTAAGCTCATAAGCTGGCTGGTTCCCCCGGAACCCCTTGGCAGGTGGTAAGAATAGGAGAGATGCCTGGTCAGCCATGTAAAGTAAAGTTTATTTATTAGTCACAAGTAAAGCTTACATTCGCACGGCAATGAGGTTACTGTGAAATTCTCCGAGTCGCCACAGCCCGGCACCTGTTCGGGTCAATGCACCCTGATGGAAAGAAAATTCGAGTCTCTACCACAGCTATTGTAAGGAAGATATTTCATATAAAATATTAATTTATGTCATTGGCTGGACACATATATGTATTGAACATTTTTGAAAAGAACACTTTTCCTAAGCATAGGACACTGGCTTAGAGCAGCTACTATGTTGCATTTACAAAGGACACAAGCTGCTTCTACAGAGACATGGAGCCCTATTTTACCATTTTGATTCTAAGTGCTTGAATCTGGGGGTGTTTCAGATCTGACTCTTAGACCCGTTCTCAGGCGCCCCCATCCACACTCTACCTGAAAAAGTATCAGCGATTCCGAATCGCGCCGCACGGGCCTGTGGGCGGGGTTTATCGTGTCCGAAACACTGCAGCTACGATCGGCGCATGCTGACAAAAACTGATAGACTGCTGCCCCCCATCACATCATGTCCAGGCCGGATAATGCCTCCACCTGACCCCCACAGACATTGCCCCACCCCAACAACATTACTGACCCCCTTATCCCCCCATCCGCCTGCCACCCAGACCGATCGCGGCCCCTTCCCCCCTTCCCCCAACAATCTCAGGCAGAGTGGCAGCGGACCTCCCTTCCCCCTCATTCATCACAGGCAGAGGGATCCGCCCTCACCCCTCCACCCTACAGATATCAGGGAGGGTGATCCCCCTCACCCCCACCCCAGACCCTCCACACACAAGGCCCCATCTCCTCCAGACTCCGATGGCTGCGTGACACCTCCCTCTCTCTCCCCTGTCCCCAATCATTGAGGTACTGATCCACCCCCGCCTCCACCCCCACCCCCGCCATCAGCACACCTGAAAGTGCTCACTTGCCTTCCCCTCAATGCTAACAAGCAAACTGCATGGAACTTGCTGGAATGCTCGGCCAAACTGCCTGCAGCTGATCTGCCCCAACAAGGGGCAGCTCCATTAAAAACACAAGAATGGACAGGCAGGCAGGCATTCCTGCACAAGATGTGCGCATGACCAGCCCCCCGATTTACTGAGGGTGACCTGGGGCGGCTGCTGGATGCAGCAGAGGCGAGGCGGGACACCCTCTTCCCCCGAGGAGGACGCAGACCAAGGGGGGCTGATGGAAATGTGGCCTGGGAGGCAGTCGCCGCCTCGGTCAGTGCCAGGGCACTGGCCCCCCCTGAACCAGGAAGCAGTGCTGGAAAAAGTCAATGACCTCATCTGTGCGGGATGGGTGAGTGCTGAACCCCATCTTGCATTTTCCCCCAAATCTCCCCCAGATCCTTCCATCTCCAGCACCCTGAATGCTTCCAGCTCCTGACCCCCAAGCACCTCCTTCCTGTCCCCCCAATAAGCCCCACTACGCTTGCCCTCCAGGGGCCACCACCTGATACTCTGCAGGAGTCACGCCACCATTTCTTTCATGGCTCCTTCTATCTACACAGGAGAAGACCAAGTACAACACCCGTGAGAGGTCAAAGACAGGGGGTGGTGAGCAGACCTCCGGGTCCTCAACCCCTTTGAGGAGCGGGCGCTGGAGCTCTCCAGAGAAGGGGAGATGCGGGCTGTCAGCGACAGCACGGTCGGGCTACCATCCAGACGTGAGCATCTGTCATTCCTTCAATCACTTTGAGGCAACTTCTCGGGGGTTTTGGGTGCGAGGGCAAGGTTTAAAGGAGATGTACGAGGCATGTTTATTTGCACAGAGAGAGTAGTGGGTGCCTGGAACTCACTGCCGGGGGAGGTTGTGGATGCAGGTATGATAATGACCTTTAAGGGGCATCTCTACAATTATGTGAATGGGATGGGAATAGAGGCATATGGTCTCCGGAAGGATAGGGGGTTACAAATCAGATGGGCAGCCTGGTCACTACAGGCTTGGAGGGCCGAAGAGCCTGTTCCTGTGATGTAATTTTCTTGGTGCTTTGCTCTATGTTCAATGGAGAAATGTGAATCATGTGTTTGGCATCCTGGATTCCTCTCCCTCCCTTGCACTTAACCTTGTGTCCTGTGTTGCAGGGACAGATCCGGACGCCTCGGGGTCTTCTGGACTACAGGCCTCAGCTACAGCTCCCGCCCCTCCTCGTCCAGACAGCCCGGATGAGTCCTCGGAGGATATGGGTGAAGGGACATCTGAGGGTGGCACCATTTTGGCGTCAGCTGCAACCTCACAACTCACCTTCCCAGATAATGACACGTTGGTGGGTCCAGTTAGCGTTGAGGCTTCTGGGTCAGTCTCTGGTGAGAACGACACATCTGATAATGTACATCGGGTGGAGGAGGGAATGTCTGAGACTTCTGGCATGTGAGGGCCTGCCGGCGGTGAGGACTCGGCTGGCCCCAGGCTACATGCTGGGCCTCTGAAATCACTTCTCCCTCAGCTGCTGGAGATGCAGCAACAGAGCCAGGGAATGCAGGACAGGTTGATGGCCACACTGGACCAACTGCAAGGCTGTTGGGAGGAGTCCCAGAGCTTTCAGGTGGACTAGCTATTGTCTGTCTTGAGTGCTTCCTGGGCCAACACTGCAAGAGTGGCGTCTGCAGTGGAAAGCCTGGGGCAGGGGATCCTCACCATAAGTGGCAGGCTCCAAGCGATGGCCGAGTCACAGCAGGCCACAGCTGAGGGACTGAACAGAATTCTTGAGGTTCTGCGGCCCATGGCTGAGGGGCTCGAGAACTTGCAGGAGACCCAGCAGAACAGCACTGAGACACAGCAGGACAGCACTGAGACACAGCGGGCTATGGCAGCAGCCATTGAGAACATGGTCCAGTCTCAGAGTGCCACGGCTGAGGGCTTGCAGAGCATGGCCCAGTCTCAGAGGCACTTACTACGGCCATTGAGAGATGGCCCCGACTCAAGTGGCCATCGCAGAGAGCTTGACCACCATGGATAGGACACAGGTGGTCCTCCAGGACTGGCAGTGCCAGATAACGCCGGAGCTTCTGGAGCTCACTGCAGAAGCACCGCCATTCCATGGAGTGACCCAGGAGTCCACATGAACCCCAAGGGAGGAGGAAGGGCTCGAGCCCATGCTGGGGCCTTCCAACCAGAAGACTGTGGCTGTGACTACACCTTCTGACTCCCCCCTTCCTGACACCGCGGCATCTCAGGGACAGCGGGATGCAGAGGGTGTCATGGAAACATCCTAGACACCTGGAAGCAGGCCAGTGCCCTCAAGGTTCAGGGCTTCCAGAGGATACCCGCCAAGCGCATCACAGGCTACGGGGTGAGGTAGGCAGCTGGCTCCCTCCACCTTTGATGCACATTCTGGGGAGTCACTGAGATGTAGAGGTAGGCCACGTAAGGTTAGGAAGTTGTAGTTGTACTGAGATGGCACGGGTGAAGGGCTGCACTAGTTGGAAAGATATTTAAGCACCTCAACGTTTTCTGGTCACAAATTTTTATGTTAGAATGTCTTACTTAAACACCTTTATTGTAAATAGATGTTTTTCACCACTTATCTGTGACTAGTTTGTCTCGAATCCTCTTCCATTGACGATTACTTGAGGAATGCTTCATGTTGATGTAAGTTAGGGAGGCCCCTTAATGCTGTGTCACTGAGAAAAAGAAGGCATTGGTTCCCCAGACCCCATGAGCGATTCCCTCCCGTCCCCCACCCCATCCTCCTCGGGCCCTGTATGGGGGTTTCTGATCCCTTACCCACTACACAGACATGGGCCCGGGTGCCAGCGTGCATGCAGAGCTCAGGTAGGAGTCAGACTGGTTTGCACCAGGGTATCATCATAATGGTGCTTAGCGAGTCATCATCACCCTCCTGCCTGCCAAAAAACTCACTAACACAGCCATTGTCATACCAGTGGCCCACCACTCTGGTATGACAATGTGCAGGATATAGAAGGAACTGGGGGGTGGGGGGGGAGGTGGGGGAGAACCCACAGGCACAAACCCTCGTGGGTGAGCTGCCTGATGATCATGACCTCCCTTGCCGCCCTCGCATGCCTCATTTCAGCTGCCAGCCCTCGAGCGCCTGGTTGGTGTTCCTCGGCATGCTCTTCCTCATCTTCTTCCTCCTCTTCCTCCTGCTGGTCATCCTCCCCAGTGACACCCGGCTGGTCAGCCTCCACGTTCTCCTCCTCCTCTTCCTCCAATAGGTCATCTCTCTGTAGAACCAGATTGTGCAAAGCACAGCACACGACCACTATGCGGGAAGAGGTCACAGGGCTGTATTGGAGGGCCCCGCCAGATTGGTCCAGGCACCGGAATCACATTTTGAGGAGCCAAATGCCCCTCTCCACTGTCGTGCAGGTGGCTACATGAGCCTCATTATAGCGGGTCTCCGCCTCAGTCACAGGCCTCCGCACAGACGTTATCAGCCATGTCCAAAGCGGGTAACCCATATCACCCAGGAGCCAACCTCACAGCCTGGGCTCTTCCTTGAATGCCTCCGGGATGTCCAAGCTCCTGATAATGAAGCTGTCATGCACGCTGCCTGGATATCTGGTGCAGACGTGCATGATGGTCATATTATGGTTGCACACTAGCTTAACATTCAGGGTGTGGAACCCCTTCCTATTTACAAATCTTCGTGGATTCTGTAGGGGGGCCTTGAGGGCGACGTGGGTGCAGTCAATCGCCCCCTGCAATGGCTGCGAATCCTGTAGCCTGGGCTTCCTGCTGCATCTGGTTCAGGTTAAAGTTGACGAGCTGCCCAGCCCAGGCATACAGGGCTTCAGTGATCTGCCACACAGAGGTGTGCACGGCAGATTGGGAGACATCTCTGCTCGGGGTCTGGAAAGAGCCAGTCATGTAGAAGTTTAGAGTAGCCGTCAATTTGACAGTCACTGAGAGTGGGTCTCCACACCCCCCCCCCGCCGCACCCCCCCCCCCCCCCCCTCGCTTCTATGTGCTAGGTCCTGCAACAGGTTGCACAGGTGTTTCATGTTGTCACTCTGAAGGGGATGGGGAAGGGGAGATGGATAGGGACACATGTAGAGGTTATGGAATGCTGCTTGCCCCTAGCACATCAACAGTCATGTTCATACCCCCCAATTCTCCCAGGCCACATGCTCTCCACAATCACAGCCCCCCCAATTCCCCCAGCCACAAGCTCCCCGCAATCACAGCTCCCCCCAAATCCCCCAGCCACAAGCTCCCCGCAATCACAGCCCCCCCCAATTCCCCCAGCCACATGCTCCCCACAATCAAAGCTCCTTGCAAAGTTGAGAGGCTGCACCAGTACTATTTGCAAGGGCTTTGTGCACATCCTTCAGCTGGAAGTGAGTGTGCACTCTGACCCAGCAGCACCACAAGACCCGAGGTCAGTGCTGAGACCCGAGTCCGTGCTGCAAGTTGGACATCGGAGACCCTGCAGAGCAACAGCCCCCCACACACTCGCAGAGCCGCCACCGACCCGAAACAGAAAATGGCCGCAACAACAGGACAGCCGTGAGGAGCAGAGAGCCGTCAGACACTATGCACTTACCTCCTCACTAATCCTCACTGATGGAAGAACTTTCTTATGCAGAGGGCGGTGGGTGTCAGGAATTCGCTGCCCGAGTTGGTGGTGGAGGCAGAGACCCTAAACTCTTTTAAAATGTACCTGGATTTGCACCTTAAGTGCTGTAAACTGCAGGACTATGGGCTGGATGCAGGAAGGTGGGATTAGAAAGGACACCTGGGTGTCCTTGGACTGGTATGGACAAGATGGGCCAAATGGCCTCCTTATGTGCTGTAATGTTTCTATGGTTCTATATTGGACGACAACATAAATGTAAAGCTGTATGTTGCCACAACAACTCTGACTCCGTGGGGGATGATTGACTCAGATGGTTGAACTGCATGGATCAGATTACTGCCAACAGCCCGCGTTTCTGATGAATGCTACCATTGGTACCATGGTATTTTGCTGTCATTACACTTGAAGGATGCTGCTTGGACATCATGAAACAGTCTTATATAAGTTACAAGAAGGTCTTTATGAACAATTCATAACTATGTACTGTTATGAATGATGTATAATTTTTAATTTGTGTACTAAGAAAAGTAAAATGGTTTCAGTTTTCATTTAGATTGATTGTGAGTCTTGGTGCCTGAAAGTATGGATAAACTCCTGACTAACAGATCAGGTCTTTTGGGTTTGTTTGTGTAGTTTTAATGAGATTTTACACGCCCTGAAGTAAAACAGATGATTAAAAGGGGTTAAAAGTTTAGAGTTTCTGGAGAAAATAAAAACGCTCAGTGGAAAAACTTTAATGTTGACTAGTGACACAGACACAGAGAAAAGACAGAAGAGAGAGTTCAGTGTGTGTCAGAGAGAGAGGACAGGAATGCTCAGGTTTCTGATAAGAAAGGCTACAATGTTATTGTGGACTGTTGTTGACAGTTACAGAACTCAGTAAGGTGGTCAGCTGAGCAGAGGAAATCTGAGTTTAGGGAACTAACTTGTTTGTTCTGCAGTTGAAGAAACAGTGAGTTTAGAATGTGGTTTTAGGGAGAGAAGTATCAAGTGAATGTTCAGGAGTTCACTG
The DNA here is from genome assembly GCF_964213995.1 of Mustelus asterias. Lineage (NCBI taxonomy): Eukaryota > Metazoa > Chordata > Chondrichthyes > Carcharhiniformes > Triakidae > Mustelus > Mustelus asterias. Next base: position 39,646,414 of record NC_135806.1, read on the forward strand.
GAAGAAAACCATTGGTAACTGTGCCAGTCCCAAGTGAGAAGTCTTTGTGTCAAGCTAGTGGCAACTTTTCACTGATTTATCGTCTTCTTGCAATTCCATTGAGATCTTTTCAACATTTCTGTCTGGTGCAATATAGTTCACTTTTCTTGTTTTAATAAATATTCTATTTGTTGTAATGCAAGTTCATCAGCAGACTCCTGTGAATTTGTTTAGTAACTTTCCTTCAGAGTTTCTAAAAAGAAAATTAGGATCTATCAAGAAAATGTGACTCTGGGATCTGACTAATCCATCAGCTGGGATGGTAACAGTACAGCTGTTGGATTAGTCAGATCCCAGAGGACTCCATAATAGGTCCTTACAAATCGTTTCTAGATTGGTCTTAACTCTGATTTCCTATATCACTGCACGGGTGGTCCTGTACTCAGTCTCATGTTAACTCTTTAAGTAACAAGACCCTTCTACGACATCTGTCCCAAGTCTTTATCCCCTGGATAGAGCTTGACATTAGTTTATTTCCAGTTTGCTTCAAGTCTTATGTTACAATAAGTCTTGTGTGCCAAATTTAATCCTCATGCTATTTAATTATAAACAGTAACAACATTAATATTAACTGCATGCATTAACTATGTCCTTGCTATTCCATCTCCCTGTAAGTCCTTGACATCAGAGATTCGGGTAGTCTGCTATGTCTTGTTTGCCGTCCAGTCAGAGAGTGGTAGGCTTTCGAGGTTTTTGCTTTTGGCAATGGCTTGAAAGTCATACTGCGATGTAGACATGGCTTCATTTTCTCCTTCCATTCCTGGATGGTACTCCATGCCTGGTCAGTCTGGATAGTTTGGCGATGATTGGTTGTGGTTAGTTGTGATTGTTTTTTCTAAGTGGATGAAACTAGTGTTCGTCAAGTTGTTCTACAAGTATACAAAGAGGAAGAGAATAGCTAAAGTAAATGCTGTCCCTTTAGAGGACATTACTGGTGAGGTATTAATGGGAAACACAGAGATGGCAGAGGCACTAAACCAATATTTTGCCTGTCTTCACGGTAGACAATCGTGAAGATTTTCCAAAACTGTAGATAATGCAGAGCAACTTGGTGCAATAACCACACTAGGGAGAAGATATTGAATAAACTAATGGGTTTAAAGGCAGATAAGCCTCTGGGACCTGATGGCCTGCACCCTAAGGTATTAAAGGAGGTGGCAGCAGAGATATTGGATGCATTGGTTGTGATATTTCAAAATTCCTTGAATTCTGGTAAGATCTTGGTGGATTGGAAACATGCTAATGTGATGCCCCTATTCAAAAAGGGAGAGAGGCAAAAAGTAAGAAACTATAGGCTGGTTAGCTTGACCTCTGTGGTGGGGAAGTTGCTGGACTCAATCATTAAGGAGGAGATGACTGAGCATCTCAGGGCTAAATTAGGGCTAATTTAAAAAGGAGGTTTTTTTTTCAAAACAGGGAGTAGGCCCAGGAGCAGCCTGGGGAAGGTTTAAAAAGGGCTTACCTTGGAGGTTTCAGCCTCATTGTTCCACAGGAGCAGGCTGAGGGTAAGAAAGATTGTGTCTGCATTTTATTTATTTATTTATTTTCCAGTTAAATTTGGCTTAAAAATCGGAGGTTTTTTCCAAAACAGGGAGTAGGCCCAGGAGCAGCCTGGGGAAGGTTTAAAAAGGGCTTACCTTGGAGGTTTCAGCCTCATTGTTCCACAGGAGCAGGCTGAGGGTAAGAAAGATTGTGTCTGCATTTTATTTATTTATTTATTTTCCAGTTAAATTTGGCTTAAAAATCGGAGGTTTTTTCCAAAACAGGGAGTAGGCCCAGGAGCAGCCTGGGGAAGGTTTTTTGAAGGGTTTAAAAGCAGGCCGCACTTTTGAGCGGGCAGCGTCTGGAGCGGGCAGTGGAGTGAGCAGGGAGCAGAGTGTGAGCGGTAAGGGCTTTGGCTCACAGGGCTTCGGCGAAGGCGAGGAAGGTTGTTTGTTTTTCTTCTGTTACACCCCCTTTTTTGTTTTATCTCCCAAAAACTAAAAAGGACATGGCTGGTATGAGTGGGAGGCCAGTATAGTGCATTCGGTGTGGGATGTGGGAGTTCCTGGAGACAACTTGCCTCCCGGAAGTCCATATCTGTGCCAGATGTGTGGAACTGCAACTCCTGAAGGATCGTGTAAGGGAGCTGGAGCTGAGGCTCGATGAACTCAGTTTAGTTAGGGAAAATGAGCGAGTAATAGATAAAAGTTATAGTCAGGTAGTGACACCAGGGTCTCGGAAGGAAGACACGTGGGTCACAGTTAGGATGCTTCCGGGCAGAGGGATCTGGGGGTCCATGTTCATGAATCGCAGAAAGTCATCAGTATGCAGGTGCAGCATGTAATAAAAAACGCAAGTGGGATGTTGGCATTTATTGCAAAAGGACTGGAGTGTAAAAGTAGAGAAGTGTTGTTGCAATTGTATAGGGTGTTGGTGAGACCACATCCTGAATATTGTGTCCAGCTTTGGTCTCCTTATTTGAGGAAGATGTGGTGACTTTGGAGGCAGTTCAGAGAAGATTCACCAGATGGATTCTGGGGATGAAAGGCTTGATGTATGAGGAGAGATTAAACAGTTTGGGCTTGTGCTTGCTGGAGTTTAGAAGGATGAGAGGGGATATGATTGAGGTATATAACATTTTACAAGAGATTGATAAATACAGGCCAAATGTTTCCTCATAGGGGGAAATCGAGAACAAGAGGTCACAGGTATAGGTTGAGAGGTGGTAGATTTAAAACTGAAATGAGGAGGAACTACTGCTCGCAGAGGGTGGTGAATTTGTAGAACTCGCTGCCATAGGACGTGCTGGAGTCTGAATTGTTGAATGGTTTCAAGAGGGAAATAGACATATAATACATTTTTTAAAAGGGAAAGAGGGATATGGGGAACAGGTGGGGAAATGGATGTGAGACCAGGGAGAGATCAGCCATGATCTGATTGAATGGCGGAGCAGGCTCAAAAGGCTGAATTTGCCGACTTCTGCGCCTAATTCCTATGTTCCTATGTCGGTGCTTTTCTTCTTCTTTCATTTTTTGAGGCGTCTCCAATCTCTTTGCCGTTGAGGGAGAGCCTTTTTGTGGATAGCAGATTGTATCAGTAGTTCACCTTTGTTTGGCAGCGTAGGTTGTGTGAGGCTGCTACTTGGCTGCTGCAGATGCTGTGGTTTTGGCACACAGGCTGGAGGTGGTCGGGTTTGTAAGGTGGTCAGCATGTCTCCTATTGATGGTAGAGGTAGAGGCTTCTCTGAAGGTTGTTCCAACTCTGGCGTCACTTGCACTGGACGTGCTGTGGTAGCCTCATGCACAGAAGCGAGGTTACTAATAAAGTCAATGTTTGAATGCCGTTTTATGGTTGAATCTTCAGGAGGCTGCCATCCCTGCTGGGTGGGGACTCTAGTTGTCTTCACCTCTCCTGCCTGCTGGAGAAGATTGAAAGCTATGCAGACACCCCTCCTGTGGTGTAACAGGCTGATTTTGCAATACAGTCAACGTTCCATGATCTGTTTATTGTCTTACATCAAGGGTTCCTGTATCATGCCAATGAGAAGGAGTTTGACTCCCCCTGCGAAGTGAAGTGGGGTGTCCGTCATTCAGACCCAGAAGCCTTGTAGTCATGCATCCCCGTTTGATAGAAATGTCACTCCAGCACCTAAATTGAACTTGAAGCTGTTAGATGGCTGTTCACCATGATGGCCATTCACCAGAATGAAGAGTCAAATCATCTGATGTTGTCCAAGAACAGTAAGAAGTCTCACAACACCAGGTTAAAGTCCAACAGGTTTATTTGGTAGCAAAAGCCACTAGCTTTCGGAGCGCTGCTCCTTCATCCGGTGAGTGGAAGTTCTATTCACAAACAGGGCATATAAAGGCACAAACTCAATTTACAAAATAATGGTTGGAATGCGAGTCTTTACAGGTAATCAAGTCTTAAGGGTACAGACAATGTGAGTGGAGAGAGGGTTAAGCACAGGTTAAAGAGATGTGTATTGTCTCCAGACAGGACAGTTAGTGAGATTTTGCAAGCCCAGGCAAGTCGTGGGGGTTACAGATAGTGTGACATGAACCCAAGATCCTGGTTGAGGCCGTCCTCATGTGTGCGGAACTTGGCTATCAGTCTCTGCTCAGCGACTCTGCGTTGCCGTGTGTTGTGAAGGCTGCCTTGGAGAATGTTTACCCGAAGATCAGAGGCCGAATGCCCGTGACCGCTGAAGTGTTCCCCAACAGGAAGAGAACACTCTTGCCTGGTGATTGTCGAGCGGTGTTCATTCATCCGTTGTCGTAGCGTCTGCATGGTCTCCCCAATGTACCATGCCTCGGGACATCCTTTCCTGCAGCATATCATGTAGACAACGTTGGCCGAGTTGCAAGAGTATGTACCGTGTACCTGGTGGATGGTGTTCTCACGTGAGATGATGGCATCTGTGTCGATGCTCCGGCACGTCCTGCAGAGGTTGCTGTGGCAGGGTTGCGTGGTGTCGTGGTCACTGTTCTCCTGAAGGCTGGGGAGTTTGCTGCGGACAATGGTCTAAAACATAGAATATAGAAAAAATACAGCACAAACAGGCCCTTCGGCCCACAAGTTACGCCGGTCATGTCCCTACCTACCTAGGCTTAGATATAGGCTTACCTATAACCCTCAATCCTATTAAGTCCCATGTACTCATCCAGAAGTCTCTTAAAAGACCCTATCAAGTTTGCCTCCACCACCTCTAACGGCAGCCGATTCCACTTACCCACCACCCTCTGAGTGAAAAACTTACCCCTGACATCTCCTCTGTACCTACTCCCCAGCACCTTAAACCTGTGTCCTCTCATAGCAGCCATTTCAGCCCTGGGAAAAAGCCTCCGAGAATCCACCCGATCTATACCTCTCAACATCTTGTATACCTCTATCAGGTCACCTCTCATCCTTCGTCTCTCCAAGGAGAAAAGACCGAGCTCCCTCAGCCTATTGAAGGCTCCGGAGAAGATGTCATAGCTTCTCCGTTCCGGGGAAGTACTGGAAGAAGCTACAACATCTTCTCTGGAGCCTTCAACATGTCATTGATGAAGACAAACATCTCGCCAAGGTCATCCCCACACCCCCACTTCTTGCCTTCAAACAACCGCACAACCTCAAACAGACCATTGTCCGCAGCAAACTACCCAGCCTTCAGGAGAACAGTGACCACGACACCACACAACCCTGCCACAGCAACCTCTGCAAGACGTGCCGGATCATCGACAGGGATGCCATCATCCCACGTGAGAATACCATCCACCAGGTACACGGTACATACTCTTGCAACTCGGCCAACGTTGTCTACCTGATACACTGCAGGAAAGGATGTCCCGAGGCATGGTACATTGGGGAAACCATGCAGACGCTACGACAACGGATGAATGAACACCGCTCAACAATCACCAGGCAAGAGTGTTCTCTTCCTGTTGGGGAACACTTCAGCGGTCACGGGCATTTGGCCTCTGATCTTCGGGTAAGCGTTCTCCAAGGCGGCCTTCACAACACACGACAACGCAGAGTCGCTGAGCAGAGACTGATAGCCAAGTTCCGCACACATAAGGACGGCCTCAACCGGGATTTTGGGTTCATGTCACACTATCTGTAACCCCCACGACTTGCCTGGGCTTGCAAAATCTCACTAACTGTCCTGTCTGGAGACAATACACATCTCTTTAACCTGTGCTTAACGCTCTCTCCACTCTTGATTACTTGTAAAGACTCGCATTCCAACCATTATTTTGTAAATTGAGTTTGTGTCTTTATATGCCCTGTTTGTGAACAGAACTCCACTCACCTGATGAAGGAGCAGCACTCCGAAAGCTAGTGGATTTTGCTACCAAATAAACCTGTTGGACTTTAACCTGGTGTTGTGAGACTTCTTACTGTGTTTACCCCAGTCCAACGCCGGCATCTCCACATCATGTTGTCCAAGAAGACAGACATCATGGGTCACTGGCCTGGATCTTGTTGATAGCCTTTGGGTTGTCGTAAAATGCTGGGGTCTCAACTTCCACTGCTTACCGAAATGTCCACCTGTGGCAGTAGAAGCACTGGTCAGTACTCACAGCAAATTGGTCATTCCTGTGTGGGTGTCCCGCAGTAATGATAAGGATGTTCAGCAGAGTGGTTCATGGATGGCTTACCCTGACTTGGGTGGTCTCTGAGCTTCTGTGGTTTGATATGATGGACTGAGATGTGCCTTCTTCCCATGAAACGTTGACTCTCCATAGAGGAGGAAGTTAATTTCTACAGGGGGATTCAGTGGAGTCTTTGGAGTCTCTGGAGAGGGGAATGTGCAACCAGACCTTGGTGTCCTTGTACACTTGTTGCTGAAAGTAAGCATGAAGGTGTAGCAAGCAGTAAAGAAGACAAATGGTATGTTGACTTTCATACCAAGGGGATTCAAATATAGGAATAGGGATGCCTTGCTGCAATTGCACAGGGCCTTGGTGAGGCCACGCCTGGAATATTGTGTGCAGGTTTGGTTTCCTTATTTGAGAAAGGATGTTCTTGCTATCAAGGGAGTACAGCGAAGTTTTACCAGACTGATTCTCAGGATAGTAGGATTGACGTATGAGGAGAGATTGAGTCAGTTAGGATTATCTTCGATGGAGTTTAGTAGAATGAGGGGGAATCTTTTAGAAATCTATAAAATTTCAACAGGACTAGACTGGATGGATGCAGGAAGGATGTTCCAAATGGTGGGGATGTCCAGAACCAGGGGTCACAGTCTAAGAATACAGGTTGAACCATTTAGGACTGAGATGAGGAGAAATTTATTCATCCAGAGAGGGGTGAGCCTGTGGAAATCACTACCACAAGAAGCAGTTGAGGTCAAAACATTTTATTTTTCAAAAAAGAGTTATATATAGCTCTTGAGGCTAAAGGGCTCAAAGGATATGGGAGGGGAAAGCGGGGAGAGGTTACTGAGTTGGCTGATCAGCCATGATCATAATGAATGGCAAAGCAGACTGGAAGAGCTGAATGGACTATTAGTGCTCCTATTTTCTATGCTTTAATGTTTTCCCTGAGTTTAAATTTCTTCCTGCTTCCAGGCACTCATGTCTCTAGATCTTGTCTGGTGACCTTTTACAGTGTCTTAGCTTCTGGGATAAGGTTTCTCCAGTGCAGAAAGCATTGAAGGTGTCCTTTTCTTTAGTTCTTCAGCATTGCAGTGAGGGTGTGGATTTTTTTATTTCTTGCTGCCACCACGATGGGTTCTACCACTGTTATCGTGGTATATTCTGCTATTGCTACATTTGAAGGATATTGCTTGGGGACCATGAAGCAGTCCTGTTTATATAAATTACAAGGAAGTCTTTATTAACAATGGTTAACTATGTACACATTAACAATAGGTATGGGGAGGACTCCATACTAGGTCCTCATACATTGTTAATAACTCAAACTGGCCCTAGCTTTAGCTCATGTGCCTTCTTCCATCACTGTGTGGGCAGTACTGTACTCAGTCACGTGTTAACCCTTTAGGTACCAAATCCTTCCAGTATTGGTTCAATTGCAGTTCTGGCTGGGGTAGAGCTAGGACCTACCTCCCAACTCTACCCGTGATGGAGGTCACGGTGCTGAATTAGACCTGTCTTTGGACAGAGAATTCAAGACAAAAACACCAGCAGCATTGTCCCAGATCAATAGCATTTCATACTCTTACATCCACTTTGGACAGTGTAGTATTACACTGGAATGTCAACTGCAATTATATGGCCAAGTCTTTGGAAGTTTTGAATCTATGACCTTCTGACTCAGAGGCAAGAGAGAGTAGCAAATCTGAGGCACAGCAGACACACAGTTATATGAATAGGCTGCTTCCAGCTCTCCAATGGATGAATCGAACAATGACATTCGAAGATGGATTTTACTCTAAGCAAGGCAAGAATAAGGCCCACAGCAACACTAGCAGACTAAGTAATGCTGAAGGTTGTCTGGATGCATTGTTGGTCCCAACCCTCAGACTCACTTAACAATATCAGGCTAGTTCCTGTCCAGCAACAAGAGCAGGTCACATTGAGTGAATCCTGAAATCTTCAACAGAATCATTCTTGACCATCTATCAGCAGGCTGCTCCCAGCAAAACAGCAACAGTATTTTGGTTAATGTTAAGGGTTGTTTCAATGCAGATATCATTATTCACAGAGTCAGTTGCATCTTTTGACTGACCCAGTGTAGCGGGATCCCTCTTTTTAACTCCACTGGGCTTATTTTAGGTTTGGTTCTCCGTTACCCAAACCCCACGAATGCCCGAGTGATCCTCTCTCTCGCCGATGGAACAACGGCCACCTTGCGTCTACTTCACTAGAGTAGCGCTCCCAAGAGAGAGAAAAGGAAACTGCTGCCTATCCACTACCTGGCAGCCTTTCCTGAGTGGGCGGTTTCAAAGTGCCCAGGGTACCCTCAGTTCTAGACTCCGGAATTATGGTAAGGGATATTTAATATTGTAACTTGGTCAGAGATCGTTGGTGAGAAATTGAAAAGATCAAAACGGACTCCAATGGAACTCAAAGATACATGTATATTTGTTAAAACATCAAGGTCAAGATCACCAAACACCAGGAAAACAACACACAATGCCTTATGCTCTATAAGACTATAGCTATGGAAGGAATACTAAAACGGACACAACGAGAATGCTTACTTTACACAAGTTTACCAGTGTCTTAAACTATGAAAGGTGCATGTGAAAGGCCCCCCCTTTCCCCAAAGCCTCATCCACTATGATGATCTCGGGAACTTCGCGAATTACCGGAGGATACTCACAATCCTAGTTTAAATTGCTCAGTGGGCTTCGGGTTGCGTGCTGGAGACGAACGAGAGGCAGCCAGGAACAGGAGAGAGTGTAGAGAGAGAGAGAGAGAGCTTGCTTGTCCCTTTTTAAAACCTGAACCAGTGATTCTCTCTCACAAAACAGTTTCTGATCATTGATAGTTTTGATTGACTGGGACAAAAAGGGCCGGAACTGTCGGGACCGCCCTTAATTGACATTTTAATGTCTTTTAAATGTTCTCTGAGTCATCCTGTTTGGAATCCCATCAGCGAGCTGAGTCATTGATGCTGTCTGTGGATGGAATGATCTCTGTTCTCATTGTCTTACTGCTGGGCTATTTACTCCTTGTCTGCTGGCCATGGTTTCTCCTTTGTTTCCTGTTGATTAGATTATCCCTGTCTCGACCTTCTCATTATTCCCAGCCTCTTGCATATTCATGTGGCTGTAAAGGTTCCTGACAGCCAGTCGGCCATTTTCCTTATCCCTGGGTTTTTTAATCATGGAGGATTTGCCCTAAAACTTACACCAGTCCAGCAGCCTTAATTCAACCCTACAACCTCAGCTGCAGGCTGAGCCAAGTCTGTAGCCAAACCTGAAACTTTATTCAGCCCAGATTAGTCTGAACCAGACCAACAGGCTACATGCAGCTCATAAAAACCTTACCCCAGCACAGAAATACCTGCAGGCTTAACCCAAAGTAAATTGGACCAGCAGGTCGCTCCCAGCATAACCACAGCAGTAGTTGGTGCCTGATGAACACATAAGAGCCTAATGTCTAAGTTCAGTAGCAGATATAGGGCAGATTCAAGCCTAAAAGCAATATCAAGCGGTTGAAATAAACCCAGTAAGAAAAGCAGACTGAAGCTAGCAGCATCACTAATATGATGATGTAGCCTGGCAGTGCCATGAGCATGTTGAGCTCAGCCCAGTAGCAGCAGTTGCTCCAAGGTCAGTGGCAACACCATTAGGGCCTTAATGAAGCAGCAACACCTAAAGTGATTGTAGACCTGTAGCAAAACCAGCGGCCTTGTCCAGACACAGCAGTATTAGGCCAATAATGGCCTAACAATGCCAGCAGATTTATTGTAACCAAGTGCCATGGTTCGCAGGTTAACCCTAACCCAGAAACCCGAGCAGCCATATTCCTATCCAGCACCATCAGCTGCCTATTTCCATCTCAATAATTGTACCAAGCTCCGAGCCTAACAACACCAAACTGATCCAAACCCATCAATAGCTGATCCTTAGCAGCAATAAAGACAGGATTCCAAATGGGCTTGACAGCGTAGACACTGTTCCCCTAAGCTAGGGAATCTTGGACACAGAGGTACAGTCTGAGGATAAGGAATGGACTATTTAGGACTGAGAAGAGGAGGAATTTCTTCTCTCAAAGCGATGTGAATCTTTAGGATTCCCTACCCCAGAGGTTTGTGGATGTTTCATCACTGAATATATTTGGAGGCTGAGATGGACCAATTTCTAGTCTGCAGAAATCAATCAGTATGGAGAGTGGCAGAAAAATGGAGTTGAGGCCAAAGCTCAAACATGATCATATTGAATAACAGAACATGCTCGATTTGATTTGATTTATTGTTGTTACATGTATACAGTGAAAAGTATTGTTTCTTGCGTGGTATATAGACAAAGCATGCCATTCATAGAGAAGGAAATGAGAAAGTGTAGAATGTAGTGTTACAGTCATAGCTGGGGTGTAGAGAAAGATCAACTTGATGCGAGGTAAGTCCATTCAAAAGTCTGACAGCAACAGAGAAGAAGCTGTTCTTGAGTCAGTTGGTACGTGACCTCAGACTTCTGTATCTTTTTCCCGACAGAAGAAGGTGGAAGAGAGAATGTCCGGGGTGCGTGGGGTCCTTAATTATGCTGGCTGCTTTGCCAAGGCTGTGGGAAGTGTAGACAGATGGGAGGCTGGTTTACATGATGGATTGGGCTACATTCACAACCTTTTGTAATTTCTTGTGGTCTTGGGCAGAGCAGGAGACATACTGAGCTGTGATACAACCAGAAAGAATGCTTTCTATGGTGCATCTGTAAAAGTTGGTAAGAGTCGTAGCTGACATGCCAAATTTCCTTAGTCTTCTGCGAAAGTAGAAGCATTGGTGGGTTTTCTTAACCATAGTGTCAACATGGGGTAACCAGGACAGGTTGTTGGTGATCTGGACACCTAAAAACTTGAAGCTCTCGACCCTTTCTACTTCGTCCCCATTGATGTAGACAGGGGCATGTTCTCCTTTACGCTTCCTGAAGTCGATGACAATCTCCTTCGTTTTGTTGACATTGAGGGAGAGATTATTGTTGCTGCACCAGTTCACCAGATTCTCTACCTCTTTCCTGTACTCGGTCTCGTCATTGTTTGAGATCCGACCCACTACGGTGGTGTCGTCAGCAAACTTGAAAATCGAATTGGAGAGGAATTTAGCCACACAATCATAGATGTATAAGGACTTTAGTAGGGGATTGAGAACACAGCCTTGTGAGGCACTGGTGTTGAGGATGACCATGGAGGAGGTGTTGTTGACTATCCTTACTGATTGTGGTCTGTGAGTTAGGAAGTTCAGGATCCAGTCACAGAGGGATGTGCCAGGGCCCAGGCCACGGAGTTTGGAGATGAGTTTCATGGGAATAATGGTGTTGAAGGCTGAACTGTAGTCAATAAATAGGAGTCTGACACAGGTGTCCTTGTTATCTAGGTGTTCCAGGGTTGAGTGCAGGGCCAGGGAGATGACGTCTGCTGTGGACCTGTTGCGGCGGTAGGCAAACTGTAGTGGACCCAGGTAGCCCGGGAGGCTGGAATTGATTCGTGCCGTGACTAGCCTTTCGAAGCACTTCATAATGATGGTCTACTGCTCTTAGTTTGTATGCCCTTATGTAACATTTGCAGCATTATCTCAGCTCAACCACACCGGCAGCTTCTATCAAATCCAAATAAAATGAACAAGCACATCCCAGTACTGCAGGTAGAGTTAATATTGAATGTCAACTGGGTTGATTAACATGAGCTGATTTTACACTGAATTGCAACCTGTATGTCCCTATTCTGAGGAACAACGCAAAGGAAAAGGGATTGGAAGTCACTTACATCTTTGCAGCATCTGTGGAAATAGAAACAGAGTTAACATTTCGAGTCCAAAATGACTTTTCTTCAAAGAAGAGTCATATTGGATTTGAAACATAGGTGGCGATTCTCTGACCTCACTGTGCCGTTTCAAGAGTGCGAGGCCTATTAGAGTATGTAATGTAGCATTTAGATATGCATAGCCCATTCAAATCCCAGCGCACGGGATTCTCCAGCCTTTGGGCTCGGCATGATAATGGTGAGAATCAATTCTGGTCTCCACCAGCAGAGACCTGGCGTGGTGGTCACTGCAGGAGCTCGGAGGTCACTGAAGCCCCTGGGTAGTCAGGGGCATTGCTGGGCAGTGTCCATTGGGCAGTGCCCACCTGGTGGGGCCCACCTGGCACACTGGCAGTGCCCACTGGACACCCTGGGAGTAGTCACCTGTTACCCTGGCAGTGCCAGTTGGACACCACCAGTGTGCCAGGGGCAGTGCCATTGGATGGGGCCTAAGTGGGAGCTATGACGGGGGTTCAGATGCCGAGGGGTCGTGCAGGGGTGGATGTCGGTCGGAGGTATGATAGGTGGTCATGTCAGGGGTCAGGCAGAAGGAACCATCGAGAGGGCCCCGATGCGCCAATGCCACAACCCATGTTGGGGAGGGGTTGAGGAAACATGCTGCGGATGAGGGGGGGTCCCCATGTCCATGGGGGGAGGGAGGGGGTATCCCATTGCACTGTGAAATCAGGATGCCCTTTCGAAACGGTGCCCAAGCGCTCTGAAACCAGGCTCACTGGTGTGTTTAGGCCCCGTCCTCCAGTACTGGTGCAAAACTCCTAACTGTCCAAAAGAGTGACCAAGTGTGGGAGGATTGCAGTGTGGAGAGTGCCTGAGAGACCGGTGCCATTCACTCCAGTGTTCTCACCGTTACGACACTTAATGTTTTTTTGGGAGAATTCCGCCCATTAACTCTGTTTCTCTCTCCACTGATGCCGCCAGATCTGCTGAGATTTTCCAGCACTTTTTGTTTTTATTTCCAATCTTCGGCACCTGCAGCATTTTGCTATTATTTATTACTCTACCCCATTCGCATTTTCTAAACATTTAAATTATAATTTAACGCAAAGAGATTTGAATTGATGCCATCCTTCCCTACCCTTGGTGTTCTCTATTTCTGTTGCTTGCAGTTTGTCCTCATGTTTGTTGGCATTCATTCTCCCCATGCTGTTCTTCAAAAGCTGCGAAGCTTAAAAACAGGGGAGCTCCTGGGGAGTTCACAGTTAGCAAGACCAACCCAATTCCTTAAGACATCTGTCACTTTGAAAGAGAGACAATAAAGGAAAGCACTTTTGGATATCAGGGAAATAAAGCATTATTATAGAAGGAGAGCACCTACCCTTCTGTTACACTGCTAGCCACATACATTGCAACTTCCTTCACCACACAGAGCAGAAACACTTTTGGTGGCTACACTCCATGAGGAAGGCAGTTAGTTGTGTAATGTGTTGCAGGATGATTTGCAGCTCATCTCCAGGGTATGCACAGTGCTGCCAATGCCAGTCACAGTAACAACCACCTAGAACTACTTTGCTATAGAGGGCCAATGGAATATCAGCAACATCAGGCAATCCACTGTGCACCACTGCATAAAACGCTTTGTTTGACAGAGTAAACATTTATATCCCTTGCTCCGTGGACAGCAAAAAGAAAGACTTGCTGTTTTATAACACTTTTGTCAACCATAGGACATCTCAAAGCGTGTTACAGCCAGTAAAGTACTTTTGAAGTGTAGTCACTGTTGTCATGTAGAAATGATGTGGAAATGCCGGCGTTGGACTGGGGTAAACACAGTAAGAAGTTTAACAACACCAGGTTAAAGTCCAACAGGTTTATTTGGTAGCAAAAGCCACACAAGCTTTCGGAGCTCCAAGCCCCTTCTTCAGGTGAGTGGGAATTCTGTTCACAAACAGGGCATATAAAGACACAGACACAATTTACATGAATAATGATTGTTGAGCGGTGCCCATTCATCTGTTGTCGTGAGACTACTTACTGTGCCTGCCCCAGTCCAATGCCGGCAACTCCACATTATGTAACATTACATTCTGCACTCTCATTTCCTTCTCTATGAATGGTATGTGTTGTCTGTGTAGCGCGCAAGGAACAATACTTTTCACGGTGTGTTAATACATGTGACAATAATAAATCAAATCAAATCACTAATAAGGTTTTCTTTGCCTCATATTAAGGTCTCTTGTGGCTGAGAGAGATCAATTGTTCTGATTAGTCAACAACCCCATTATTGTTGTTAGGAAACAAAAAACTGCAGATGCTGGACAGATGAAATAAAAACAAAATTCTGGAATTACCTGTACACCGGAGGTCCGGCAGGAGAGAAACAGAGGTCCGGCAGGAGAGAGAAACAGAGTTAATATTTCAGGTTGATGACCTCTAATCGGACAGGATAAAGTTGGAGTTGTAACAGGATTAAAGAGGTGAGGAAGGGAACAAAGTGAAGGCCTGTTATAAGATGGGGGAAAGGGAAATTAAGTGATGAGAACAGTGATGGTGCAGATCAAAAAAGAGATGATAATGGAAATGGAGGCAGAAGTTACGATCTGAAATTGTTGAGTTCAATGTTGAATCTGGAAGGCTATAAAATGCCTGGTTGAAAAATAAGGAGTTTTTCCCCCAGCTTCATTAGACAAGAATAGCACACTCAAGGACAGAGAGGTCAGATTAAAGAGAAACGGAGAACCTCCATCTGGACCATGACCTCATCACCAAAGGATCAAACCATCATTTCCAGGACTGGCACTGACCCTTCCTCTAGAGAGTTCACCTCCATGGCATCCCATAGTCCCTAAATCCACACATCCCACTTCTATCTCTTTCCCAACAGCCATAAAGAGGATTGCCCAGTCACATCAGCCTGTTCTTGCCCATGGAACTCATTTCTTCTTATCAAGACTTGTGGTTTTTTTCTCCCCTTGTCCCATCTCTTCCCAACTACATCCACAATTCTGCTGATGCCTTCCATCACTTTAACAGTTTCTAGTTTTCTTTTTGTCATGGCCAGCCATTCCCTTTACATCCCCAACCTTACCAGCTGTGACTGAGGACTCTCTGCTTCTTAAATTAATGGAAGCTCAAACAGTCCCCCCCCACTACCATCCTTCTCCACTTGGCTGACCTTGTTCTGACAACACTAGGTTAAAGTCCAACAGGTTTATTTGGTAGCACAAGCCACTAGCTTTTGGAGCGCTGCCCCTTCATCAGGTGAGTGGGAGTTCTGTTCACAAACACTTAATGTCTTCCACCCTATAAATGTAAAGACACAAACTCAATTTACAAAATAATGGTTGGAATGCGAGTCTTTACAGGTAATCAAGTCTCAAAGGTACAGACAATGTGAGTGGAGAGAGGGTTAAGCACAGGTTAAAGAGATGTGTATTGTCTCCAGCCAGGACAGTTAGTGAGATTTTGCAAGCCCAGGCAAGTTGTGGGGGTTACAGATAGTGTGACATGAACCCAAGATCCCGGTTGAGGCCGTCCTCATGTGTGCGGAACTTGGCTATCAGTCTCTGCTCAGCGACTCTGCACTGTCGTGTGTCGTGAAGGCTGCCTTGGAGAACGCTTACCCGAAGATCAAAGGCCGAATGTCCGTGACTGCTGAAGTGTTCCCCAACAGGAAGAGAACACTCTTGCCTGGTGATTGTCAAGCATTCCAACCATTATTTTGTAAATTGAGTTTGTGTCTTTATCTGCCCTGTTTTTGAACAAAACTCCCACTTAGCTGATGAAGGGGCAGCGCTCCGAAAGCTAGTGGCTTGTGCTACCAAATAAACCTGTTGGACTTTAACCTGGTGTTGTGAGACTTCTTACTGTGTTTACCCCAGTCCAACGCCGGCATCTCCACATCACGACCTTGTTCTCACATTGACTCTGCTCACTTCCTCCAAATAATAGATGTTGGGAACCCATATGAGTCCTACTAAACCTGTCTTTTCATGGGATATGTAGAACATTCTTTGTTTCACTCATGCAGAGGTCGCTCCCTCACCTCTTTACATTTATCACAGCCGTTTTCTGCTTTTGCCTAAAACAGGAAGATTTCATCAACTTTGCTACAAAGTCCTCATGGGGATTCTCAAATTTGGGGGCATAGTTTTGGATTAAGGAACCACCCATTAAGTTCCATTTTGCCAGAAATATCTCTCTTCCCCACCCTTCTTTCCAGAACCAGGATAGAATTTTACTTGTTTCTACCTCCACATTAAATGAATCATTTAATGTCTTCCACCCTATAAATAGATCCTGCCCTTTCCCTATCTCTGTACTGGATTAAAACAACCAGTTCCATCTCTAAGTTCTACCAGTTCTGATGAAAGGTCATTGACACCCACATTGCTAACTTGAACCTATTGTACTTTGTATTTTTGTGAACATCATTGTGAATTATTTAATAATCCTATTTAAAATATGTTCAGCCCTGAATCTTTGTTCCCATTACACATTAATATGTGAATTCCAATTGTAAGAATTTGAAGAGATTTTTGGATTATGCTGACAATTGGTATACAATGACTTTTAAGCCCAAGTTCATGATCATAGAATATATTGGAAAAGATTCACATCATAGTTATTGCCCTCGCTATAGTTTATACTGCTGTTAAAAGTATACTAAATAAGTACAGTAATAGCACACTAACAAACTTGTGAAATATTAAATGCAAAATTATACGATTTCTATTTCTAGTAGGTTAACATTATTTTTCTTCTCCATGTCTGTCCTATCTATCTTCTATTAACTATTTTATCTCGTTCCATTTCTTAATGTTTTATTGTATTTTTACAAGGTCATGTTTTGCACATTGTTTAAAAATAAACTGCTTCAAAATACAAAAAAATACTTGAATGCTGAACATTTCCAGCATTTTTTGGTGTATGAATATGGCAGAAGATTTGGTCTTTTTCCCTCTAGCAGTTCTTATACTCCTATATAAACCACATACACCTAATGCGACCAAATACTCAATATTCAGATAGTACCTTTCTAAGAACTTAATCTCAAACTCAGGCTTTTAATAAGATTGATTTATTTTGAACCAGTTCCTGGAAAAAGTTGAGTCATGTTGTAACAAAAATTTAGTCGAGAATTGCTAAGATTAGATTGCAAAATTGCAGTTCTGAGGTGAGTGTGGGTGTATTTATTTGAGTTGAGGAGAAAATTCCTGAAATTAGGATGTAATTACATTTTAACCATGGTTTTGGGTATGAGGCAACTTTTACACTCCACACTCATCTCAGAGAAGAAAATATAACTTACAGTTGTATTGCGCTCTTCATGGTGTCAGGACATCATACATTGCTTTACAACCATTAAGTACTTTTTTCAAGTATTATTATTGTAGGAAACACACACAGAGTTCTCATCAACAGCAATTAAATAAATGACCAGATAGTCAGTTTTACATGTTGGTTGAAGGAGAAATGGTTCTTGTAGAGAGCCAGCACAGACACAACAGGACAAATGGCCTTCTTCCCTGATTAATCATTCCATGATTCTAAAGATTAGCACACTGATTAGCACAAAGATTAGCAACCCCTGCTGATTTTTAAATGGTGCCACGGAATATTTTATAAAGAGGCCAAACAGGTCCTCAGTTTAATATTGCATCCAAAATTTGGTACTATTGACAATGCAAATGCTCCTTCAGCACTGTACTGAAGGGTGTTCAACACCAGGAGTAGAGTTTGAACTGGCAACCTTTGAACTTGTGGCAAGAGTGCTGCTGTTGAATCAACCTGACAGTCACTTTAGGACCCAATGTAAGATTCCCTGAAGGAGAATCAATCCATTTTTCTCCAGGACCCATTCAGTCCGTTACACCTGATTTGTACCACATAGACATAGATTCACTGCCAAACCGCAGTGAGTTTTCAAAAATGTTTAACTTGGGAGTGTGAAGGCAGTATCAGAGTCTTCAAAACAGATTAACATTCTGGGTGCATAAAGTTCACTAACACTGAGAGTCAATTAGAAATAAGGAACTAAATAATTAATATATACATTTCTTTTAGCAGAAATGGGGTCAGCACCATGGCACAGTGGTTAGCACTGCCGTCTCACAGTGCCAGGGACCCGGGTTCAATTCCAGCCTCGGGTTATTGTCTGCGTGGAGTTTGCACGTTCTCCGTGTCAACGTGGGTTTCCTCCGGGTACTCCAGTTTCCTCCACAGTTTGAAAGATGTGCAGGTTAGGTGAATTGGCCATGCTAAATTGATCCTTAGTGTCAGGGGGATTAGTAGGGTAAATACTTGGGGCTATGGGGATAGAAGCTGTGTGGGATCCTTTGTTGGAGAGTCCAGGCTCGATGGGCTGAATGGCCTCCAGCACTGTAGGGATTCTCTAAGAACAGTTGCTGTAAGGGTGGGGAAACAATTGAGGGGCAGACTCAGATTACTTGGCTGATTGGACAGATGTTCCATCAATCACCCTGATTGACCAATGACAGAGGAGGAACAGGTGGATGACACCTGTTCAGGTGTGTTAGGAGGTGGGAGCAGCCCTGAGGGGGAGGGGCCAGTCCGGGATTGACAGCCCTGAGGGGGGGGGAACCAGCCTGTGATTGGCAGCCCAGAGAGGGAGGGGCGGGGACAGCCTGGGATTGATAACCCTGAGAGGGAGGGGAGGGGCCAGCCCATGATTGACAGCTCTGAGGGGGAGGGGAGGGGCCAGCCCATGATTGACAGCTCTGCGAGGAAGGGGAGGGGCCAGCCCGGGATTGACAGCCCTGAGGGGGAGGGGAGGAGAGGAGCCAGCCCGCTATTGACAGTCCTGAGGGGGAGGGGAGGAAACCCATTGTACAAAGAACCCCCAGCTTTTGTCGCGACACTACGGACTTCCTACAGAAACTCGGCACACAAGGAGCAGTTGAACCAGGAGCACTCCTCGTCACAATGGGTGTCTCGGCACTCTACACCAGCATCCCCCACGATGATGGCATTGCTGCAAATGCCTCAGTACTCAACGCCGACAACTGCCACTTTCCAGATGCAATTCTACAGCTCATCCGCTTCATCCTGGACCACAATGTCTTCATCTTCAACAACCAGTTCTTCATCCAGACACACGGAAGAGCCATGGGGACCAAATCCACACCTCAATATGCCAACATCTTCATGCACAGGTTCGAACAAGACCTCTTCACTGCACAGGACCTTCAACCGATGCTATACACTAGATACATCGATGACATTTTCTTCCTTTGGACTCATGGTGAACAATCACTGAAACAACTCTATGATGACATCAACAAGTTCCATCCCACCATCAGACTCACCATAGACTACTCTCCGGAATCGGTTGCATTCTTGGACACACGCATCTCCATCAAGGATGGTCACCTCAGCACTTCACTGCACCGCAAGCCCACGGATAACCTCACGATGCTCCACTTCTCCAGCTTCCACCCTAAACACGTTAAAGAAGCCATCCCCTATGGACAAGCCCTCCGTATACACAGGATCTGTTCAGATGAGGAGGATCGCAACAGACACCTCCAGACGCTGAAAGATGCCCTCATAAGAACAGGATATGGCGCTCGACTCATCGGTCGACAGTTCCGACGCGCCACAGGGAAAAACCGCACCGTCCTCCTCAGAAGATAAACATGGGACACGGCAGACAGAGTACCCTTCGTCGTCCAGTACTTCCATGGAACGGAAAAGCTACAACATCTTCTCCGGAGCCTTCAACATGTCATTAATGAAGATGAACATCTCGCCAAGGCCATCCCCACTTCTTGCCTTCAAACAACCGCACAATCTCAAACAGACCATTGTCCGCAGCAAATTACCCAGCCTTCAGGAGAACAGTGACCACGACACCACACAACCCTGCCACAGCAACCTCTGCAAGACGTGCCGGATCATCGACACGGAATGCCATCATCTCACGTGAGAACACCATCTATCAGGTACACGGTACATACTCTTGCAACTCGGCCAACGTTGTCTACCTGGTACGCTGCAGGAAAGGATGTCCCGAGGCATGGTACATTGGGGAAACCATGCAGACACTACGCCAACGGATGAATGAACACCGCTCGACAATCACCAGGCAAGACTGTTCTCTTCCTGTTGGGGAACACTTCAGAAGTCACGGGCATTTGGCCTCTGATCTTTGGGGAAACGTTCTCCAAGGCGGCCTTCACGACACACGACAACGCAGAGTTGCTGAGCAGAGACTGATAGCCAAGTTCCGCACTGTGACCACGACACCACACACCCCTGCCACAGCAACCTCTGCAAGACGCCCTCAACCGGGATCTTGGGTTCATGTCACACTATCTGTAACCCCCACGACTTGCCTGGGCTTGCAAAATCTCACTAACTGTCCTGGCTGGAGACAATACACATCTCTTTAACCTGTGCTTAACCCTCTCTCCACTCACATTGTCTGTACCTTTAAGACTTGATTACCTGTAAAGACTCGCATTCCAACCATTATTTTGTAAACTGAGTTTGTGTCTTTATATGCCCTGTTTGTGAACAGAACTCCTACTTACCTGACGAAGGGGCAGCGCTCCGAAAGCTTGTGTGGCTTTTGCTACCAAATAAACCTGTT
The DNA here is from genome assembly GCF_964213995.1 of Mustelus asterias. NCBI lineage: Eukaryota > Metazoa > Chordata > Chondrichthyes > Carcharhiniformes > Triakidae > Mustelus > Mustelus asterias. The sequence goes on from NC_135806.1 coordinate 39,666,919, forward strand.
GGACTTTAACCTGGTGTTGTGAGACTTCTTACTGGGCGGGGAGGAGCCAGTCCGTGATTGACAGCCCTGAGGGGGCGGGGAGGAGCCCGTCCGGGATTGACAGCCCTGAGGGGGAGGGGAGGAGCCAGTCCGGGATTGACAGCCCTGAGGGGGAGGGGAGGAGCCAGTCCGGGATTGACAGCCCTGAGGGGGAGGGGAGGAGCCAGTCCGGGATTGACGGCCCTGAGGGGGAGGGGAGGAGCCAGTCCGGGATTGACAGCCCTGAGGGATAGGGGAGGAGCCAGTCCGGGATTGACAGCCCTGAGGGGTAGGGGAGGAGCCAGTCCGGGATTGACAGCCCTGTGGGGGAGGGGAGGAGCCAGTCCGGGATTGACAGCCCTGAGGGGAGAGGAGAGGAGCCAGTCCGGGATTGACAGCCCTGAGGGGGAGGGGAGGAGCCAGTCCGGGATTGACAGCCCTGAGGGGGAGGGGCGGGGCCAGCCCGTGATTGACCGCCCTGAGGGGGAGGGGAGGGGCCAGCCCGTGATTGACGGCCCTGAGGGGGAGGGGAGGAGCCAGTTCGGGATTGACGGCCCTGAGGGGGAGGGGAGGGGCCAGCCCGTGATTGACGGCCCTGAGGGGGGAGGGGAGGGGAGGGGCGGGGCCAGCCCGTGATTGACGGCCCTGAGGGGCGGGGCCAGGTGGCCCGCCTGCCCTCGCACCTGATGCGCGGTGGTTGGGGACCTGTTGCTTTGTGAGACGAAGGAGAAGGAAGCGGGAGTGAGTGCTCTGAGAGGAGGAGGGGGGCCTGTCCGCCCGCCCGGCCCGGGACCCGGTTAGTAGCTGTCAGTCGGTAGAAAGGGCGAGGGGTCTCTGGGTGGTGTTGGACCCGCCGTGTCCATCCTCCCTCCAGGGGTTTGGAGTCTGTTCCTCTGCCGCCTCTTTGAGGAATCTCTGGTGAAGATGATATAAACTGGAAATACATCAGGCAGCGTCTGGGCCGTTTCAAAGTTTAATCCTTTATCCAGGTGAAGTTAATCGTCTTCTGCAAAGGGACACCTGGCAGTTTAATGAGTAATTTTCGATCAGTGTACTCTGACAGGGAGTGTTTAATTGGGGGAAGCACTCGCTTTAGTTTCTGACCATGAATTAAATGCTTATTTCTGGCAGGAGGATGCCTGTGAAACATTCCTGTTTATTTCTTTATAAATTGGCTCAATTGTTTAATAGTGAACTTGTAAGATGTGGTTAAATAATGGGACGAATTGGAAATTATCTGTTGAGCTCTGAATAACTGGCGGAATCTGGTAATTTTGTTAAACCTTGGTTTGGTTCGTTCGTTGCGTTCTTGCTCGAGTTGAAAAATCATGGTTCCAATTACATTCCAGTAATTTAAACCTGCCCAATTCAATGAAGCCATAGAAACCCTACAGTGCAGAAAGAGGCCATTCGGCCCATCGAGTCTGCACCGACCACAATCCCACCCAGGCCCTGTCCCCATATCCCTACACATTTACCCACTAATCCCTCTAACCCTCACATTTACCCGCTAATCCCTCTAATCTACCCATCCCGGGACACTAAGGGGTAATTTAGCTTGGCCAATCAACCTAACCAATGCAGTACTGAGGGAATGCTGCACTGTCAGAGATGCCATTTTAACGAGATGTTAAATTGTCCATGTGTATGCTCAAAAACAAAGTCCAGGAGAGGTTTCTTCACCTGACCAACACCAATCCTTCTATCAATGCCAACTAAACAATTTAACAAGAATGGCAGTTAAATAGTTGTGTGCCTCTCATGTTCAAAAATATTACATTTTAAAATTTTAAAATCGTCATTCTGTGATTGCATAACTGGTTTCTATAGCAGAAAATGCAGTAAAATGTTCAGGAAATAAAAGGTGTTCATAAAGAAGGAACATCCGTTTAGAGAGGACATTCCACATTCTTGTCATCTGAAGCGTTTCACAGCCAATGGTCTATGAGAGATTCTTTATGGTTGCATTAAATATATTTCCCTATAAGATTTCAGTTGTGTGATAATTGCCTTTTTCTTTTTGTCATTCCTATTTTGTTTCGGGCTGAGCTGCCTATAGCTGAGCCATTCCATGTACTTATTCAATATCATTGTGTTTCCATATTTCCAACACTTTCATACACAACAGTCCTTGTTGCATCTTTTGGACATGACCATTGCTGAAACATTTGGGAAGCTGGCACAAAGCTGTGTTTGTGGTTACACTTTTGTATTTAGATCATCATTTCTTGTAAAGTAATTGTAACATTGTGGAGTTCAAGTTAACCATTCTGTTGCTGCTTTTAATGCCAAGAGCTTGCAACAGTTGTGTTTGTTTTAGTTTGAGAATTGTAATTATAATACTTTATTTTTGTTTAAGTGCAATGATGAACTTTCACCTTGCTTTGCATAAGAGTGGGTGTAACTCTATATTTGGATATGTTAATGTCTGTCTACAAAAGCTTTTGTTTATGAAGTCTCTTCTCACTGGTGACTTGTTATTTAACAAACCTAATTTCTGTGGTTTTTGGAAGATGTCGATGAAAAATCTGTATGGAACCTCACAGGAGACTTGCTTGTGTTTAGACAGACATTGTACTCTCAATTCTTTGTTTGCACTTGCATTTAACGAGGTCCAGGGTAAAGGTTTATCCTCTGGGTTTACTGATAATACCGGATGTTCCTCTAGATTTGCCAATATTAAATGATATTTATCTCTATAGATGCACACACATACATATTCTCACAATGCTTGGTCTCTTCCTACTTGGCAACTACACATTGTGTCGGTAAGCATAGAATTATCTTCCATGTGTATGTTGATGACAGCCTACGCTCCTCCTGCCTTCTGCTGTCTTTTTACACTGATCCATTACCTCTGCTGCTGAAATCCTCATCAACACCTGCAACAGTACTAGAATTGTCACTCACTCCACTTCTCATCCTGCTTTTTCAGGGAGTTTGCCTTAGCTGAACTCTTGCCTCTGTGTTAGAATGTTGTAGATTCAGGCCTTGCTGCAAAGACTTTAGCACTGGTACTTATTAAGCTGCACGGTGCTATAAGAAAAATGTCAGTTGGAATGACTGTTGTATAATTTTATCAAACGATGGTTGAGAATAATACCCTTTTCATATTTTCAGGAAGATTATTGCACAGCAGCCAGCACAATGTCTCAGGTCGGGATTCCTGGAAGTTCAGGATATGCTTTAATGAGTGATAAATCATTAGAATTCTATAAAGATCCAATGCATTTTTGCAACAGTCGAATTCATAGCTATGGAAGCAGAATTTTCCAAGCACGCCTCGTCAACAAACCAACTTTATTTGTGTGTTCTGTGAAAGGAATGAAAGAATTGCTGTGTGGTAAGTATTAACCTGTCAAATTGCTGCAAGTTTCAATTATTGTTGACTTTGACAAGTGAAGGTAAAAGAATCGTGTTTAACCAAACAGGACCATGAACGGTGATTGCATGCTATTACTAACTGGCTGAATAACTTGGAATAGATTATTTAAATTGTTTAAATCCTTTTGGGTGAGAATGAGCTTTGAGGGTGAATTTGGTAACAGGTGCTCACAGAATGGAGCCATGGCCTTTTGACTAGTTAGAACGTGTGGGGGTCCTTCTTGTCCACTAATGGATAGAAAATCCTGGGCAGCTGACTACAATTACCCAATGTATGTGCCCCAAGTGTAAGTTATTTAAATTCCTTTATTTATACAATAGCCAGCTTGAAGAGTAGGTTTTTGTGCATGAATAGGGAATTCTCCAAAACATTGAAACACCACCAGGTTGATTCTTTGGCTTGTGTCTGTAATTCCAGTGTACAGTACTTGGGAGTGTTCATAATGTTACAGATAATGGAGCGAGACAAACTGAACTCCTTTTATTTTTCCTGCTGTCTGTCGAAGGCAGAGGTGTTTAATTTCTGAACTAGGTTGTGGTGTGTTTCCTCAAACCCTCTATTTGTAAAGTCAATTTTAAAGTGAATTGCAACAAACTCTCTTTAGTGTTAAATCAGAAGTATTATTTATTCATATATTCAAACCCAGGGGATGGTTCTCACAAGTACATACATACCCAAGGAGAAGATAGGAAGGAAAAGAGTTTTACATCTAGGAATAACTTAAAATAAAACAAAATGTGAATGTCAGTGCCCAGAATTTCAGAACCCTGTGACAGTGCGTTCATGTTGGAGTTAAAGTTGAGGGCGTTCAGTTAGCTGAAAGCAGGATTTGCCACATTCCTTCAAAGTTGGTGATCACGCAAAACGGTTTTTAAAAAAAATTATTAAAAGGATGTGGGCTTTGCTGGCTAGGCCAGTATTTGTTGCCCTTTAAGATGGTGGTGAGCTGCCGTTTTGAGCCACTGCGGTCCACAGTGCTGTTAGGGAGGGAGCTCCAGGATTTTAACCCAGTGACAGTGAATGGATGATATATTTCCAAGTCTGGATGGTGAGTGGCTTGGAGGGGAACTTCCAGGTGGTGGTGTTCCCATGTGTCTGCTGCCCGTACCCTTCTAGATGGCAGTGGTTGTGGATTTGGAAAGTGTGGTCTCAAAGCCTTGCTGAGTTAGAAACATAGAAAAACTACAGCACAAAAACAGGCCCTTCGGGCCTACAAATTGTGCCGAACATATCCCTACCTTTTAGGCCTACCCATAACCCTCCATCCTATTAAGTCCCATGTACTCATCCAGGAGTCTCTCAAAAGACCCTATTGAGTTTGCCTCCACCACCACTGACGGCAGCCGATTCCACTCGCCCACCACCCTCTGTGTGAAAAACTTCCCCCTAACATTTCCCCTGTACCTACACCCCAGCACCTTAAACCTGTGTCCTCTCATAGCAGCCATTTCCACCCTGGGAAAAAGCCTCTGAGAGTCCACCCGATCTATGCCTCTCAACATCTTATATACCTTTTATTAGGTCTCCTCTCATCCTACGTCTCTCCAAGGAGAAAAGACCGAGCTCCCTCAGCCTATCCTCATAAGGCATGCCACTCAATCCAGGCAACGTCCTTGTAAATCTCCTCTGCACCCTTTCAATCTTTTCCACATCCTTCCTGTAATGAGGCGACCAGAACTGAGCACAGTACTCCAAGTGGGGTCTGACGAGGGTCTTATATAGCTGCATCATTATCCCCAGACTCCTAAACTCAATCCCTCGATTGATAAAGGCCAGCACACCATACGCCTTCTTAACCACCTTCTCCACCTGCGGGACTGATTTTAGAGTGCTATGGACCCGGACCCCAAGGTCCTTCTGATCCTCTACAGTACTAAGAGTCTTTCCCTTTATATTGTACTCCTTCATCCCACTTGACCTGCCAAAATGGACCACTATGCATTTATCTGGGTTGAAGTCCATCTGCCTCTTTTCCGTCCAGTCTTGCATCCTATCTATGTCCCTCTGTAACTTCTGACATCCCTCCAGACTATCCACAACCCCACCAACCTTGGTGTCATCGGCAAACTTACCAATCCATCCCTCCACTTCCTCATCCAGGTCATTTATGAAAATGACAAACAGCAAGGGTCCCAGAACAGATCCCTGGGGCACACCACTGGTGACCAACCTCCATACTTTTGAACAAACCCCCAGATATTAATATGAATTACTTTGCAGGATCAACTTGGCAGTGAGACTTTGTCAACGCCGGACGGTTCATCCAGCTTTATTTTCATTCAACATTTTTGTAGCTGAAGCAATCCGTGTCGATATGCAGCAAAAACATTCAGACTTTGGCAGCAATGGCAAATAATATTTATGCCAATCAAGCCAGATAATGACCATAGCCAACAAGAGAATCTAACCATCTCCCCTTGACATTCAATGGCATTACCATCACCGGATCGCCCACTAACATTCTGGATGTTACCACTGACTAGAAACTGAACTGGACGAGCCATATAAATGTGGCTAAAACAGGTCAGAGGTGAGTAACTCATCTTCTCACTCCCCAGGCTTGTTCACCATCGACAAAGCACAGGTCAGGAGTGTGGACAACATGGTGGCACAGTGGTCAGCACCACTCCTTAGCTAATCTAAACAACTTCTTTTACAACTCCTTATCCAGTTGTCAGGATTCACACCTTAGTTCAACATGAGAATATTTCCAGGCATGTAGAATATTGAATACACAAAAGATATACTTACTCACATCCACAGCAGACACACAGGTGGAAATACTTTACTTCAACATTAACGTGCTCTGCGATATTAGCTTCATACAGTCACATCCGTGAATCTGATCTCATACAAGCTTCTGTAATGCTTTGTAAAACTAGGGTTAACTGGTTTATGTGGTTAAAAAATATGTATTGCTCCAGGAACATTAATGAGCTACTTGCAAAACACCGTCTTTTTACTTCTGATCTCCTTCTACTTCCAGAGCAGCATGTGCTTACATTATGTAAAAATTCAAATCATCTCAAAACAGCACACCATTTTCAAAAATACAACTTTCATCTCTGCAGATCAAGCCTTGCCTCATTTATCCAATTCCCCAGCCCCAAAGCTCAGCATGTATACCCGAATACTGAGAGAGGCGCAAGAGAGAAATTGCTGAGGCCTTGGCCAAAATCTTTGTATCCTCTTTAGCCATGAGCAAAGTACCAGAGGATTGGAGAGTAGCTAACACTGTTCCTCTGTTTAAGAAGGGCAGAAGAAACAATCTGGGAAATTACAGGCCTGTGAGCCTTACATCAGTGGTGGGGAAGTTACTAGAGAAGATTCTTCGGGACAGGATGTACTCACATCAGGACGAGAGTAGGATTATGATGATAGGCAGCATGGTTTAGTGAACGGGAGGTCGTGTCTTGCAAATTTGATTGAGTTATTTGAGGAAGTGACAAGAAAAATTGACCAGGGCAGGGCAGTGGATGTTGTATAAATGGACTTTAGTAAAGCCTTCAATAAGGTTCCTCATGGCAGGCTGATACAGAAGGTAAAGTCATATGGGATCTGAAGTGAGTTAGTAAGATGGATACAAAACTGGTAGAAAGCAGAGAGTAGCTGTGAAAGGGTACTTGTCTAACTGGAGGTCTGTGACAAGTGGCGTTCCACAAGTTTCAGTGCTGGGGCCTCTGTTGTTTGTAATATTTTAAATGATCTGGAGGAAAATGTAGGTGGTCTGATTAGTAAATTTGCAAATGATACAAAAATTGGGGGAGTAGCAGATAGTGAGGAGAATTGTCAGAGGTTACAGCAGGATATAAATCGGCTGGAGACCTGGGCCGAAAGATGGCAGATGGAATTTAACCTGGACAAATGTGAGGTGATGTAATTTGGAAGGTCGACTGCAGAAGGGAAGTATACAGTAAATGGTATAGCCTTTAGAAATATTAGCACACAGAGGGATCCAAGTGTGCAGACCCACTGTTCCCTGAAGGTGGCAACTTAGGTGGACAAGGTGGTCAGGAAGGCTGGCCTTCATTGGTCGAGGCATTGAGTATAGGAATTGGAAAATCATGTTGCAGCTGTATAAGATTTTGGGTAGGTCATATTTGGAGTATTGTGTACAATTCTGGTCGCCACACTGCTGGAAGGATGTTGATGCATTGGAAAGGGTGTGAAGAGATTTACCAGGATGTTGTTTGGTTTGGAGGAGGACATGGATTATGAAGAAAGGTTGAACAAACTTGGATTGTTTTCATTGCAGCATCATAGAATCCCTACAGCGCAGAAGGAGGCCATTTGGCCCATCGCATCTGCATCAACCACAATCCCACCCAGGCCCTATCCCCATAACCCCACATATTTACCCTGTTAATCCCCTGACACTCGGATCAATTTAACATGGCCAATCAACCTAACCTGCACATCTTTGGACTGTGGGAAGAAACCTGAACAGCCGGAGGAAACCCGCACAGACACGGGGAGAACGTGCAAACTCCACACAGACAGTGACCCGAGGCCGGAATTGAACCCAGGTCCCTGGTGCTGAGAGGCAGCAGTGCTAACCACTCTGCCACCGTGCTGTTAGAAGTTTACAAGATTATGACTGGCTTGGATAGAGTGGATAGTCAGAGGGCCCTATTTTATCATTTTGATTCTAAGTACTGGGCGGACTTGAAACTGGGAGTGTTTCAGATCCGACTTTTAGACCCGTTCTCAGGCGCCCCCATACGCACTCTGCCTGAAAAAATATCAGCAATTCTAAATCGCACTGCACAAGCATGTGGGCGGGGCTTAACGCGCCCAAAATCCTGCAGCTCCGATTGGCGCCTGCAACTGCGCAGAAAAAAAATGATAGAATGTGCTCCTCTGCCACATCACTCCTCGGCTGGATAATGCCTCCCGCTGGCCCCCACAGACATTGCCCCACTCCCCCAACATTAATAACCCCCTTATTCCCCCACCCCCTCTGCCACCCAGACTGATCACGGGCCCCTCCTCCCCCTTCCCCACCCCTTCTCCCCCCCCACTGATCTTAGGCAGAGTGGCAGCTGATCCCCCCCTTCCTCCCCATGATCTCAGGCAGAGTGGCAGTGGACCCCCCTTTCACCTCCCTTCACCGATCTCAAGCAGAGAGCTGTCGGACACTCAGCACTTGCCTCCTCACTAACTGGAGCACCCGAGTCGGACTTTTGTGGAGCATGTCTGTTTTGCACCGATTCTGGATGGGCGAACGCGGTGGTAAAGGGGGAAGTGCCGGTAAGGTTGGGTATGCAGCCCATTAAGTCAATTTAAATGCATGCAAATGCATTTAAATGGCAGTTGCGCCTGTTCCAGGCATGGTCCCAATCGCAGCCATTTTCGGGCCTTGGTAAAGGGAAACCGACACGGAGGCAGGCACAGATCACGCTAGTCGCCTCACGCCCGACTTTACCGAGTATTCACGCCCGAAAACGGACACAACTTGAAGGTAAAATCGGGCCCGGAGTCTTTTTCCCAAGGTCAAAGGGTCAATTACTCAGGGGCATAGGTTCAGAGTGAGGGGGAAAGTTTAAAAGAGATGTAAGAGGTAAGTTTTTCCACACAGAGTAGTGAATGCCTGGAACGCGTTGTCGGAGGTGGTGGTGAAAGCAGTTTCTATAACAATGTTCAAGAGGCATCTGGATAGATACATGAATAGGCAGGGGAGAGAGGATTATGGACCATGTGGAGGCAAGAAAATATTACAGAGGCATCTTTGTTGGCACAGACTTGGTGGGCTGAAGGCCCTGTGCTGTGTTCGTGACTGGGAATCAGCCAATCACTCACAGTACTTACACCAGCATTAAAAGACCAGTGCTCCATATCCCGGGAGGTAGCACAGCATGGGGGGTGTGTGTGTCAGTTAGCTCAGTTGGCTGGACGGTTGGTTTGTGATAGAGTGATGTCAACAATGCAAGTTCAAATCGCTTACCGGCTGAGTTTATTCATGAAGGCCCTGCCTTCTCAACCTTGCCCCTCCCCTGAAGTGTGATCTTCAGGTTAAATCACCACAAGTTTTGATTTATTATTGTCACTTATATTAGTATACAATGATAAGTACATGTGACAATAATAAATCAAATCAAAGAAGGACAAGGACAGCAGACATGAGACTACCACCTGCAATTTCTCTCCTAGCCGTAAACCATTGTGCCTTGGAAATATATTACCTTTCCTTTACTGTTGCTGGGTCATAATCCTGGAATTCCTTCCCTAAAAGCACTGTTGGTGCATCAACACCACATGGACTGCAGTGGTTCAAAGTGGCAGTTCACCATTACCTTCGCAAGGGCAATATGGGAGGATAATAAAAACTGGCCTATCCAGTAGTGCCTACAATCCATGCCAAAATTTACAAAAAAACTCAATGAGCTGAATTCCAGAGGTAAAGCAAGAATGGCTGCCCTCAATATTAAGCCAGCATTTGACTGAATGTGGCATCAAGAAGCCCTAGTAAGATTGAAAGCAATGGGAATTGGGGCAATACCATCCATTGATTGTTGTCATACTCAGTACAGAGGAAAATGGTTGCGGCTTTTGAAGGCCAGCCACCCCATCACTACCAGAGTTCTTCAGGGCAGTATTCAACCCAATCAGCTACTTCATTAATGACCTTCCCTCCAAAGTCAGAAGTGGAATGTTCAATGATTATACAGTGTACAGTGCCATTTGCAACTCCTCAGATAATGAAGCAGTCAGTGGTCATATGAGAGACCCGGACAAAATTCAGGCTTGCACAAGTTAAGTGGCAAGTAACATTCACACCACTCAAATATCAGGAAATAATGAGTGTCTAGTGATCTCCTCGTCATTCAGTGGTAACACATTGTCAAATTCATCCCACTATCAACATCCTGGAGGTCTCCATTGACCAGCAACATTACTGGACCAGCCATACAATAACTAGTGACCAGAGCAGATCATAGGCCGGTAAGTGACTCAGCTCCTGACTCCCAAAAGACTTTCAGTGTCTTTAAAAACAACATCTGCGACAAAGCAGCCTGCTTGATTGGCACCCCATCCACTGCCTTAAACATTCACTCCTACCACATCCTGGTGGCACTAAGATGCACTGCAGCAAGACATGGGAGCAGCATCGAGGCAGAGGAAAGATCAAGCAAAGTAGCAATCAAATGACTGCCGCTCACGGGCCATTGTCAGTCTGTACATTCCCCCTTGGTGAACCCTGAAGCTGGGGAGGAATCGTAGTTAACTCCTCTTGACTACACACGTTACCCATTGGAAGCATTAACCAGAAACCAATTTTAAAGACAGAAGCGATCAGTGCAGGCTAGTGTAAAAGCAAACCGGAAGCTACCTAGCTCTCTGAAGGACGAGATTGTTGTGGACTTTAATTTCTCGGCTTCATCTGCGTGATTGTCATCAGTCTCCCATGTCACCATGGCATGATCTAGTCCATAGGTGGGAGTAGTTCAATTTCCTGCAAGTTCCTGCTGCCCAAAGGGGAATGATCTCCAACATGAAGCTAAGTGGTTGGGTGCACAAGGAAGAGGCTATAATAATACCTGGATTCCACATCCCCAATGGTTTATTTGCATAAACAAGGGAAAACACTCATCATTGGTGCCTGACTACATCATTTTAGCCTGGTCTTCATATTGAAAGAAAGGTTCCACTGCCGTTCAGCAGACGTTGAACTCAAACTGTCAAAAAAAACAGCAAATTATCATCAGGGTCCCCAGTGGCATTGATGGTGGTGAGAATGCATCGAGTCTCACCAGCACGGTGCGAGTTTCAAATTTGAGAAAGAAATGAAGGGAAATAGTCAAGTGTGAATAAATGGAGGTGCAGATTACCCACAACCTTACAAAATAATAGAAGAAGCCTGAGGGGCTGAATAGGTCTTGTTTCTACCATGCCAGTTCAAAATTCTGTCCGATAGTAAAATCTGGGGGAAGCAGTGTCCTGGACAATATTTATCCTTCAATCAGTATCATTTACAGATTATCCCATCATTTATTTCATTGCTGTGTGGGAGATTGATGCCAGCAAATTGGTTACTGTGTTTTCTACATAACAGGAACTACACTTCTAAAGTAATTCATTCACTGAAAAGTATCCCAAGGATGTAAAAAAAAAACAAGTTCTTTGTCTTCATTTCTAGCTGATTCAAAGAAAAGCAGAAGCCTGGAATCACTTTTCTTCCCCCATGTTTATTCTAATGTTAAGCCCCTCCCCCCCACAAAACAAAACACTCCACAAGTTTCAGATCATTCAAACAGGTCTCAACTGCAATCAGTCCTTCCTGCTGAGTCCTCTGCTCTTGGCATCCTGTTCTGCATTCCCATCACCCTCAAAGTACCAAATGCCCTAATATGCCAATTTCAACGTTGTCACCCTCATTTTCAGAAGGTTTCAGAGCCTCACCTCACCCTACTTTGGTGAAGTCTTCCTACCTTCCTCACCTCAAAGGTTAGACTCGACCAAATATTGATCTTCCCTTCAAACTCTAAACAGTTCCCGTGTTCTACCTCGTCAGCTTCCTCCCAGGATTCTTTCAACCTCAGTGACAGCCACTCTCTGGGTCTGCCAGATAAAAGGTAGTGTTAAGTCCAGAGTGCCAGCAGTAAAAGCCACAACTTTTTCCAATGAGGAAGAAGCTCCTCAGCTCACACCTTTGTAGGCATCAGCCTCTACCAAGTCTTCCAACAGCTGCAGTTCCTGCTTTCTTTCGCCCCTTTAATTCCCTACCTCCTGCAGTGCCAACAAATTTTCCTCCATTGTACAATCCCTGCTATCTCTAGACAGCAGGGAACATATATGCATGGTAAATTACTGCTGACCTAGGAAAGTAGCTCAGAAGTGCATTGGAATCATACCTTTGCTGAAAATCTAACTCTATATGTTTTCCTTATGATAAATGCTTCCATTTGCCCAAAGGCGATCCTGCCCATAAAATAGTTGGCCCCTAGATTGAAACATCTACTTTTCACCCCTTCAGTGGTGTTTATCATAATCTGCACAGGGAACCATGAACATGTGAAATCAGCTTTAATTGCCTATACCTACAGTGACCAGCAGTCCACTGAAGCCGGACCCAGGTATGTCTCTCTTGTTGATGCTTAATGATTTAAATTTTTGTTGAAATTAGGCTAAATTCAGTCAATTACATCATAACAGGCCTCACCCACATGGATTCAATGCCTGGTCGCCAAAAGGAATCAACTGAAGCCACTTAAAAAGCAGAACCAAGAGTATTAAATCAGAAAATTGAAGAACGGCACATTTCCTAACAACCCCAATTCCTTGTGGTGCTGGAGTGCCATAATCAGCCACAAATAAATTATAATCAATTACGCTCCTTCATTGCACTCATCTATGGGAGATTTTTAAGTTCAGACTCATTGTTATGTTTGTGGAAACTTGAACTTGGCAAATCAGTGCAGTGTCCATGTATTTTACTGACCACGCCCCAGCAGAAACTCCATACTAATATCATACTTGCTTTCCTCAAGAAAAATACTGCAACATACCATTTGTAAAGCAGACGGTGTCTCCAAACAGCTTACACATAGAGGTAGTATAGGAGGTGTCAAAGACATTGACTTTCTCTGTAAAATAGTGATACATAAATGGCATCAAACTATGAACATCCGACAGTAAATATTCTCCTTCAGTGTCCTCCATACACCTTTATACATTCAGTAAGATACACCATTGTAATGAGCTTACCCTCTGTTGTTACTAGATTGGCACCATATAATTCATGCATAACTGCAGAAGGATCCTTTTCAAATACTGACATCCTAGCTGCAAAAGCAACAATTGTAGGTTACAGCACGTTTCATTAGGTATCCAAATGCTCCTGAGAGTTGTTCAATAGCACACCCATCTGTGGAGTGTTTCATTATAAAAAAATAGGACGCTTGCACGTGACTGGGTATAATTACGAATTAATTAAGATTGGCACAATCACGTGACTGTTACTGATGCAGACTACCTATTTTCTCTATAAACATTACCCAGTCACAGTTCATACCAAAGCAATGCTTTGAGAAAATTAGAGCTTCTTATAGGTGCATTCACAAGTCGAGCCGAATGCCAGTTGCAAGCAGCTGCGTGCTAAAGCTAAATTTGTGGGGCTGTTAACACTCAGGGCTCCTTCCGATCTCCCAATGTAACTTCAGCAGGAGGTCTGGAGTCACGGCATGGGCATTTGTGAACTGCAAATCAAGGACAAAGGCCCCAACCAACACTCGAGAAAAGCAGAATAGAGATACTCCCTTTCCCAGAGACGGTCACTCTGCTGTGCTTTGGCACTTGTTTCAGCTGCGACTTCAGGCTGCAAGTCAGTACCACCTCCTGTCAGTCATTACACTTTATAACTATCCAAAAATAATTCTGAAATATTGACAACTAGATAGTGGCAAAAGAAATCAAACCAAACAATTTTTAGAAATTGAGGAGTGAGTATTTTCCTAGCATCAACTTTCAATTAATGTCTGCAAACAATAGTAACTGGCAAAGATTAATGGAGGAGAAATTGGCAATCAGCCCAGCCCAACGTGACATGACCATCAGCCTATTTAAACATTTGCACCATCATGCACACCTATAAATTATTTCAACTTTAAGCAGTGCATCTCAGTGGCTCAATCATTGCATGCTTTAGCCAGTGCAGAATGGAGTCATCAACCAGGAAGGCTCTATATTTGATTTCTGGCCTGTGCTCAATGGGCTCATGTTGACAGCCAATTAATTTAAACATCTTTACATCAAATGACGAAAACATCAAATGAAAAAAAAAGTCAAAAGGTTTCTTGGTAATGCCTAGCAGTTAATCTTTCTAGAAAGTCAGCACAGCTGGACACTGAAGAGGTCAGCTTGGGCTTGCCTACAATGTTTCTCATAATGTTCCCCTGATACTCGAGAGGTAAATCCTTTAAATCAGGGAGCAAGTCTTTTTATTACAAAGCACAAGTTGGAGGTGAGCTACAATATTATGGGCACCCATTCTGCAAATGGAATACTGTCTGAGTTTGGGTCCCCAGCATGGAGGGATTGGTGAATTCACCCACTGCTGGCCACATATGAATGATGGGGACTCTGGGTGTGGTACTGGAGGCTGATGGTGCCCATAGCTTCATACCCAGCACAAGTCACATTACCCAAGCTACGAGGAAACAAACAAAGTTAGTTAAGAATTTAAGATAACTGACAAGCAGAGGGGAAAAGTTAGAGTTTTTAAAAAATATGCAGAGTGAGCTATGATCAGCATTACACTGCCTGCAAGGGTAGGGGAAGCAGATTCAATCGTAACTTTCAAGAGCAAATTTAATAAATAGTCAAAAAGATTATAGGGCTGTTGAGAAAGGGCAAAGGAATGGGACTAATTGTATAATGCTTTCAAAGATCCAGAAGCGAAATGATGGGTCAAATGGCCTTCTTCTACCCTGTACCATACATTAGATAGTTTACAGTCACAATATCCATACTTTTTAGCATTTCAAGGTTGTGTTCCTTTTCAACATAATCTCCAAAAAAGGGCAGTGTGTTTTACATCTTTTATTAATGCCAAAGTTACATCAAAATATAATCCCCTTTAACCAATACAGGACCATTTACTGACCTACACGTGCCCAAACTATGTTATCAATTGTGCCCAAGGCTTGAATGGAAACGAGTGAATTTCATGGTTGATTTAATCACAACACAAATAAAAGAAATAATGTAATCAGAAGTGGTTGTTTTCAGACTGAAATGTTATCACAATGCATACATGCCTCACAATGCAGTAGTTGTCAAGACTGAACAGGTTAGGCAATGTTACCTGAAAATCCAAGACAAATTCTTCCAACTGAGAAATTCTGTGCTTTGCTTTGGGACACCCCAAAATCCAGCCACTTGCCGGTGGTGTTCAGAATTCACATCATGCAAAGGTATTTGCTCAAAGCATAATGTTCCAAAGTTGAAGTCTTCAGTCACTGTCTGCCCACAGGCAAGGTGATATTAGGACAGGAATAGGCCATTCAGCCTCTTATGTCTATTCTGATATTCAGGGCATCACCAACCTGCATCTCAATTCAATGTACCCAGGCTGATCTATTTCCTTACCTAACAAAGCCAATCTCAAAAGTTCCATCTGATCTAGCATTTAGAGCCACTGTTTTTTGAAGGAGTAACTTCAAGATTTCGACTATGATTTATGATCACTTCCTGATTTCACTCGCTCTGATTTTAAGATTGTGCCCCATTGTTTTAGATACCCTTCCCAAGGCCAATACATTTGTCATGAAATACAGTGCCCAAAACTGAACATAATACTCCAGATGGGATCGGACCTAGAATTGAAGCATAACTTTCTCCCCTTTGCATTCCCAGCCTGAGATGAGAAAGAGTTTGGCATTCCACTAGTCTTTATGATGAACTGTGTACATGAACATCCTTCACCTCGTCAAAGTTTCTAGCTTCTCCCATGTACAAGACTAATCAATTGTGTATTTCTCGGATGCAAAAGTAAATGACATCACACCAAACCCCAT
This sequence comes from Mustelus asterias, assembly GCF_964213995.1. Lineage (NCBI taxonomy): Eukaryota > Metazoa > Chordata > Chondrichthyes > Carcharhiniformes > Triakidae > Mustelus > Mustelus asterias. Next base: position 39,682,837 of record NC_135806.1, read on the forward strand.
CTGTTGGTTTATTACTCTCTTAATATGCTCATGTCCCTCTATTACTTCCTTCTCCTGATCACATAACTTACCCTATCATCTGCAAACTTGATATAACCTTATACTTCTCCATCTAACTCACTGATTTTATTGGGGAAAAACTGGGGTCCTACGACAGATCCCTGGGACCACTTGTCACATCCTGTCAAAGAACATCCAATTAGCCTTAATCTATGCCTCCTACTTAACCAATTTCCAACCAGTGTCATAAAATTATCACTAACTTTTACTGACAATCTCCTGGGAAGTGCCTTATCAAATGTCTTCTGAAAACCAATTTAGGCAACATACAGAGACACACCCCATCCATGCTATTAATGGCCTCAAAATAAAAATCAAAGATTAGTTAAACATGATCTGTCCTTCACAAATTCACAATCAGCTTATACTTGTCCAAGGGCTGTCAGTCAGTCAATCTGTTGATTCAAGTAATGTTCCCAACCTAATATTAAAGTCACAGGTCTGTAGGTTCCCCATTTTGCCCTCTCTTCCTTTTTAAATAAGAGCAGCAACATATCAAGTAAAAAAGGAACAATTTCTGAATTGAGTATTTGGGAAAATTGTGACCAATGCACCTGCAATTTCCTTATCTACATCAAAGTTACACACGATATTAAAGTAAGGATGGCAGAGTGGATCACCATCAATAACCGCATAGATTTCTTAAACAAAAATATGTAGGAGTCAAAGTTTAGTGTGGGCATGGAGACAAGACCAGCTTTGATACGACTGAAATATTGTTTTAGCAGAAACACTGCTCTGGTACTGAAGTATCAATGCATAGAGACTGATTAGATGATGGTGATGAAACACAAAGAACGTGGTTACCACCAGCACTGGCAACCATTTCAAAAAGATAGAAAATGCAAGTCATTGATGTTGATGACAGAAGCAAAACAATATAGTCAAATCTTTAGGAGGGAAAAGGATCACTGTAGATTTCACTTGATTAACAAAATACCTGGGCATTTATTTATCCTAATTTACATAAAGGATAAAGAAAATGAAATGGCTACAACAGGATGGCAATACGGTCTCGACACTACATAGACCTTAGTGTAAGCAGTCAGTTCCCAATCAGAATTAGGACCAAGGATGCATAGCAAAAAAAAGGGAAAGGTGATAGTTAAAATGTACTGCAACCTGCAGACAGAGCTGTTATGAATGAACTCATTTAGACTCCAGCCAGGGTTCTGTCATGGCTGATGGGTTCCCACTCACTTAACTGGTTAGGAACCCTGATCAGTTACATGGAGGGGCCCCAACAAGATCTGGTGCCCTTCAGGCACTTAACTGGGCACTGTCAGGTCTTCCAAGTGATTGAATTACCCATGGCAGATGTCCTACCCACCAACAGTCTTCAAAAATTAGGATAATAAATATAAATAAATGCCCAGGTATTTTGCCTAATTCAATAATTATTGACTAGTAAAGTGTGATCTGTATCAACCACAAATCCCAACCTCCTTTGGTCTTTGGAAAGTTTTGATGCTGCATTGCTGGACTCCCAGAGCAATCTGCTTGTAACATCCAGCCTGTCAACACCAAACCTGGACTCTAGACTGACAACACTGCCTGCCTCAAGTCCAAACTTTCTCGAAGTCTTGTTCTTTTGAAGATTCCTGCCATCACCTAAAGATTGGACCATATCTTAGTACACAATCACAGAATTACATTAAATCGACATCTTGGGGGTTACCACTGACCAAAAACTGAACTGGACAAGCCCGTGGCCTAGGACTTTGCTCCTGGATCCTCTACTTCCTAACCACTAGACTGCAATCAGTAAGGATAGGTAATGACACCTACTCCATGATCATCATCAACACCGGTGTGCCCCCCCCCCCCCCCCCCCCCCAAGGCTGTGTCCTCAGCCCCATACTATACCCTGCAGTGGGTCGGATATCAAACAACGACCAGACAGAGTGCAGGAAAGTGATAGAGAATTCGGTGAAATGGTGCAACGACAATAATCTCTCCCTCAATGTCAGTAAAATGAAGGAGATGGTTTTCAATTTCAGGAAACGTAGTGGAGGACATGCCCCTGCCTATAGCAACAGTGATGCAGTGGAGATAGCCGAGAGCTTCAAGTGTTTAGGTGGTTAGATCATCAACAATCTGTCCTGGACCTACCATTCTGCACCATTGTTAAGAAAGCTCACCAATGTCTCTACTTTCTCAGAAGGCTAAGGAAATTCAGCAGGTCCACAATGACTCTCACCAATTTTTACAGATGCACCATTGAAAACATCCTATCTGGATGTATCACAGATTGGTATGGCTCCTGCTCTGACCAAGACCACAAGAAACTACAAACTGTTGTGAACGTAGCCCAGATCAACACGCAAGCCAGCCTTCCATCCATTGACACTGTCTATATTTCCAACTGTATCGGGAAAGCAGCCAACATAATCAAGGACCCCACACACCCCAGATATACTCTCTTGCACCTTCTTCTGTCAGGAAAAAGATACAAGCATCTGAAAACATGTACCAACAGACTTAAAAACAGCTTCCTCCCTGCTGTCAGACTTTTGAATGGTCCGATCACATATTAAGCTGATCTTTCTCTTTACTCTACCTGTAACTGCGACATTATATTCTGCACCCTATCCTTTCCCTTTTCTCCCATGTACTTTGTGAATGGCATGTTTTGCCTGGGTAGCACGCATGAAACAATACTTTTCACTGTATCCCAGTATATGTGACAATAAAACAAATACTGTGGCTACAGGTCAGAGGCTAGGAATCCGGTGGTGAATAACTCACCACCTAACTCTCCAAAGCCTGTCCACCATCTAAAGGCAAAAATCAGGAATGTGATGGAATATTCTCCCCTTGCCTGGATAGTGCAGTTCCAACAACGCAAGAAACTTGGCACAATCCAAGACAAATCAGCCTGCTTGATTGGCACCCCATCTATAAACATTCACTTCCTCCATCACTGATGCTCAGTGGCAGCTTTGTGTACCATCTACAAGATGCGATCATAACTCTATCTCCTTTATGCTTGCATTGGAAAAAGAGAGGATCAGGCAAGCTAGGAAAGCGTTTATATTGAGTAAGGGGAAATATGAAGACATAAGACAGCAAATTAGAGGAGTAAATTGGAAGGAGGTATTCTCGGGGAAATGTACTGAAGAGAGGTGGCAGTTTTTCAAGGAATATCTGTCTAGAGTTCTACAGGACAGCGTTCCGAGCAGACAGGGAGGTGTTGGTAGGTTAAAGGAACGGTGGTGACGAAAGCTGTGCAGGACCTAGTCGAGAAGAAAAGGAAAGCGTACAAAAGGTTCAGAGAGCTTGGCGAAGATAGGGATCTAGATGAGTATACGACTTGTAGGAAGGGACTAAAGAAGGAAATTAGGAGAGCCAGAAGGGGTCACGAGAAGGCCTTGGCAGGTAGGATTAAGGAAAATATAGATGTTTTTTTTCTAAATGGAGGTTGGTCACCAGTGGTGTGCCCCAGGGATCTGTTCTGGGACCCTTGCTGTTTGTCATTTTCATAAATGACCTGGATGAGGAAGTGGAGGGATGGATTGGTAAGTTTGCCGATGACACCAAGGTTGGTGGGGTTGTGGATAGTCTGGAGGGATGTCAGAAGTTACAGAGGGACATAGATAGGATGCAAGACTGGACGGAAAAGAGGCAGATGGACTTCAACCCAGATAAATGCATAGTGGTCCATTTTGGCAGGTCAAGTGGGATGAAGGAGTACAATATAAAGGGAAAGACTCTTAGTACTGTAGAGGATCAGAAGGACCTTGGGGTCCGGGTCCATAGCACTCTAAAATCAGTCCCGCAGGTGGAGAAGGTGGTTAAGAAGGCGTATGGTGTGCTGGCCTTTATCAATCGAGGGATTGAGTTTAGGAGTCTGGGGATAATGATGCAGCTATATAAGACCCTCGTCAGACCCCACTTGGAGTACTGTGCTCAGTTCTGGTCGCCTCATTACAGGAAGGATGTGGAAAAGATTGAAAGGGTGCAGAGGAGATTTACAAGGACGTTGCCTGGATTGAGTGGCATGCCTTATGAGGATAGGCTGAGGGAGCTCGGTCTTTTCTCCTTGGAGAGACGTAGGATGAGAGGAGACCTAATAAAAGGTATATAAGATGTTGAGAGGCATAGATCGGGTGGACTCTCAGAGGCTTTTTCCCAGGGTGGAAATGGCTGCTATGAGAGGACACAGGTTTAAGGTGCTGGGGTGTAGGTACAGGGGAAATGTTAGGGGGAAGTTTTTCACACAGAGGGTGGTGGGCGAGTGGAATCGGCTGCCGTCAGTGGTGGTGGAGGCAAACTCAATAGGGTCTTTTGAGAGACTCCTGGATGAGTACATGGGACTTAATAGGATGGAGGGTTATGGGTAGGCCTAAAAGGTAGGGATATGTTCGGCACAATTTGTAGGCCCGAAGGGCCTGTTTTTGTGCTGTAGTTTTTCTATGTTTCTAACTCAGCAAGGCTTTGAGACCACACTTTCCAAATCCACAACCACTGCCATCTAGAAGGGTACGGGCAGCAGACACATGGGAACACCACCACCTGGAAGTTCCCCTCCAAGCCACTCACCATCCAGACTTGGAAATATATCATCCATTCACTGTCACTGGGTTAAAATCCTGGAGCTCCCTCCCTAACAGCACTGTGGACCGCAGTGGCTCAAAACGGCAGCTCACCACCATCTTAAAGGGCAACAAATACTGGCCTAGCCAGCAAAGCCCACATCCTTTTAATAATTTTTTTAAAAAACCGTTTTGCGTGATCACCAACTTTGAAGGAATGTGGCAAATCCTGCTTTCAGCTAACTGAACGCCCTCAACTTTAACTCCAACATGAACGCACTGTCACAGGGTTCTGAAATTCTGGGCACTGACATTCACATTTTGTTTTATTTTAAGTTATTCCTAGATGTAAAACTCTTTTCCTTCCTATCTTCTCCTTGGGTATGTATGTACTTGTGAGAACCATCCCCTGGGTTTGAATATATGAATAAATAATACTTCTGATTTAACACTAAAGAGAGTTTGTTGCAATTCACTTTAAAATTGACTTTACAAATAGAGGGTTTGAGGAAACACACCACAACCTAGTTCAGAAATTAAACACCTCTGCCTTCGACAGACAGCAGGAAAAATAAAAGGAGTTCAGTTTGTCTCGCTCCATTATCTGTAACATTATGAACACTCCCAAGTACTGTACACTGGAATTACAGACACAAGCCAAAGAATCAACCTGGTGGTGTTTCAATGTTTTGGAGAATTCCCTATTCATGCACAAAAACCTACTCTTCAAGCTGGCTATTGTATAAATAAAGGAATTTAAATAACTTACACTTGGGGCACATACATTGGGTAATTGTAGTCAGCTGCCCAGGATTTTCTATCCATTAGTGGACAAGAAGGACCCCCACACGTTCTAACTAGTCAAAAGGCCATGGCTCCATTCTGTGAGCACCTGTTACCAAATTCACCCTCAAAGCTCATTCTCACCCAAAAGGATTTAAACAATTTAAATAATCTATTCCAAGTTATTCAGCCAGTTAGTAATAGCATGCAATCACCGTTCATGGTCCTGTTTGGTTAAACACGATTCTTTTACCTTCACTTGTCAAAGTCAACAATAATTGAAACTTGCAGCAATTTGACAGGTTAATACTTACCACACAGCAATTCTTTCATTCCTTTCACAGAACACACAAATAAAGTTGGTTTGTTGAGGAGGCGTGCTTGGAAAATTCTGCTTCCATAGCTATGAATTCGACTGTTGCAAAAATGCATTGGATCTTTATAGAATTCTAATGATTTATCACTCATTAAAGCATATCCTGAACTTCCAGGAATCCCGACCTGAGACATTGTGCTGGCTGCTGTGCAATAATCTTCCTGAAAATATGAAAAGGGTATTATTCTCAACCATCGTTTGATAAAATTATACAACAGTCATTCCAACTGACATTTTTCTTATAGCACCGTGCAGCTTAATAAGTACCAGTGCTAAAGTCTTTGCAGCAAGGCCTGAATCTACAACATTCTAACACAGAGGCAAGAGTTCAGCTAAGGCAAACTCCCTGAAAAAGCAGGATGAGAAGTGGAGTGAGTGACAATTCTAGTACTGTTGCAGGTGTTGATGAGGATTTCAGCAGCAGAGGTAATGGATCAGTGTAAAAAGACAGCAGAAGGCAGGAGGAGCGTAGGCTGTCATCAACATACACATGGAAGATAATTCTATGCTTACCGACACAATGTGTAGTTGCCAAGTAGGAAGAGACCAAGCATTGTGAGAATATGTATGTGTGTGCATCTATAGAGATAAATATCATTTAATATTGGCAAATCTAGAGGAACATCCGGTATTATCAGTAAACCCAGAGGGAATTTAGGCAGAGGATAAACCTTTACCCTGGACCTCGTTAAATGCAAGTGCAAACAAAGAATTGAGAGTACAATGTCTGTCTAAACACAAGCAAGTCTCCTGTGAGGTTCCATACAGATTTTTCATCGACATCTTCCAAAAACCACAGAAATTAGGTTTGTTAAATAACAAGTCACCAGTGAGAAGAGACTTCATAAACAAAAGCTTTTGTAGACAGACATTAACATATCCAAATATAGAGTTACACCCACTCTTATGCAAAGCAAGGTGAAAGTTCATCATTGCACTTAAACAAAAATAAAGTATTATAATTACAATTCTCAAACTAAAACAAACACAACTGTTGCAAGCTCTTGGCATTAAAAGCAGCAACAGAATGGTTAACTTGAACTCCACAATGTTACAATTACTTTACAAGAAATGATGATCTAAATACAAAAGTGTAACCACAAACACAGCTTTGTGCCAGCTTCCCAAATGTTTCAGCAATGGTCATGTCCAAAAGATGCAACAAGGACTGTTGTGTATGAAAGTGCTGGAAATATGGAAACACAATGATATTGAATAAGTACATGGAATGGCTCAGCTATAGGCAGCTCAGCCCGAAACAAAATAGGAATGACAAAAAGAAAAAGGCAATTATCACACAACTGAAATCTTATAGGGAAATATATTTAATGCAACCATAAAGAATCTCTCATAGACCATTGGCTGTGAAACGCTTCAGATGACAAGAATGTGGAATGTCCTCTCTAAACGGATGTTCCTTCTTTATGAACACCTTTTATTTCCTGAACATTTTACTGCATTTTCTGCTATAGAAACCAGTTATGCAATCACAGAATGACGATTTTAAAATTTTAAAATGTAATATTTTTGAACATGAGAGGCACACAACTATTTAACTGCCATTCTTGTTAAATTGTTTAGTTGGCATTGATAGAAGGATTGGTGTTGGTCAGGTGAAGAAACCTCTCCTGGACTTTGTTTTTGAGCATACACATGGACAATTTAACATCTCGTTAAAATGGCATCTCTGACAGTGCAGCATTCCCTCAGTACTGCATTGGTTAGGTTGATTGGCCAAGCTAAATTACCCCTTAGTGTCCCGGGATGGGTAGATTAGAGGGATTAGCGGGTAAATGTGAGGGTTAGAGGGATTAGTGGGTAAATGTGTAGGGATATGGGGACAGGGCCTGGGTGGGATTGTGGTCGGTGCAGACTCGATGGGCCGAATGGCCTCTTTCTGCACTGTAGGGTTTCTATGGCTTCATTGAATTGGGCAGGTTTAAATTACTGGAATGTAATTGGAACCATGATTTTTCAACTCGAGCAAGAACGCAACGAACGAACCAAACCAAGGTTTAACAAAATTACCAGATTCCGCCAGTTATTCAGAGCTCAACAGATAATTTCCAATTCGTCCCATTATTTAACCACATCTTACAAGTTCACTATTAAACAATTGAGCCAATTTATAAAGAAATAAACAGGAATGTTTCACAGGCATCCTCCTGCCAGAAATAAGCATTTAATTCATGGTCAGAAACTAAAGCGAGTGCTTCCCCCAATTAAACACTCCCTGTCAGAGTACACTGATCGAAAATTACTCATTAAACTGCCAGGTGTCCCTTTGCAGAAGACGATTAACTTCACCTGGATAAAGGATTAAACTTTGAAACGGCCCAGACGCTGCCTGATGTATTTCCAGTTTATATCATCTTCACCAGAGATTCCTCAAAGAGGCGGCAGAGGAACAGACTCCAAACCCCTGGAGGGAGGATGGACACGGCGGGTCCAACACCACCCAGAGACCCCTCGCCCTTTCTACCGACTGACAGCTACTAACCGGGTCCCGGGCCGGGCGGGCGGACAGGCCCCCCTCCTCCTCTCAGAGCACTCACTCCCGCTTCCTTCTCCTTCGTCTCACAAAGCAACAGGTCCCCAACCACCGCGCATCAGGTGCGAGGGCAGGCGGGCCACCTGGCCCCGCCCCTCAGGGCCGTCAATCACGGGCTGGCTCCTCCCCTCCCCCTCAGGGCTGTCAATCCCGGACTGGCTCCTCCCCTCCCCCTCAGGGCTGTCAATCCCGGACTGGCTCCTCCCCTACCCCTCAGGGCTGTCAATCCCGGACTGGCTCCTCCCCTACCCCTCAGGGCTGTCAATCCCGGACTGGCTCCTCCCCTACCCCTCAGGGCTGTCAATCCCGGACTGGCTCCTCCCCTCCCCCCTCAGGGCTGTCAATCCCGGACTGGCTCCTCCCCTCCCCCTCAGGGCTGTCAATCCCGGACGGGCTCCTCCCCGCCCCCTCAGGGCTGTCAATCACGGACTGGCTCCTCCCCGCCCAGTAAGAAGTCTCACAACACCAGGTTAAAGTCCAACAGGTTTATTTGGTAGCAAAAGCCACACAAGCTTTCGGAGCGCTGCCCCTTCGTCAGGTAAGTAGGAGTTCTGTTCACAAACAGGGCATATAAAGACACAAACTCAGTTTACAAAATAATGGTTGGAATGCGAGTCTTTACAGGTAATCAAGTCTTAAAGGTACAGACAATGTGAGTGGAGAGAGGGTTAAGCACAGGTTAAAGAGATGTGTATTGTCTCCAGCCAGGACAGTTAGTGAGATTTTGCAAGCCCAGGCAAGTCGTGGGGGTTACAGATAGTGTGACATGAACCCAAGATCCCGGTTGAGGGCGTCTTGCAGAGGTTGCTGTGGCAGGGGTGTGTGGTGTCGTGGTCACTGTGCGGAACTTGGCTATCAGTCTCTGCTCAGCAACTCTGCGTTGTCGTGTGTCGTGAAGGCTGCCTTGGAGAACGTTTACCCAAAGATCAGAGGCCAAATGCCCGTGACTTCTGAAGTGTTCCCCAACAGGAAGAGAACAGTCTTGCCTGGTGATTGTCGAGCGGTGTTCATTCATCCGTTGGCGTAGTGTCTGCATGGTTTCCCCAATGTACCATGCCTCGGGACATCCTTTCCTGCAGCGTACCAGGTAGACAACGTTGGCCGAGTTGCAAGAGTATGTACCGTGTACCTGATAGATGGTGTTCTCATGTGAGATGATGGCATTCCGTGTCGATGATCCGGCACGTCTTGCAGAGGTTGCTGTGGCAGGGTTGTGTGGTGTCGTGGTCACTGTTCTCCTGAAGGCTGGGTAATTTGCTGCGGACAATGGTCTGTTTGAGATTGTGCGGTTGTTTGAAGGCAAGAAGTGGGGATGGCCTTGGCGAGATGTTCATCTTCATTAATGACATGTTGAAGGCTCCGGAGAAGATGTTGTAGCTTTTCCGTTCCATGGAAGTACTGGACGACGAAGGGTACTCTGTCTGCCGTGTCCCATGTTTATCTTCTGAGGAGGACGGTGCGGTTTTTCCCTGTGGCGCGTCGGAACTGTCGACCGATGAGTCGAGCGCCATATCCTGTTCTTATGAGGGCATCTTTCAGCGTCTGGAGGTGTCTGTTGCGATCCTCCTCATCTGAACAGATCCTGTGTATACGGAGGGCTTGTCCATAGGGGATGGCTTCTTTAACGTGTTTAGGGTGGAAGCTGGAGAAGTGGAGCATCGTGAGGTTATCCGTGGGCTTGCGGTGCAGTGAAGTGCTGAGGTGACCATCCTTGATGGAGATGCGTGTGTCCAAGAATGCAACCGATTCCGGAGAGTAGTCTATGGTGAGTCTGATGGTGGGATGGAACTTGTTGATGTCATCATATAGTTGTTTCAGTGATTGTTCACCATGACTCCAAAGGAAGAAAATGTCATCGATGTATCTAGTGTATAGCATCGGTTGAAGGTCCTGTGCAGTGAAGAGGTCTTGTTCGAACCTGTGCATGAAGATGTTGGCATATTGAGGTGTGGATTTGGTCCCCATGGCTCTTCCGTGTGTCTGGATGAAGAACTGGTTGTTGAAGATGAAGACATTGTGGTCCAGGATGAAGCGGATGAGCTGTAGAATTGCATCTGGAAAGTGGCAGTTGTCGGCGTTGAGTACTGAGGCAGTTGCAGCAATGCCATCATCGTGGGGGATGCTGGTGTAGAGTGCCGAGACATCCATTGTGACGAGGAGTGCTCCTGGTTCAACTGCTCCTTGTGTGCCGAGTTTCTGTAGGAAGTCCGTAGTGTCGCGACAAAAGCTGGGGGTTCTTTGTACAATGGGTTTCCTCCCCTTCCCCTCAGGACTGTCAATAGCGGGCTGGCTCCTCTCCTCCCCTCCCCCTCAGGGCTGTCAATCCCGGGCTGGCCCCTCCCCTTCCTCGCAGAGCTGTCAATCATGGGCTGGCCCCTCCCCTCCCCCTCAGAGCTGTCAATCATGGGCTGGCCCCTCCCCTCCCTCTCAGGGTTATCAATCCCAGGCTGTCCCCGCCCCTCCCTCTCTGGGCTGCCAATCACAGGCTGGTTCCCCCCCCCTCAGGGCTGTCAATCCCGGACTGGCCCCTCCCCCTCAGGGCTGCTCCCACCTCCTAACACACCTGAACAGGTGTCATCCACCTGTTCCTCCTCTGTCATTGGTCAATCAGGGTGATTGATGGAACATCTGTCCAATCAGCCAAGTAATCTGAGTCTGCCCCTCAATTGTTTCCCCACCCTTACAGCAACTGTTCTTAGAGAATCCCTACAGTGCTGGAGGCCATTCAGCCCATCGAGCCTGGACTCTCCAACAAAGGATCCCACACAGCTTCTATCCCCATAGCCCCAAGTATTTACCCTACTAATCCCTCTGACACTAAGGATCAATTTAGCATGGCCAATTCACCTAACCTGCACATCTTTCAAACTGTGGAGGAAACTGGAGTACCCGGAGGAAACCCACGTTGACACGGAGAACGTGCAAACTCCACGCAGACAATAACCCGAGGCTGGAATTGAACCCGGGTCCCTGGCACTGTGAGACGGCAGTGCTAACCACTGTGCCATGGTGCTGACCCCATTTCTGCTAAAAGAAATGTATATATTAATTATTTAGTTCCTTATTTCTAATTGACTCTCAGTGTTAGTGAACTTTATGCACCCAGAATGTTAATCTGTTTTGAAGACTCTGATACTGCCTTCACACTCCCAAGTTAAACATTTTTGAAAACTCACTGCGGTTTGGCAGTGAATCTATGTCTATGTGGTACAAATCAGGTGTAACGGACTGAATGGGTCCTGGAGAAAAATGGATTGATTCTCCTTCAGGGAATCTTACATTGGGTCCTAAAGTGACTGTCAGGTTGATTCAACAGCAGCACTCTTGCCACAAGTTCAAAGGTTGCCAGTTCAAACTCTACTCCTGGTGTTGAACACCCTTCAGTACAGTGCTGAAGGAGCATTTGCATTGTCAATAGTACCAAATTTTGGATGCAATATTAAACCGAGGACCTGTTTGGCCTCTTTATAAAATATTCCGTGGCACCATTTAAAAATCAGCAGGGGTTGCTAATCTTTGTGCTAATCAGTGTGCTAATCTTTAGAATCATGGAATGATTAATCAGGGAAGAAGGCCATTTGTCCTGTTGTGTCTGTGCTGGCTTTCTACAAGAACCATTTCTCCTTCAACCAACATGTAAAACTGACTATCTGGTCATTTATTTAATTGCTGTTGATGAGAACTCTGTGTGTGTTTCCTACAATAATAATACTTGAAAAAAGTACTTAATGGTTGTAAAGCAATGTATGATGTCCTGACACCATGAAGAGCGCAATACAACTGTAAGTTATATTTTCTTCTCTGAGATGAGTGTGCAGTGTGGAGTGTAAAAGTTGCCTCATACCCAAAACCATGGTTAAAATGTAATTACATCCTAATTTCAGGAATTTTCTCCTCAACTCAAATAAATACACCCACACTCACCTCAGAACTGCAATTTTGCAATCTAATCTTAGCAATTCTCGACTAAATTTTTGTTACAACATGACTCAACTTTTTCCAGGAACTGGTTCAAAATAAATCAATCTTATTAAAAGCCTGAGTTTGAGATTAAGTTCTTAGAAAGGTACTATCTGAATATTGAGTATTTGGTCGCATTAGGTGTATGTGGTTTATATAGGAGTATAAGAACTGCTGGAAAAAGACCAAATCTTCTGCCATATTCATACACCAAAAAATGCTGGAAATGTTCAGCATTCAAGTATTTTTTTGTATTTTGAAGCAGTTTATTTTTAAACAATGTGCAAAACATGACCTTGTAAAAATACAATAAAACATTAAGAAATGGAACGAGATAAAATAGTTAATAGAAGATAGATAGGACAGACATGGAGAAGAAAAATAATGTTAACCTACTAGAAATAGAAATCGTATAATTTTGCATTTAATATTTCACAAGTTTGTTAGTGTGCTATTACTGTACTTATTTAGTATACTTTTAACAGCAGTATAAACTATAGCGAGGGCAATAACTATGATGTGAATCTTTTCCAATATATTCTATGATCATGAACTTGGGCTTAAAAGTCATTGTATACCAATTGTCAGCATAATCCAAAAATCTCTTCAAATTCTTACAATTGGAATTCACATATTAATGTGTAATGGGAACAAAGATTCAGGGCTGAACATATTTTAAATAGGATTATTAAATAATTCACAATGATGTTCACAAAAATACAAAGTACAATAGGTTCAAGTTAGCAATGTGGGTGTCAATGACCTTTCATCAGAACTGGTAGAACTTAGAGATGGAACTGGTTGTTTTAATCCAGTACAGAGATAGGGAAAGGGCAGGATCTATTTATAGGGTGGAAGACATTAAATGATTCATTTAATGTGGAGGTAGAAACAAGTAAAATTCTATCCTGGTTCTGGAAAGAAGGGTGGGGAAGAGAGATATTTCTGGCAAAATGGAACTTAATGGGTGGTTCCTTAATCCAAAACTATGCCCCCAAATTTGAGAATCCCCATGAGGACTTTGTAGCAAAGTTGATGAAATCTTCCTGTTTTAGGCAAAAGCAGAAAACGGCTGTGATAAATGTAAAGAGGTGAGGGAGCGACCTCTGCATGAGTGAAACAAAGAATGTTCTACATATCCCATGAAAAGACAGGTTTAGTAGGACTCATATGGGTTCCCAACATCTATTATTTGGAGGAAGTGAGCAGAGTCAATGTGAGAACAAGGTCGTGATGTGGAGATGCCGGCGTTGGACTGGGGTAAACACAGTAAGAAGTCTCACAACACCAGGTTAAAGTCCAACAGGTTTATTTGGTAGCACAAGCCACTAGCTTTCGGAGCGCTGCCCCTTCATCAGCTAAGTGGGAGTTTTGTTCAAAAACAGGGCAGATAAAGACACAAACTCAATTTACAAAATAATGGTTGGAATGCTTGACAATCACCAGGCAAGAGTGTTCTCTTCCTGTTGGGGAACACTTCAGCAGTCACGGACATTCGGCTTTTGATCTTCGGGTAAGCGTTCTCCAAGGCAGCCTTCACGACACACGACAGTGCAGAGTCGCTGAGCAGAGACTGATAGCCAAGTTCCGCACACATGAGGACGGCCTCAACCGGGATTTTGGGTTCATGTCACACTATCTGTAACCCCCACAACTTGCCTGGGCTTGCAAAATCTCACTAACTGTCCTGGCTGGAGACAATACACATCTCTTTAACCTGTGCTTAACCCTCTCTCCACTCACATTGTCTGTACCTTTGAGACTTGATTACCTGTAAAGACTCGCATTCCAACCATTATTTTGTAAATTGAGTTTGTGTCTTTACATTTATAGGGTGGAAGACATTAAGTGTTTGTGAACAGAACTCCCGCTCACCTGATGAAGGGGCAGCGCTCCAAAAGCTAGTGGCTTGTGCTACCAAATAAACCTGTTGGACTTTAACCTAGTGTTGTCAGAACAAGGTCAGCCAAGTGGAGAAGGATGGTAGTGGGGGGGGGACTGTTTGAGCTTCCATTAATTTAAGAAGCAGAGAGTCCTCAGTCACAGCTGGTAAGGTTGGGGATGTAAAGGGAATGGCTGGCCATGACAAAAAGAAAACTAGAAACTGTTAAAGTGATGGAAGGCATCAGCAGAATTGTGGATGTAGATGGGAAGAGATGGGACAAGGGGAGAAAAAAACCACAAGTCTTGATAAGAAGAAATGAGTTCCATGGGCAAGAACAGGCTGATGTGACTGGGCAATCCTCTTTATGGCTGTTGGGAAAGAGATAGAAGTGGGATGTGTGGATTTAGGGACTATGGGATGCCATGGAGGTGAACTCTCTAGAGGAAGGGTCAGTGCCAGTCCTGGAAATGATGGTTTGATCCTTTGGTGATGAGGTCATGGTCCAGATGGAGGTTCTCCGTTTCTCTTTAATCTGACCTCTCTGTCCTTGAGTGTCCTATTCTTGTCTAATGAAGCTGGGGGAAAAACTCCTTATTTTTCAACCAGGCATTTTATAGCCTTCCAGATTCAACATTGAACTCAACAATTTCAGATCGTAACTTCTGCCTCCATTTCCATTATCATCTCTTTTTTGATCTGCACCATCACTGTTCTCATCACTTAATTTCCCTTTCCCCCATCTTATAACAGGCCTTCACTTTGTTCCCTTCCTCACCTCTTTAATCCTGTTACAACTCCAACTTTATCCTGTCCGATTAGAGGTCATCAACCTGAAATATTAACTCTGTTTCTCTCTCCTGCCGGACCTCCGGTGTACAGGTAATTCCAGAATTTCGTTTTTATTTCATCTGTCCAGCATCTGCAGTTTTTTGTTTCCTAACAACAATAATGGGGTTGTTGACTAATCAGAACAATTGATCTCTCTCAGCCACAAGAGACCTTAATATGAGGCAAAGAAAACCTTATTAGTGATTTGATTTGATTTATTATTGTCACATGTATTAACACACCGTGAAAAGTATTGTTCCTTGCGCGCTACACAGACAACACATACCATTCATAGAGAAGGAAATGAGAGTGCAGAATGTAATGTTACATAATGTGGAGTTGCCGGCATTGGACTGGGGCAGGCACAGTAAGTAGTCTCACGACAACAGATGAATGGACACCGCTCAACAATCATCAGGCAGGAGTGTTCCCTTCCCGTCGGGGAACACTTCAGCGGTCACGGGCATTCAGCCTCTGATTTTCGGGTAAGCGTTCTCCAAGGCGGCCTTCACGACACACGACACCGCAGAATCGCTGAGCAGAAACTGATAGCCAAATTCTGCACACTTGAGGACGGCCTCAACCGGGATCTTGGGTTCATGTCACACTATCTGTAACCCCCACGACTTGCCTGGGTTTGCAAAATCTCACTAACTGTCCTGGCTGGAGACAATTCACATCTCTTTAACCTGTTCTCTCCACTCACATTGTCTGCATCTGTAAAGACTCGATTACCTGTTAAGACTCGTATTCCAACCATTATCTTGTAAATTGAGTTTGTGTCTTTATAAGCCCTGTTTGTGAACTGAACTCTTCACTCACCTGATGAAGGGGCAACGCTCCGAAAGCTCGTGCTTCCAAATAAACCTGTTGGACTTTAACCTGGTGTTGTGAGACTACTTACTAATGTTACAGTCATAGCTGGTGGGAAGTTTTGGAATCATGTGACCAAAGTTCCTCTCTGTTAAGTCCAATAATAGTTTATGGTAAAGGAATAAGTTTGGAGCTTGTCTTTTACCTGAAGCAAGATTTTTCTCAGACCCACCCACGCCCCCGCTCCCAAACTGACCAACTTTAAAAACCACAGCAATATTACGCTATAGATGGGTGACCTTGGCAAGCTCAGCTTGGAACTTCTGCCCTTAAGTGGAAGGAAGTCCCACCCTCAAGAGCTGCTGACCAACCTTGCAGTTCCAACAATGCCCGAACTCAGTAGTGGGCACTGCTGAAATTGCAAACAGTCCCCCCAACGAAGAAGGCAGCTCAACCAGGCTCTACTCTCTCTCCACAGATGTTGTCAGACCTGCTGAGATTTTCCAGCATTTTCTGTTTTTGTTTCAAATTCCAGCATCCGCAGTATTTTGCTTTTATCACGAAGAAGGCAGCATGGATACTGGTCGCAGGTGCATAAGTGAGAGTGCTACACTGGTGAAGTTGAGATGTCAAACCAAGGCTTCATCTGTCTGCCCTAGTGGATGTAAAAGATCCCATTGTACTATTTTGAAAAAGAGCAGGGACGTTATCCCCAGTATCCTGGCTTATATTTATTCCTCCATCAACATTGCAACAACAGATTTTCTGGTTATCATCACACTGCAGTTGGCTGTGCGCAAATTAGCTGCTGCGTTTCTGCATGAGAGTGAGAAGTTTAACAACACCAGGTTAAAGTCCAACAGGTTTATTTGGTAGCAAAAGCCACACAAGCTTTCGGAGCTCCAAGCCCCTTCTTCAGGTGAGTGGGAATTCTGTTCACAAACAGGGCATATAAAGACACAAACTCAATTTACATGAATAATGGTTGGAATGCGAATACTTACAGCTAATCAAGTCTTTAAGGAACAAACAACGTGAGTGGAGAGAGCATCCAGACAGGCTAAAAAGATGTGTATTGTCTCCAGACAAGACAGCATTCAAGACAAGGCAAGACAGTTGGTCAGTTTGGGAGGGGGGCGTGGGTGGGTCTGAGAAAAATCTTGCTTAAGCTAAAAGACAAGCTCCAGACTTATTCCTTTACCATAAACTATTATTAGTATTCGCATTCCAACCATTATTCATGTAAATTGTGTCTGTGTCTTTATATGCCCTGTTTGTGAACAGAATTCCCACTCACCTGAAGAAGGGGCTTGGAGCTCCGAAAGCTTGTGTGGCTTTTGCTACCAAATAAACCTGTTGGACTTTAACCTGGTGTTGTTAAACTTCTTACTGTGTTTACCCCAGTCCAACGCCGGCATTTCCACATCATTTCTACATGACAACAGTGACTACACTTCAAAAGTACTTTACTGGCTGTAACACGCTTTGAGATGTCCTATGGTTGACAAAAGTGTTATAAAACAGCAAGTCTTTCTTTTTGCTGTCCACGGAGCAAGGGATATAAATGTTTACTCTGTCAAACAAAGCGTTTTATGCAGTGGTGCACAGTGGATTGCCTGATGTTGCTGATATTCCATTGGCCCTCTATAGCAAAGTAGTTCTAGGTGGTTGTTACTGTGACTGGCATTGGCAGCACTGTGCATACCCTGGAGATGAGCTGCAAATCATCCTGCAACACATTACACAACTAACTGCCTTCCTCATGGAGTGTAGCCACCAAAAGTGTTTCTGCTCTGTGTGGTGAAGGAAGTTGCAATGTATGTGGCTAGCAGTGTAACAGAAGGGTAGGTGCTCTCCTTCTATAATAATGCTTTATTTCCCTGATATCCAAAAGTGCTTTCCTTTATTGTCTCTCTTTCAAAGTGACAGATGTCTTAAGGAATTGGGTTGGTCTTGCTAACTGTGAACTCCCCAGGAGCTCCCCTGTTTTTAAGCTTCGCAGCTTTTGAAGAACAGCATGGGGAGAATGAATGCCAACAAACATGAGGACAAACTGCAAGCAACAGAAATAGAGAACACCAAGGGTAGGGAAGGATGGCATCAATTCAAATCTCTTTGCGTTAAATTAAAATTTAAATGTTTAGAAAATGCGAATGGGGTAGAGTAATAAATAATAGCAAAATGCTGCAGGTGCCGAAGATTTGAAATAAAAACAAAAAGTGCTGGAAAATCTCAGCAGATCTGGCGGCATCAGTGGAGAGAGAAACAGAGTTAATGGGCGGAATTCTCCCAAAAAAACATTAAGTGTCGTAACGGTGAGAACACTGGAGTGAATGGCACCGGTCTCTCAGGCACTCTCCACACTGCAATCCTCCCACACTTGGTCACTCTTTTGGACAGTTAGGAGTTTTGCACCAGTACTGGAGGACGGGGCCTAAACACACCAGTGAGCCTGGTTTCAGAGCGCTTGGGCACCGTTTCGAAAGGGCATCCTGATTTCACAGTGCAATGGGATACCCCCTCCCTCCCCCCATGGACATGGGGACCCCCCCTCATCCGCAGCATGTTTCCTCAACCCCTCCCCAACATGGGTTGTGGCATTGGCGCATCGGGGCCCTCTCGATGGTTCCTTCTGCCTGACCCCTGACATGACCACCTATCATACCTCCGACCGACATGCCCCACCATCATGACCGCCTTCATGATCCACCCCTGCACGACCCCTCGGCATCTGAACCCCCATCATAGCTCCCACTTAGGCCCCATCCAATGGCACTGCCCCTGGCACACTGGTGGTGTCCAACTGGCACTGCCAGGGTAACAGGTGACTACTCCCAGGGTGTCCAGTGGGCACTGCCAGTGTGCCAGGTGGACCCCACCAGGTGGGCACTGCCCAATGGACACTGCCCAGCAATGCCCCTGACTACCCAGGGGCTTCAGTGGCCTCCGAGCTCCTGCAGTGACCACCGCGCCAGGTCTCTGCTGGTGGAGACCAGAATTGATTCTCACCATTATCATGCCGAGCCCAAAGGCTGGAGAATCCCGTGCGCTGGGATTTGAATGGGCTATGCATATCTAAATGCTACATTACATACTCTAATAGGCCTCGCACTCTTGAAACGGCACAGTGAGGTCAGAGAATCGCCACCTATGTTTCAAATCCAATATGACTCTTCTTTGAAGAAAAGTCATTTTGGACTCGAAATGTTAACTCTGTTTCTATTTCCACAGATGCTGCAAAGATGTAAGTGACTTCCAATCCCTTTTCCTTTGCGTTGTTCCTCAGAATAGGGACATACAGGTTGCAATTCAGTGTAAAATCAGCTCATGTTAATCAACCCAGTTGACATTCAATATTAACTCTACCTGCAGTACTGGGATGTGCTTGTTCATTTTATTTGGATTTGATAGAAGCTGCCGGTGTGGTTGAGCTGAGATAATGCTGCAAATGTTACATAAGGGCATACAAACTAAGAGCAGTAGACCATCATTATGAAGTGCTTCGAAAGGCTAGTCACGGCACGAATCAATTCCAGCCTCCCGGGCTACCTGGGTCCACTACAGTTTGCCTACCGCCGCAACAGGTCCACAGCAGACGTCATCTCCCTGGCCCTGCACTCAACCCTGGAACACCTAGATAACAAGGACACCTGTGTCAGACTCCTATTTATTGACTACAGTTCAGCCTTCAACACCATTATTCCCATGAAACTCATCTCCAAACTCCGTGGCCTGGGCCCTGGCACATCCCTCTGTGACTGGATCCTGAACTTCCTAACTCACAGACCACAATCAGTAAGGATAGTCAACAACACCTCCTCCATGGTCATCCTCAACACCAGTGCCTCACAAGGCTGTGTTCTCAATCCCCTACTAAAGTCCTTATACATCTATGATTGTGTGGCTAAATTCCTCTCCAATTCGATTTTCAAGTTTGCTGACGACACCACCGTAGTGGGTCGGATCTCAAACAATGACGAGACCGAGTACAGGAAAGAGGTAGAGAATCTGGTGAACTGGTGCAGCAACAATAATCTCTCCCTCAATGTCAACAAAACGAAGGAGATTGTCATCGACTTCAGGAAGCGTAAAGGAGAACATGCCCCTGTCTACATCAATGGGGACGAAGTAGAAAGGGTCGAGAGCTTCAAGTTTTTAGGTGTCCAGATCACCAACAACCTGTCCTGGTTACCCCATGTTGACACTATGGTTAAGAAAACCCACCAATGCTTCTACTTTCGCAGAAGACTAAGGAAATTTGGCATGTCAGCTACGACTCTTACCAACTTTTACAGATGCACCATAGAAAGCATTCTTTCTGGTTGTATCACAGCTCAGTATGTCTCCTGCTCTGCCCAAGACCACAAGAAACTACAAAAGGTTGTGAATGTAGCCCAATCCATCATGTAAACCAGCCTCCCATCTGTCTACACTTCCCACAGCCTTGGCAAAGCAGCCAGCATAATTAAGGACCCCACGCACCCCGGACATTCTCTCTTCCACCTTCTTCTGTCGGGAAAAAGATACAGAAGTCTGAGGTCACGTACCAACTGACTCAAGAACAGCTTCTTCTCTGTTGCTGTCAGACTTTTGAATGGACTTACCTCGCATCAAGTTGATCTTTCTCTACACCCCAGCTATGACTGTAACACTACATTCTACACTTTCTCATTTCCTTCTCTATGAATGGCATGCTTTGTCTATATACCACGCAAGAAACAATACTTTTCACTGTATACATGTAACAATAATAAATCAAATCAAATCGAGCATGTTCTGTTATTCAATATGATCATGTTTGAGCTTTGGCCTCAACTCCATTTTTCTGCCACTCTCCATACTGATTGATTTCTGCAGACTAGAAATTGGTCCATCTCAGCCTCCAAATATATTCAGTGATGAAACATCCACAAACCTCTGGGGTAGGGAATCCTAAAGATTCACATCGCTTTGAGAGAAGAAATTCCTCCTCTTCTCAGTCCTAAATAGTCCATTCCTTATCCTCAGACTGTACCTCTGTGTCCAAGATTCCCTAGCTTAGGGGAACAGTGTCTACGCTGTCAAGCCCATTTGGAATCCTGTCTTTATTGCTGCTAAGGATCAGCTGTTGATGGGTTTGGATCAGTTTGGTGTTGTTAGGCTCGGAGCTTGGTACAATTATTGAGATGGAAATAGGCAGCTGATGGTGCTGGATAGGAATATGGCTGCTCGGGTTTCTGGGTTAGGGTTAACCTGCGAACCATGGCACTTGGTTACAATAAATCTGCTGGCATTGTTAGGCCATTATTGGCCTAATACTGCTGTGTCTGGACAAGGCCGCTGGTTTTGCTACAGGTCTACAATCACTTTAGGTGTTGCTGCTTCATTAAGGCCCTAATGGTGTTGCCACTGACCTTGGAGCAACTGCTGCTACTGGGCTGAGCTCAACATGCTCATGGCACTGCCAGGCTACATCATCATATTAGTGATGCTGCTAGCTTCAGTCTGCTTTTCTTACTGGGTTTATTTCAACCGCTTGATATTGCTTTTAGGCTTGAATCTGCCCTATATCTGCTACTGAACTTAGACATTAGGCTCTTATGTGTTCATCAGGCACCAACTACTGCTGTGGTTATGCTGGGAGCGACCTGCTGGTCCAATTTACTTTGGGTTAAGCCTGCAGGTATTTCTGTGCTGGGGTAAGGTTTTTATGAGCTGCATGTAGCCTGTTGGTCTGGTTCAGACTAATCTGGGCTGAATAAAGTTTCAGGTTTGGCTACAGACTTGGCTCAGCCTGCAGCTGAGGTTGTAGGGTTGAATTAAGGCTGCTGGACTGGTGTAAGTTTTAGGGCAAATCCTCCATGATTAAAAAACCCAGGGATAAGGAAAATGGCCGACTGGCTGTCAGGAACCTTTACAGCCACATGAATATGCAAGAGGCTGGGAATAACGAGAAGGTCGAGACAGGGATAATCTAATCAACAGGAAACAAAGGAGAAACCATGGCCAGCAGACAAGGAGTAAATAGCCCAGCAGTAAGACAATGAGAACAGAGATCATTCCATCCACAGACAGCATCAATGACTCAGCTCGCTGATGGGATTCCAAACAGGATGACTCAGAGAACATTTAAAAGACATTAAAATGTCAATTAAGGGCGGTCCCGACAGTTCCGGCCCTTTTTGTCCCAGTCAATCAAAACTATCAATGATCAGAAACTGTTTTGTGAGAGAGAATCACTGGTTCAGGTTTTAAAAAGGGACAAGCAAGCTCTCTCTCTCTCTCTCTACACTCTCTCCTGTTCCTGGCTGCCTCTCGTTCGTCTCCAGCACGCAACCCGAAGCCCACTGAGCAATTTAAACTAGGATTGTGAGTATCCTCCGGTAATTCGCGAAGTTCCCGAGATCATCATAGTGGATGAGGCTTTGGGGAAACGGGGGGGGGGGGGGGGGGGGAGCTTTTGCATGCACCTTTCATAGTTTAAGACACTGGTAAACTTGTGTAAAGTAAGCATTCTCGTTGTGTCCGTTTTAGTATTCCTTCCATAGCTATAGTCTTATAGAGCATAAGGCATTGTGTGTTGTTTTCCTGGTGTTTGGTGATCTTGACCTTGATGTTTTAACAAATATACATGTATCTTTGAGTTCCATTGGAGTCTGTTTTGATCTTTTCAATTTCTCACCAACGATCTCTGACCAAGTTACAATATTAAATATCCCTTACCATAATTCCGGAGTCTAGAACTGAGGGTACCCTGGGCACTTCGAAACCGCCCACTCAGGAAAGGCTGCCAGGTAGTGGATAGGCAGCAGTTTCCTTTTCTCTCTCTTGGGAGCGCTACTCTAGTGAAGTAGACGCAAGGTGGCCGTTGTTCCATCGGCGAGAGAGAGAATCACTCGGGCATTCGTGGGGTTTGGGTAACGGAGAACCAAACCTAAAATAAGCCCAGTGGAGTTAAAAAGAGGGATCCCGCTACACTGGGTCAGTCAAAAGATGCAACCGACTCTGTGAATAATGATATCTGCATTGAAACAACCCTTAACATTAACCAAAATACTGTTGCTGTTTTGCTGGGAGCAGCCTGCTGATAGATGGTCGAGAATGATTCTGTTGAAGATTTCAGGATTCACTCAACGTGACCTGCTCTTGTTGCTGGACAGGAACTAGCCTGATATTGTTAAGTAAGTCTGAGGGTTGGGACCAACAATGCATCCAGACAACCCTCAGCATTACTTAGTCTGCTAGTGTTGCTGTGGGCCTTATTCTTGCCTTGCTTAGAGTAAAATCCATCTTCTAATGTCATTGTTCAATTCATCCATTGGAGAGCTGGAAGCAGCCTATTCATATAGCTGTGTGTCTGCTGTGCCTCAGATTTGCTACTCTCTCTTGCCTCTGAGTCAGAAGGTCATAGATTCAAAACTTCCAAAGACTTGGCCATATAATTGCAGTTGACATTCCAGTGTAATACTACACTGTCCAAAGTGGATGTAAGAGTATGAAATGCTATTGATCTGGGACAATGCTGCTGGTGTTTTTGTCTTGAATTCTCTGTCCAAAGACAGGTCTAATTCAGCACCGTGACCTCCATCACGGGTAGA
Source organism: Mustelus asterias (assembly GCF_964213995.1). NCBI lineage: Eukaryota > Metazoa > Chordata > Chondrichthyes > Carcharhiniformes > Triakidae > Mustelus > Mustelus asterias. Next base: position 39,706,205 of record NC_135806.1, read on the forward strand.
GTTGGGAGGTAGGTCCTAGCTCTACCCCAGCCAGAACTGCAATTGAACCAATACTGGAAGGATTTGGTACCTAAAGGGTTAACCTGTGACTGAGTACAGTACTGCCCACACAGTGATGGAAGAAGGCACATGAGCTAAAGCTAGGGCCAGTTTGAGTTATTAACAATGTATGAGGACCTAGTATGGAGTCCTCCCCATACCTATTGTAAATGTGTACATAGTTAACCATTGTTAATAAAGACTTCCTTGTAATTTATATAAACAGGACTGCTTCATGGTCCCCAAGCAATATCCTTCAAATGTAGCAATAGCAGAATATACCATGATAACAGCGGTAGAACCCATCGTGGTGGCAGCAAGAAATAAAAAAATCCACACCCTCACTGCAATGCTGAAGAACTAAAGAAAAGGACACCTTCAATGCTTTCTGCACTGGAGAAACCTTATCCCAGAAGCTAAGACACTGTAAAAGCTCACCAGACAAGATCTAGAGACATGAGTGCCTGGAAGCAGGAAGAAATTTAAACTCAGGGAAAACATTAAAGCATAGAAAATAGGAGCACCAATAGTCCATTCAGCTCTTCCAGTCTGCTTTGCCATTCATTATGATCATGGCTGATCAGCCAACTCAGTAACCTCTCCCCGCTTTCCCCTCCCATATCCTTTGACCCCTTTAGCCTCAAGAGCTATATATAACTCTTTTTTGAAAAATAAAATGTTTTGACCTCAACTGCTTCTTGTGGTAGTGATTTCCACAGGCTCACCCCTCTCTGGATGAATAAATTTCTCCTCATCTCAGTCCTAAATGGTTCAACCTGTATTCTTAGACTGTGACCCCTGGTTCTGGACATCCCCCCACCATTTGGAACATCCTTCCTGCATCCATCCAGTCTAGTCCTGTTGGAATTTTATAGATTTCTAAAAGATTCCCTCTCATTCTACTAAACTCCATCGAAGATAATCCTAACTGACTCAATCTCTCCTCATACGTCAATCCTACCATCCTGAGAATCAGTCTGGTAAAACTTCGCTGTACTCCCTCGATAGCAAGAACATCCTTTCTCAAATAAGGAAACCAAACCTGCACACAATATTCCAGGCGTGGCCTCACCAAGGCCCTGTGCAATTGCAGCAAGACATTCCTATTCCTATATTTGAATCCCCTTGGTATGAAAGTCAACATACCATTTGTCTTCTTTACTGCTTGCTACACCTTCATGCTTACTTTCAGCAACAAGTGTACAAGGACACCAAGGCCTGGTTGCACATTCCCCTCTCCAGAGACTCCAAAGACTGCACTGAATCCCCTGTAGAAATTAACTTCCTCCTTTATGGAGAGTCAACGTTTCATGGGAAGAAGGCACATCTCAGTCCATCATATCAAACCACAGAAACTCAGAGACCACCCAAGTCAGGGTAAGCCATCCATGAACCACTCTGCTGAACATCCTTATCATTACTGCGGGACACCCACACAGGAATGACCAATTTTCTGTGAGTACTGACCAGTGCTTCTACTGCCACAGGTGGACATTTCGGTAAGCAGTGGAAGTTGAGACCCCAGCATTTTACGACAACCCAAAGGCTATCAACAAGATCCAGGCCAGTGACCCAGGATGTCTGTCTTCTTGGACAACATGATGTGGAGATGCCGGCGTTGGACTGGGGTAAACACAGTAAGAAGTCTCACAACACCAGGTTAAAGTCCAACAGGTTTATTTGGTAGCAAAAGCCACTAGCTTTCGGAGCGCTGCCCCTTCGTCAGGTGAGTGGGAGTTCTGTTCACAAACAGGGCATTTAAAGACACAAATTCAATTTACAAAATAATGGTTGGAATGCGAGTCTTTACAAGTAATCAAGAGTGGAGAGAGCGTTAAGCACAGGTTAAAGAGATGTGTATTGTCTCCAGACAGGACAGTTAGTGAGATTTTGCAAGCCCAGGCAAGTCGTGGGGGTTACAGATGGTGTGACATGAACCCAAGATCCCGGTTGAGGCCGTCCTCATGTGTGCGGAACTTGGCTATCAGCCTCTGCTCAGTGACTCTGCGTTATCGTGTGTCGTGAAGGCCGCTTTGGAGAACGCTTACCCGAAGATCAGAGGCCAAATGCCCGTGACCGCTGAAGTGTTCCCCAACAGGAAGAGAACACTCTTGCCTGGTGATTGTTGAGCGGTGTTCATTCATCCGTTGTCGTAGCGTCTGCATGGTTTCCCCAATGTACCATGCCTCGGGACATCCTTTCCTGCAGTGTATCAGGTAGACAACGTTGGCCGAGTTGCAAGAGTATGTACCGTGTACCTGGTGGATGGTGTTCTCACGTGAGATGATGGCATCCCTGTCGATGATCCGGCACGTCTTGCAGAGGTTGCTGTGGCAGGGTTGTGTGGTGTCGTGGTCACTGTTCTCCTGAAGGCTGGGTAGTTTGCTGCGGACAATGGTCTGAGGTTGTGCAGTTGTTTGAAGGCAAGAAGTGGGGGTGTGGGGATGGCCTTGGCGAGATGTTCGTCTTCATCAATGACATGTTGAAGGCTCCAGAGAAGATGTTGTAGCTTCTTCCAGTACTTCCCCGGAACGGAGAAGCTATGACATCTTCTCCGGAGCCTTCAATAGGCTGAGGGAGCTCGGTCTTTTCTCCTTGGAGAGACGAAGGATGAGAGGTGACCTGATAGAGGTGTACAAGATGTTGAGAGGTATAGATCGGGTGGATTCTCGGAGGCTTTTTCCCAGGGCTGAAATGGCTGCTACGAGAGGACACAGGTTTAAGGTGCTGGGGAGTAGGTACAGAGGAGATGTCAGGGGTAAGTTTTTCACTCAGAGGGTGGTGGGTGAGTGGAATCGGCTGCCGTTAGAGGTGGTGGAGGCAAACTTGATAGGGTCTTTTAAGAGACTTCTGGATGAGTACATGGGACTTAATAGGATTGAGGGTTATAGGTAAGCCTATATATAAGCCTAGGTAGGTAGGGACATGACCGGAGCAACTTGTGGGCCGAAGGGCCTGTTTGTGCTGTATTTTTTCTATAGTCTATGTTCTAGACCATTGTCTACATAGTGAAGTGAAGTGAAGTGAAGCCATGTCTACATCCCAGTATGACTTTCAAGCCATTGCCAAAAGCAAAAACCTTGAAAGCCTACCACTCTCTGACTGGACGGCAAACAAGACATAGCAGGGGTGTAAGACCTTCAGACTACCTGAATCTCTGATGTCAAGGACTTACAGGGAGATGCAATAGCAAGGACATAGTTAATGCATGCAGTTAATATTAATGTTGTTACTGTTTATAATTAAATAGCATGAGGATTAAATTTGGCACACAAGACTTATTGTAACATAAGACTTGAAGCAAACTGGAAATAAACTAATGTCAAGCTCTATCCAGGGGATAAAGACTTGGGACAGATGTCATAGAAGGGTCTTGTTACTTAAAGAGTTAACATGAGACTGAGTACAGGACCACCCGTGCAGTGATATAGGAAATCAGAGTTAAGACCAATCTAGAAACGATTTGTAAGGACCTATTATGGAGTCCTCTGGGATCTGACTAATCCATCAGCTGTACTGTTACCATCCCAGCTGATGGATTAGTCAGATCCCAGAGTCACATTTTCTTGATCGATCCTAATTTTCTTTTTAGAAACTCTGAAGGAAAGTTACTAAACAAATTCACAGGAGTCTGCTGATGAACTTGTATTACAACAAATAGAATATTTATTAAAACAAGAAAAGTGAACTATATTGCACCAGACAGAAATGTTGAAAAGATCTCAATGGAATTGCAAGAAGACGATAAATCAGTGAAAAGTTGCCACTAGCTTGACACAAAGACTTCTCACTTGGGACTGGCACAGTTACCAATGGTTTTCTTCCAGTGAACTCCTGAACATTCACTTGATACTTCTCTCCCTAAAACCACATTCTAAACTCACTGTTTCTTCAACTGCAGAACAAACAAGTTAGTTCCCTAAACTCAGATTTCCTCTGCTCAGCTGACCACCTTACTGAGTTCTGTAACTGTCAACAACAGTCCACAATAACATTGTAGCCTTTCTTATCAGAAACCTGAGCATTCCTGTCCTCTCTCTCTGAGTAAGAAGTTTAACAACACCAGGTTAAAGTCCAACAGGTTTATTTGGTAGCAAAAGCCACACAAGCTTTCGAGGCTCTAAGCCCCTTCTTCAGCACTCACCTGAAGAAGGGGCTTAGAGCCTCGAAAGCTTGTGTGGCTTTTGCTACCAAATAAACCTGTTGGACTTTAACCTGGTGTTGTTAAACTTCTTACTGTGTTTACCCCAGTCCAACGCCGGCATCTCCACATCATGACTCTCTCTCTGACACACACTGAACTCTCTCTTCTGTCTTTTCTCTGTGTCTGTGTCACTAGTCAACATTAAAGTTTTTCCACTGAGCGTTTTTATTTTCTCCAGAAACTTTAAACTTCTAACCCCTTTTAATCATCTGTTTTACTTCAGGGCGTGTAAAATCTCATTAAAACTATACAAACAAACCCAAAAGACCTGATCTGTTAGTCAGGAGTTTATCCATACTTCCAGGCACCAAGACTCACAATCAATCTAAATGAAAACTGAAACCATTTTACTTTTCTTAGTACACAAATTAAAAATTATACATCATTCATAACAGTACATAGTTATGAATTGTTCATAAAGACCTTCTTGTAACTTATATAAGACTGTTTCATGATGTCCAAGCAGCATCCTTCAAGTGTAATGACAGCAAAATACCATGGTACCAATGGTAGCATTCATCAGAAACGCGGGCTGTTGGCAGTAATCTGATCCATGCAGTTCAACCATCTGAGTCAATCATCCCCCACGGAGTAAGAGTTGTTGTGGCAACATACAGCTTTACATTCATGTTGTCGTCCAATATAGAACCATAGAAACATTACAGCACATAAGGAGGCCATTTGGCCCATCTTGTCCATACCAGTCCAAGGACACCCAGGTGTCCTTTCTAATCCCACCTTCCTGCATCCAGCCCATAGTCCTGCAGTTTACAGCACTTAAGGTGCAAATCCAGGTACATTTTAAAAGAGTTTAGGGTCTCTGCCTCCACCGCCAACTCGGGCAGCGAATTCCTGACACCCACCGCCCTCTGCATAAGAAAGTTCTTCCATCAGTGAGGATTAGTGAGGAGGTAAGTGCATAGCGTCTGACGGCTCTCTGCTCCTCACGGCTGTCCTGTTGTTTGCGGCCATTTTCTGTCTCGGGTCGGTGGCGGCTCTGCGAGTGTGCGGGGGGCTGTTGCTCTGCAGAGTCTCCGATGTCCAACTTGCAGCACGGACTCGGGTCTCAGCACTGACCTCGGGTCTTGTGGTGCTGCTGGGTCAGAGTGCACACTCACTTCCAGCTGAAGGATGTGCACAAAGCCCTTGCAAATAGTACTGGTGCAGCCTCTCAACTTTGCAAGGAGCTGTGATTGTGGGGAGCTTGTGGCTGGGGGAATTGGGGGGGCTGTGATTGTGGAGAGCATGTGGCCTGGGAGAATTGGGGGGTATGAACATGACTGTTGATGTGCTAGGGGCAAGCAGCATTCCATAACCTCTACATGTCTCCCTATCCATCTCCCCCTCCCCATCCCCTTCAGAGTGACAACATGAAACACCTGTGCAACCTGTTGCAGGACCTAGCACATAGAAGCGAGGGGGGGGGTGGGGGGGGTGGGGGTGGAGACCCACTCTCAGTGACTGTCAAATTGACGGCTACTCTAAACTTCTACGTGACTGGCTCTTTCCAGACCCCGAGTGGAGATGTCTCCCAATCTGCCGTGCACACCTCTGTGTGGCAAATCACTGAAGCCCTGTATGCCTGGGCTGGGCAGCTCGTCAACTTTAACCTGAACCAGGTGCAGCAGGAAGCCCGGGCTACAGGATTCGCAGCCATTGCAGGGGGCGGTCGACTGCACCCACGTCGCCCTCAAGAATCCACGAAGATTTGTATATAGGAAGGGGTTCCACACCCTGAATGTTAAGCTAGTGTGCTATCATAATATGACCATCATGCACGTCTGCGCCAGATATCCAGGCAACGTGCATGACAGCTTCATTGTCAGGAGCTTGGACATCCTGGAGGCATTCAAGGAAGAGCCCAGGCTGTGAGGTTGGCTCCTGGGTGATATGGGTTACCCGCTTTGGACATGGCTGATAACGCCTGTGCGGAGGCCTGTGACTGAGGCGGAGACCCGCTATAATGAGGCTCATGTAGCCACCCGCACGACAGTGGAGAGGGGCATTTGGCTCCTCAAAATGTGATTGCAGTGCCTGGACCAATCTGGCGGGGCCCTCCAATACAGCCCTGTGATCTCTTCCCGCATAGTGGTCGTGTGCTGTGCTTTGCACAATCTGGTTCTACAGAGAGATGACCTATTGGAGGAAGAGGAGGAGGAGAACGTGGAGGCTGACCAGCCGGGCGTCGCTGAGGAGGATGACCAGCAGGAGGAGGAGGAAGAGGAGGAGGAGGAGGATGAGGAAGAGCATGCCGAGGAACATCAACCAGGCGCTCAAGGGCTGGCAGCTGAAATGAGGCATGCGAGGGCGGCAAGGGAGGTCATGATCATCAGGCAGCTCACCCACGAGGGTTTGTGTTTGTGGGTTCTCCCCCACCTCCCCCCCCACCCCCCAGTTCCTTCTATATCTTGCACATTGTCATACAGAGTGGTGGGCCACTGTTATGACAATGGCTGTGTTAGTGAGTTTTTTGGCAGGCAGGAGGGTGATGATGGCTCGCTAAGCACCATTATGATGATGCCCTGGTGCAAACTAGTCTGACTCCTACCTGAGCTCTGCATGCATGCTGGCACCTGGGCCCATGTCTGTGTAGTGGGTAAGGGATCAGAAACCCCCATACAGGGCCCGAGGAGGATGGGGTGGGGGACGGGAGGGAATCGCTCATGGGGTCTGGGGAACCAATGCCTTCTTTTTCTCAGTGACACAGCATTAAGGGGCCTCCCTAACTTACATCAACATGAAGCATTCCTCAAGTAATCGTCAATGGAAGAGGATTCGAGACAAACTAGTCACAGATAAGTGGTGAAAAACATCTATTTACAATAAAGGTGTTTAAGTAAGACATTCTAACATAAACATTTGTGACCAGAAAACGTTGAGGTGCTTAAATATCTTTCCAACTAGTGCAGCCCTTCACCCGTGCCATCTCAGTACAACTACAACTTCCTAACCTTACATGGCCTACCTCGACATCTCAGTGACTCCCCAGAATCTGCATCAAAGGTGGAGGGAGCCAGCTGCCTACCTCACCCCGTAGCCTGTGATGCGCTTGGCGGGTATCCTCTGGAAGCCCTGAACCTTGAGGGCACTGGCCTGCTTCCAGGTGTCTAGGATGTTTCCATGACACCCTCTGCATCCCGCTGTCCCTGAGATGCCGCGGTGTCAGGAAGGGGGGAGTCAGAAGGTGTAGTCACAGCCACAGTCTTCTGGTTGGAAGGCCCCAGCATGGGCTCGAGCCCTTCCTCCTCCCTTGGGGTTCATGTGGACTCCTGGGTCACTCCATGGAATGGCGGTGCTTCTACAGTGAGCTCCAGAAGCTCCGGCGTTATCTGGCACTGCCAGTCCTGGAGGACCACCTGCGTCCTATCCATGGTGGTCAAGCTCTCTGCGATGGCCACTTGAGTCGGGGCCATCTCTCAATGGCCGTAGTAAGTGCCTCTGAGACTGGGCCATGCTCTGCAAGCCCTCAGCCGTGGCACTCTGAGACTGGACCATGTTCTCAATGGCTGCTGCCATAGCCCGCTGTGTCTCAGTGCTGTCCTGCTGTGTCTCAGTGCTGTTCTGCTGGGTCTCCTGCAAGCTCTCGAGCCCCTCAGCCATGGGCCGCAGAACCTCAAGAATCCTGTTCAGTCCCTCAGCTGTGGCCTGCTGTGACTCGGCCATCGCTTGGAGCCTGCCACTTATGGTGAGGATCCCCTGCCCCAGGCTTTCCACTGCAGACGCCACTCTTGCAGTGTTGGCCCAGGAAGCACTCAAGACAGACAATAGCTAGTCCACCTGAAAGCTCTGGGACTCCTCCCAACAGCCTTGCAGTTGGTCCAGTGTGGCCATCAACCTGTCCTGCATTCCCTGGCTCTGTTGCTGCATCTCCAGCAGCTGAGGGAGAAGTGATTTCAGAGGCCCAGCATGTAGCCTGGGGCCAGCCGAGTCCTCACCGCCGGCAGGCCCTCACATGCCAGAAGTCTCAGACATTCCCTCCTCCACCCGATGTACATTATCAGATGTGTCGTTCTCACCAGAGACTGACCCAGAAGCCTCAACGCTAACTGGACCCACCAACGTGTCATTATCTGGGAAGGTGAGTTGTGAGGTTGCAGCTGACGCCAAAATGGTGCCACCCTCAGATGTCCCTTCACCCATATCCTCCGAGGACTCATCCGGGCTGTCTGGACGAGGAGGGGCGGGAGCTGTAGCTGAGGCCTGTAGTCCAGAAGACCCCGAGGCGTCCGGATCTGTCCCTGCAACACAGGACACAAGGTTAAATGCAAGGGAGGGAGAGGAATCCGGGATGCCAAACACATGATTCACATTTCTCCATTGAACATAGAGCAAAGCACCAAGAAAATTACATCACAGGAACAGGCTCTTCGGCCCTCCAAGCCTGTAGTGACCAGGCTGCCCATCTGATTTGTAACCCCCTATCCTTCCGGAGACCATATGCCTCTATTCCCATCCCATTCACATAATTGCAGAGATGCCCCTTAAAGGTCATTATCATACCTGCATCCACAACCTCCCCCGGCAGTGAGTTCCAGGCACCCACTACTCTCTCTGTGCAAATAAACATGCCTCGTACATCTCCTTTAAACCTTGCCCTCGCACCCAAAACCCCCGAGAAGTTGCCTCAAAGTGATTGAAGGAATGACAGATGCTCACGTCTGGATGGTAGCCCGACCATGCTGTCGCTGACAGCCCGCATCTCCCCTTCTCTGGAGAGCTCCAGCGCCCGCTCCTCAAAGGGGTTGAGGACCCGGAGGTCTGCTCACCACCCCCTGTCTTTGACCTCTCACGGGTGTTGTACTTGGTCTTCTCCTGTGTAGATAGAAGGAGCCATGAAAGATATGGTGGCGTGACTCCTGCAGAGTATCAGGTGGTGGCCCCTGGAGGGCAAGCGTAGTGGGGCTTATTGGGGGGACAGGAAGGAGGTGCTTGGGGGTCAGGAGCTGGAAGCATTCAGGGTGCTGGAGATGGAAGGATCTGGGGGAGATTTGGGGGAAAATGCAAGATGGGGTTCAGCACTCACCCATCCTGCACAGATGAGGTCATTGACTTTTTCCAGCACTGCTTCCTGGTTCAGGGGGGGCCAGTGCCCTGGCACTGACCGAGGCGGCGACTGCCTCCCAGGCCACATTTCCATCAGCCCCCCTTGGTCTGCGTCCTCCTCGGGGGAAGAGGGTGTCCCGCCTCGCCTCTGCTGCATCCAGCAGCCGCCCCAGGTCACCCTCAGTAAATCGGGGGGCTGGTCATGCGCACATCTTGTGCAGGAATGCCTGCCTGCCTGTCCATTCTTGTGTTTTTAATGGAGCTGCCCCTCGTTGGGGCAGATCAGCTGCAGGCAGTTTGGCCGAGCATTCCAGCAAGTTCCATGCAGTTTGCTTGTTAGCATTGAGGGGAAGGCAAGTGAGCACTTGCAGGTGTGCTGATGGCGGGGGTGGGGGTGGAGGCGGGGGTGGATCAGTACCTCAATGATTGGGGACAGGGGAGAGAGAGGGAGGTGTCACGCAGCCATCGGAGTCTGGAGGAGATAGGTACCTTGTGTGGGAGGGTCCGGGGTGGGGGTGAGGGGGATCACCCTCCCTGATATCTGTAGGGTGGAGGGGTGAGGGCGGATCCCTCTGCCTGTGATGAATGAGGGGGAAGGGAGGTCCGCTGCCACTCTGCCTGAGATTGTTGGGGGAAGGGGGGAAGGGGCCGCGATCGGTCTGGGTGGCAGGCGGATGGGGGGATAAGGGGGTCAGTAATGTTGTTGGGGTGGGGCAATGTCTGTGGGGGTCAGGTGGAGGCATTATCCGGCCTGGACATGATGTGATAGGGGGGCAGCAGTCTATCAGTTTTTGTCAGCATGCGCCGATCGTAGCTGCAGTGTTTCGGACACGATAAACCCCGCCCACAGGCCCGTGCGGCGCGATTCGGAATCGCTGATACTTTTTCAGGTAGAGTGTGGATGGGGGCGCCTGAGAACGGGTCTGAGTCAGATCTGAAACACCCCCAGATTCAAGCACTTAGAATCAAAATGGTAAAATAGGGCTCCATGTCTCTGTAGAAGCAGCTTGTGTCCTTTGTAAATGCAACATAGTAGCTGCTCTAAGCCAGTGTCCTATGCTTAGGAAAAGTGTTCTTTTCAAAAATGTTCAATACATATATGTGTCCAGCCAATGACATAAATTAATATTTTATATGAAATATCTTCCTTACAATAGCTGTGGTAGAGACTCGAATTTTCTTTCCATCAGGGTGCATTGACCCGAACAGGTGCCGGGCTGTGGCGACTCGGAGAATTTCACAGTAACCTCATTGCCGTGCGAATGTAAGCTTTACTTGTGACTAATAAATAAACTTTACTTTACATGGCTGACCAGGCATCTCTCCTATTCTTACCACCTGCCAAGGGGTTCCGGGGGAACCAGCCAGCTTATGAGCTTACCTTTCTTGATCATCAAGTCCTGCAGTGGGACTTGAACTGGAGCTTTTGATTCAGTTGCAGGGACTCTGCTCACTGCACCACAAGGCTTCCTATTGTTACTGCGGCTGTAATAAAACTGCTCGTTTTGCTGGACTGGGTCATGTTAATGTTACCACTGGACCTGAGGATTGTGACTTCATCTGTGCATCAGGCATCCAAAAACCACAATCAGATTTCTGGTATTGTTGTTGAGTTGAGAGGTTGCTGTATTTATTGTTAGAGGGGGATTCGGTTTTTTGAACTGGGATCAATCTGCTGGTATTACTGCTGTGCTAAATCATGGCAAGTCTAATGTTGTTGTTGATACTGTTGCGAGTGGTAGTGTTGCTGTACCCAAAAAGTCTGGGACAATAAACAATCAGTTGTTGTTTATGGCGATCCACTTGCTGTAATACTTGGTTGGATTATGTCTGTGGGTGTCAACCTTTAGGTCTTGGAAGTTGAGCTGCTCTGCCCATTCAATGAGCTGCAAACCTAACTCCAAATACTGTCTTTGCTCCATATTCCTGGTTAACAAACAAAATCAATCTAAGATTTAAAATCTAGCTTTAATTGCCATTTGTGGAAGAAAGTTCTGAACTTCTGTCACCCTTTATATGTAGAAGGTTTTCCTAATTTCACTCTGACAAGCCTGACACTGATTTTTAGACTATTCCCTTAACCCTCGACTCCGCAGACAATGGAAATAGTTTCTCCCCATTTCCCCACCTGCTGCCATTAATATTTTATAAACTTTGATCAAATCACCCTTTAATGTTCTAAATTCCAGGGAATACAGCCCTAGTTTGTTCAATTTCTACTTGTTCTTTGAACCTTGGAGTTCAGGTACCATTCTGGTAAATCTATGCTGCACTCTTCCGAAGGCCAGTACATGCCTCCAAAGGTATGGTACCCAGAAATGTTCATGGTACTCCAGGTATGGTCTAACCAGGGATTTGTATATCCGAGCAATGACTTTGACCCCCTTGTATTCTAGTCCTCTAGATATAAAGGCCAACATACCATTAGCCTTTCTAATTATTTTCTGTAACTGTCCATGGCATTTTAATGATTTACTTGCGTGGACTCCAAGTCTTAGCTGTTGTTGAGCTGCACATGAAACTAATGAACTCTGATTAAAACCCAGCCTGTTTGGTGGGAATTGTGCAAAAGTCAGGTACTACCTGTTGAGAGAGGTGGTGGTGCAGCTGCACTTTCACTGGACTGGGCTGTTAGTCCAGAAACCTAGTCCAGATCTTGGGATCTGGGTTTGAATCCCATTACAGCAGATGGTTAAATTAGAAATTTTTTAAAATCTGGAATTTAAAGTCTATTGATGATCATGAAACAATTGTCAATTGTCATAAAAACTCATCTGGTTCACTAATGTCCTTTAGGGAAGGAAATCTGCCATCCTTACCTGGTCTGGCCGACATGCGATGACAGATCCACAGCAACGTTGTTGACTCTTAAATGTCCTTTGAAATGGCGTCGCAAACCACTCAGTTCAAGGGCTATCAGAGATGGGCAATAAATATTGGCCTAGTCAGTGACACTCAGATCCATGAACGAATTTTTAAAGATTGGGACCATCGTGGGCCCCACATCAATAAGCTTGATTGAAGTAATTTAAGCTTGATTTTATTTGAACCTTGATCAGCAAAATAACTCTGGCATGGATCACAGTGCCATTGTTTCTAAACTATAATCAACCTGCTAGGTTGATGTTGTTTAATTCTTTTGCTAGACTAAGAAAAGCCAATTGCTATTTCTAGGATGTTGGTGTTTCTGTGCTGGGTTTAAGCATGGACAAACAGGTCAGCCTTAAAGGAGAATGGAACGTGAGATATAGTGAGAAAATTCCATGGATCGAAAGTACAAACAGCATGATCACCAATGGATTGGAGAAGAAAGGGTGAGATGCACAATAGGTAGTGAAGTTCTTAATGGTTTGTATGCCGTGATGAGGTTTCAGAGATAGAGAGGGTCCGTGCCATGAAAAGATTTAAACACAAATATATAAAATGAAAAAGAGTGGCTAAAGCAAACATTGGTCCTTTAGAGGATGAGAAGGGGGATGTAATAACTGGAAATGAGGAAATGGCTGAGGCATTGAACAGGTATTTTGTGTTGGCCTTCTCAGTGGAAGACACAAATAACATGCCAAAAATTGATGACAAGAAGGCTATGGCAGGTGAGGACCTAGAAACTATTACCACGAAAGAGGTAGTGTTGGGCAAGCTAATGGGGCTAAAGGTAGACAAGTTTCCTGGCCCTGATGGAATGCATCCCAAGGTACTAAAAGAGATGGTGGGGGAAATAGCAAAATACCAAATGCACTAGTGGTAATTTACCAAAATTCACTGGACTCTGAGGTGGTTCCCGCAGATTGGAAAACAGCAAATGTGACGCCACTGTTTAAAAAAGGAGGTAGACAAAAGGCAGGTAACTATAGCCGGTTAGCTTAACTTCTGTAGTAGGGAAAATGCGTGAATCTATCATCAAGGAAGAAATCGCGAGACATCTGGATATAAATTGTCCCATTGGTAAGATGCAGCATGGGTTCATGAAGAGCAGGTTATGTTTGATTAATTTGGTGGAATTCTTTGAGAACATTACATGTGCAGTGGACAATGGGGGACCTGTGGATGTGGTGGATCTGGATTTCCAAAAGGCATTTGACAAGATGCCACCCCAAAGGCTGCTGCATAAGATAAAGGTGCACGGTGTTATGGGTAATGTATTAGCATGGACAGAGGATTGGTTAACTAACAGAAAGCAAAAAGTGGGGATAAATGGGTGTTTTTCTGGTTGGCGATCAGTGACAAGTGGTGCGCCTCAGGGATCAGTGTTAGGACCACAATTGTTTACCATTTACATAGATGATTTGGAGTTGGGGACCAAGTGTAGTGTGTCAAAATTTGCAGATGACACTAAGATGAGTGGCAGAGCAAAGTGTGCAGAGGACACTGAAAGTCTGCAAAGGGATATAGATAGTCTAAGTGAATGGACAAGGGTCTGGCAGATGGAGTACAATGTTGGTAAATGTGAGGTCATCCATTTTGGTAGGAATAACAGCAAAATGGACTATTATTTGAATGGTAAAAAATTGCAGCATGCTGCTGTGCAGAGGGAGCTGGGTGTCCTTGTGCATGAATCACAAAAGGTTGGTTTGCAGGTGCAGCAGGTAATTAAGAAAGCAAATGGAATTTTGTCTTCATTGCTGGAGGGATGGAGTTTGAAAACAGTGAGGTTATGTTGCAGCTGTATAAGGTGCTGGTAAGGCCACACCTAGAATACTGTGTACAGTTTTGGTCTCCTTACTTGAGAAAGGATATACTGGCACTGGAGGGGGTACAGAGGCGATTCACTAGGTTGATTCGGAGTTGAGAGGGTTGGCTTATGAGGAGAGACTGCGTAGACTGGGGTTATACTCATTGGAATACAGAAGAATGAGGGGAGATCTTATAGAAACATATAATATTATGAAGAGAATAAATAAGATAGAAGCAGGGAGGTTGTTTCCGTTGCCAGAACTAGGGGGCTTGGCCTCAAAATAAGGGGGAGCAGATTTAGGACTGAGTTGAGGAGGAACCTCTTCGCCCTAAGATTTGAATAATTTGTGGAATTCCCTGTTCAGTGAAGTAGTTGAGGCTATCTCATTGAATGTTTTTAAGGCAAGGATAAGTTTTTGAACAGTAAAGGAATTAAGGGTTATGGTGAGCAGGCGGATAAGTGGAGCTAAGTCCACGAAAAGATCAGCCATGGTCTTATTGAATGACGGAGCAGGCTCGAGGGGCCAGATTGCCTACTCCTGCTCCTAGTTCTTATGTTCACCAGAATGAGAATTGTACATTTGCAGCTTGGGGGACAATCTAGTTCAGTGTGATAGGTGTGATGAGTGAACAAGGCTTGGTGTGAGTTAAGGTAGGAGCAGCAGAGTTTTGGATGATCTCAAATAATTGAGGATGAAAGACAGAGGGCTGGCCCATTGTAAAGTTGTGATAGTCTGGCCTAGAGGTAATAAAACATGGATAAGGGTTTCAGCCGCAGATAAGCAGAGATGTGAGATGCTATAGAGGTGGAAGTATGGAGTCGTAGCAATGGAAAGGATACGTGTTCAGAAGCTGAGCTCAAGGTTAAATAGGATTTTGAGTTCAACCTGGGACAGAACTGGAGAAGGGAATAGAATCAAGGCTAAGGACATGCAGTGTAAATTGCAGTTCATTTGGGATTGGATTTTAAATAAGCAAACATGGAAATTAAACCACATCTGCAGATGATATCACCATTGGGAAAATGTATATAAGGAAGAGGAGGAAGACACTGATAGATTTTGAGGGATTAGAAAGCAGAGCAAGGGGAAAGCGATGGTTGGACAGAAAAACAACTTCTCTGACTACAGTTGGATATCTAAAAATGGAATCCAGTGAAGTTCCACCAAACTAGAGAGGAGTGTTGGGAGGCAGGTGATGTGGTCCACCTTGTCAAAAAAAGGGTCAAGAACAGTGGGAGGATTTTCCGCTCCCAATTTCAGGGAAGGTGGAGGTGGCAGGAACAGCAGTGGGAGTGGAAAATCCTGTGGGAGTCCCAAAGTGGCTTTTACGCCAGTGGGATTTCCCTGATCAAGTGTCCCATCATGGCTACATGCATAGAGGGTCTCAATTTAGACTTCGATTAGAGTCATTTTGTGCCCTTATTTGAAATTTGATTGAAGAGATTCAGATTTGGAATTGTGAGCAAGAAGGGCACTGAGGCTATAGTCAGTTCACGGGTTTTGAAGAGGAAATGGAGGTTGCAGATGGTGTGATAACTTGAAAAGTGGAATCAAGGTTTTCTGTAAGCGTGGAGTAATGAAGCAGATTTGAAATGGAGGGCATATCATTTACAATATCAGTTTACGTGCACTCCTGGAAGGGAATTTCGGGGGTCAGAAATTTAGTGGGAACAGGGATGAAAAGAGGGCGTTGAGTCTTGAACTTCAGCAGAGCACAAGAAGAGACGAGAGAGATGTGAAAGATGCCAGCTCAGGCTAAGATAGGGGGAGCCTTGTAGGAGGTTTGACTTGATAGTCAAGGGTGAGGAGATGGTGCAGATGTAACTGCAAAGATGATCACAGTCTTGTTGACACATATGCCTCTGAATTCCTCACCTATGAAGAAACAACAGTGACATGAGGAAAAGCATTTCTTACACAGTGAATGGTTAGGATCTGATTGTGTGATCAGGAGGCAGATTCAGTCAGGGCTTTCAGAAGAGAATTGAATGATCATCTGAAAATATTTTCAAGGTTATGGGGAAAAGGTGGGGATGTGGGACTAGGTGAATTGTTCTTGCAGAGAGCCAGCACAGATGCAACAGGTTGAATAACCTCTTTCTGTGCTGTAACCATTCTATGCTTCCATTTAAATCCTTATGTGTTTTTACCCTTCCATCCAAAGAGTTTCAGTGGATTTAAAAATAAAAGGTTTCCCATTCAAGATGGAGATGAGAAGACATGTCTTCCCTCAGAGAATCATGAAAGTGCTAGGCTAGTTCATCTTAGAATTGAATTAAATGCTCCCATTCAGATGCGTGAGTGCAAAGGGAATGCTCTATGCGAGATACCCACAATGCCAACTAAATTATTAATTTCAATAGAAAGATTTTCAAATGGGTTTTCTGAAAGGTGAGCCCCATCCCATCAAGTTACCACTCCTTTGAAGATTAAAATCTACCAATGTTACAACAGCACCGCCTCTACAATCAGCAAGAACAAGATAAAAGCAAATTACTGTGGATGCTGGAATCTGAAACAAAAACAGAAAATGCTGGAAAATCTCAGCAGGTCTGACAGCATCTGTGATGTGCGGATTGCCAGCATTGGACTGGGGTGGCCCCAGTAAGCCGTCTCTCAGCACCAGGTTAAAATCCAAAAAGTTTATTTGGAATCACGAGCTTTCGGAGCGCTGCTCCTTCACCAGGTGAGTGGAGAGAGAATAGAGCCAACGTTTAGTCTGGATGACCCTTTGTCAGACTCAGAGTAAAGAAAATCAGGAAAGGTTTATACTGTGAGGGCGAACAAGCAAGAACTGTTTATTTTTTTAATATATAAAGGAGGCAACAGCACTATTCTGTGGTAGAACCAAGAATTGCAGATGTCACTGCTATACATTCAGTTTCATAGACTGAACAAACACACGAACAGACACCAGACAGGCTGTTTTAAAATTATTTATTGGAAGAGCTTTTCATTGTGATCACTGCAGATGGCAAAAGAGGGCTGATTCTCCAATTAATTCACTTCCCGATCAGCACTCTCGGCAAGCACCTTAATCAGTGGATCTATCAATCATCATGCGGTATTCCGAGGGTCCTTCGCATCCTCCTTCGCTGGTTTACGCTTCAGCAGTCTCCATCCTTCTCTATTTTCACATCCTTTTTATATTCCCTAAGGAGGAAGAAAACAAAATGTATTGAGTAAATGTGTCACCTGTGGACTAGCATGAGAAGAGTGAAATAGCTGAGGCTGCAGACAGTCAGGTTGCTGCAGGTTTACCACAATGACTGAAAGCAGAATCGCACAGTCTTCCGGCATAAAGCTGGGACAACTCCTTGTTAGAAGGCGGGAATGTCGGACAGACGATGTTTTTACCTATTTTATCCCCCCCCCCCCCACAGTCTATCCCCAGAATTTCCTTACGTGATTTGACCCTTCCACCCAATGAATGTCAGTGTATTTAAAAATAAAAGGTCTCCCATTTAAGGTGAAGATGAGAAGACATTCAGAGGATCGTGTGTTTCTGGAATTTTCTTCCCCAGAGAGTGTAGAGGCAGGGTAATTGAATATTTGTGAAGTCGAAGTAGATAGATTCTTGACCAACGAGGGGATCAGAGAGTACTGGGGGTACGCAGGATAGTGGCAGAGGCCATAACCAGATCATAACCGTGATCTTTTCGAATGGTGGAGCAGGCTTCAACGGCCCACTCCTGACCTAATCTGTAAGTAGATGAAGAGGCAAGAGTCTCATCACCAAATCGTAGCTTGGCTCCTTTGGTGGAATACAAGAGGCATTACTTTGAGATCAAGGGGGTAATTTTGACAAAAACTGGAGGGTTAGAAAAGGGTGAAAATATTAAAGTTCTGGACACTGAATCCAACACAGCGACTTATAGGTTTTACACAGAAAGGCCAAGGTGAGCAACAAACCTGCTTCCAAGAGGCAAATTAAATGTTAATGACGCTTCTAGCCTCTGACTTTGTGTTGCTGGACTGGGGGTGAGCAGAATTCTTTAATCTCTCCATCTGTCTCTCCCCTTCCCCAACCCGCCTCCCTTCAGATTGACAAGATGGCATTTGCAGTGCAAACAGTTGATCTTGCTGCTCTTTTGGTTGCTGCTGGAGCTGAGGAGGAGCAGCAGCAGTTAAAGGAGAAGGAACGTGGAGTGGAGACAGTTAACAGAGAAGGAACGCAGAATGGACACTTTTTAAACAGCAGGAAAACAGAGCGTTTTAAAAAATATTTTGTGCACATGTGCCTGGGGTCAGTCGGTAGTTCGAGTGAGGGTTAAAGAGGAGAACGCACTATTCAGTGGGCAGCGTTGTAGCGGGCAGCGGAGTGAGCAGGTAGCAGAGTGAGAGCTGAAGGGCTTTGGCTCAACGGGCTTAGGAGGAAACGGGCGAGGGAGGGTAGGTTTCTCAACTGTTAAATCTTAGTTCTTTCCCTGTGGAATCTGAGGAAAAGGGGCATTATGAATGTGAAGCCAGTTTGCCGTTCTCAGTGCCGGATGTGGGGGGTTGTGGAGTCTCCGAGCCTCCCAGAAGTGCATATCTGCACTGGGTGCGTCGAACTGCGGCTCCTAAGGGACCGAGTTAGGGAACTGGAGCTGCAGCTCGAGGACATTCGTCTGGTCAGGGAAAACGAGGAGGTGATAGATAGGAGTTATAGGCAGGTGGTCACACCGGGGCCACAAGAAGCAGGCAAGTGGGTCACAGTCAGGAAAGGGAAAGGTTAGGTGGTAGAGAGTACCCCAGTGGTTGTGCCCCTTAAAAATAAGTACTCTTGTTTGAGTACTGTTGGGGTGGACAGCCCACCTGGTGGAAGCAGCAGTGGTCGTGCCTCCGGCGCGGAGTCCGGCCTTGTAGCACAGAAGGGTAAGGAAAGGAGGAGGAAGGCAGTGGTGATAGGGGACTCGACAGTGAGGGGGTCAGACAGGCGTTTCTGTGGAGGAAATCGAGAAACGCGGATGGTGGTTTGCCTCCCTGGTGCCGGGATCAGGGATGTTTCTGACCGTATCCAAGAAATCCTGAAGTGAGAGGGAGAGGAGCCAGAGGTCATGGTGCATTCTGGTACCACTGACATAGGCAGGAAAGGGGAAGGGGTTATGAAAGGAGAATATAGGAAGTTAGGTAGGGAGTTAAGAAGAAGTAACGCAAAGGTAGTAATCTCGGGATTGCTCCCTGTGCCACGAGACAGTGAGGGAAGGAACGGAATAAGGTGGAGGAAAAATGCGTGGCTGAGGGATTGGAGCAGGGGTCAGGGATTCAGGTTGCTGGATCATTGGGACCTCTTTAGGGGCAGGTGCGACCTGTACAAAAAGGACGGGTTTCACTTAAATCTCAGGGGGACCAATATCCTGGCAGGAAGGTTTGCTAAGGCTACTGGGGAGTATTTAAACTAGAATGGTTGGGGGGGTGGGAATCAAAATGTGGTGACTGGGAGAGAGGAGGTTAGCTTAAAAATAAAAGGGGCTTGTAGACGGTGTCAGAGGGAGGATACGCAGGTGACAGAGAAGGGGAGTGCTCAGACCGAAGGGTTGAGATGTGTGTATTTTAACGCAAGGAGTGTAGTGAACAAAATGGATGAGCTTAGAGCGTGGATCACTACTTGGAAGTGTGATGTGGTGGCCATTACAGAGACTTGGTTATCTCAGGGACAGGACTGGATACTTCAAGTGCCGGGTTTCAGATGTTTCAGGAGGGACAGGGAAGGAGGCAAAAGAGGTGGGGGAGTGGCACTGTTGGTCAGGGATAGTGTCACGGCTGTAGAAAAGATGGACGCCACAGAGGGATTGTCTACGGAATCTCTGTGGGTGGAAGTTTGCAACAGGAAGGGGTCAATAACTTTACTGGATGTTTTCTATAGGCCGCCCAATAGTAGCAGCGATGTGGAGGAACAGATTGG
Organism: Mustelus asterias; assembly: GCF_964213995.1. Classification (NCBI taxonomy): domain Eukaryota; kingdom Metazoa; phylum Chordata; class Chondrichthyes; order Carcharhiniformes; family Triakidae; genus Mustelus; species Mustelus asterias. Next base: position 39,726,054 of record NC_135806.1, read on the forward strand.
GAAGCAGATCCTGGAGAGATGTGATAATAACAGAGTGGTCATGATGGGAGATTTTAATTTCCCAAATATCAATTGGAATATCCCTAGGGTAAGGGGTTTAGATGGGGAGGAGTTTATTAGGTGTGTTCAGGAGGGCTTCCTGACACAGTATGTGGATAAGCCTACAAGAGGAGAGGCTGTACTTGATTTGGTATTAGGGAATGAACCTGGGCAGGTGTCAGATCTGTCAGTGGGAGAGCATTTTGGGGATAGTGATCATAACTCTATCTCCTTTACATTAGCATTGGAGAGAGATAGGATCAGTCAAGCTAGGAAAGTGTTTATTTGGAGTAAGGGCAATTATGAGGCTATTAGGCAGGAAATTTGAGGCATAAATTGGAAGAAGGTTTTCTCAGGGAAATGTACAGAAGAAATGTGGCAAATTTTCAAGGAACATTTGTCTGGAGCTCTGCACAGCAACGTTCCAATGAGACAGGGGAGTTATGGTAGGTTACAGGAACCATGGTGCATGAAAGCTGTAACAAATTTAGTCAAGAAGAAAAGAAAAGCCTACAAAAGATTCAGGGAGCTAGGTAATGTTAGAAATCTAGAAGAGTATACGACTAGTAGGAAGGAACTTAAGAGGGAAATGAGAAGAGCAAGAAGGGGTCATGAGAAGGCCTTGGCAGACAGGATAAAGGAAAACCCCAAGGCATTCTACAAGTATGTTAAGAGCAAGAAGATAAGATGTGAAGGAGTAGGACCTATCAAATGTGACGGTGGGAAAGTCTGTATAGAACCGGTAGAAATAGCAGAGGTACTCAATGAAAACTTTGCTTCAGTATTCACAGTGGAAAAGGATCTTGGTAGTTGCAGTACAGGCTTGCAGTGGACTGAGAAGATTGGGCATGTGGATATTAGGGGAGAGGATGTGTTGGAGCTTTTGAAAAGCATCAAGTTAGATAAATTGCCGGGACCGGATGGGATGTACCCCAGGTTACTGTGGGAGGCGAGGGAAGAGATTGCTGAGCCTCTGGCGATGATCTTTGCGTCATCAATGGAGATGGGAGAGGTTCCAGAGGATTGGAGGATTGCGGATGTGGTTCCGTTATTCAAGAAAGGGAGAAGAGATAGCCCAGGAAATTATAGACCAGTGAGTCTAACCTCAGTGGTTGGTAAGTTGATGGAGAAGATCCTGAGAGGCAGGATTTATGAACATCTGAAGAGGAATAGTATGATCAGAAATAGCCAGCACGGCTTTGTCCAAGGCAGAGCCTAATTGAATTTTTTGAAGATGTAACTAGACACATAGATGAGGGAAGAGCGGTAGATGTAGTTTATATGGATTTCAGCAAGACGTTTGATAAGGTGCCCCATGCAAGGCTTATTGAGAAAGTGAAGGGGCATGGGATACAAGGGGAGATTGCTTTGTGGATTCAGAACTGGCTTGCCCACAGAAGGCAAAGAGTGGTTGTAGATGGGTCTTTTTCAGCATGGAGGTCGGTCACCAGTGGAGTGCCCCAGGGAGTTCTGGGACCCTTGCTCTTTGTGATTTTTATAAATGACCTGGATGAGGAAGTGGAAGGATGGGTTGGCAAGTTTGCTGATGACACAAAGGTTGGTGGTGTTGTGGATAGTGTAGAGGGATGTCAACAGTTGCAACGAGACATAGATAAGATGCAAGACTGGGCGGAGAAGTGGCAGATGGACTTCAACCCAGATAAGTGTGTGGTGGTTCATTTTGGCAGGTTGAATAGGATGAAAGAATATAATATTAAGGGTAAGACGCTTGGCAGTGTGGAAGATCAGAAGGATCTTGGGGTCCGGGTTCATTGGACACTCAAAGCAGCGTCGCAGGTAGAGGCTGTAATTAAGAGGGCGTATGGAATACTGGCCTTCATCAATAGAGGAATTGAGTTTAGAAATCGGGAGATAATGCTGCAGCTGTATAGGACCCTGGTCAGACTCCACCTGGAGTACTGTGCCCAGTTCTGGTTGCCTCATTACAGAAAGGATGTGGAAGCCATAGAAAGGGTGCAGAGGAGATTTTCAAGGATGTTGCCTGGATTTGATGGCATGCCTTATGAGGATAGGTTGAGAGAGCTAGGTCTTTTCTCCTTGGAGAGGTGAAGGATGAGAGGTGACCTGATAGAGGTGTATAAGATGTTGAGAGGTATTGGTAGAGTGGATTCTCAGAGGCTTTTACCCAGGGCTGGAATGGTTGCCACAAGAGGTCACAGGTTTAGGGTGCTGGGGAGTAGGTACAGAGGAGATGTTAGGGGTAAGTTTTTCACTCAGAGGATGGTGGGTGTGTGAATCGGCTGCCGGTAGTGGTGGTGGAGGCGGATTCGATAGGGTCTTTTAAGAGACTTTTGGATAAGTTGATGGAAGTTAGTAAGATAGAGGGTTATAGGTAAGCCTAGTAGGTAGGGACATGTTCGGCGCAACTTGTGGGCCGAAGGGCCTGTTTGTGCTGTAGCTTTTCTATGTTCTATGTTCTATTTAGTAGGAGGATGAATTGCAGGTGGAAGTAGCCCAGGCCTTACCACTCGCAGGAGTAGAGGGAGATGGTCACCAGAGGCAGGAGGTAGCAAACCATCAAGTCCCAGTAGCATCCTAGTAAATCTTTTCTGCACTCTTTCTAGTTTAAGAATATCCTTTCTATAATAGGGTGACCAGAACAATACACAGTATTCCAAATGTGGCCTAACCAATGTCTTCTACAACTTCAAGACGCCCCAACTCCTGTATTCACTGTTCTGACCAATGAAACCAAGCATGCTGAATGCTTTCTTCACCACCCTGTCCACTTGTGACTCCACTTTAAAGGAGCTATGAACCTGGCATGAGAGATGCTGTAAGTTGCTGCCAATGCATGCCACCCACTGTAGAGTCAGAGTCAGAGGTTTACAGCATGAAACAGGCCCTTTGGCCCAACTTGTCCATGCCGCCCTTTTTTTTAAAACCCCTAAGTTAGTCCCAATTGCCCGCATTTGGCCCATATCCCTCTATACCCATTGTACCCATGTAACTATCAACACTTTTTGAAAGACAAATTGAACCCGCCTCTAACACTCAGCACCCTCTGAACCCTTTTGTATCTCTCTCCACTCACCTTAAACCTATGCCCTCTAGTTTTAGACTCCCCTACCTTTGGGAAAAGATATTGACTATCCAGCTGATCTATGCCCCTCCTTATTTTAAAGACCTCTATAAGATCACTCCTCAGCCTTCTATGCTCCAGAGAAAAAAGTCCCAGTCGATTAAGCCTTTCTTTATAACTCAAACCATCAAGTCCCGGTAGCATCCTAATAAATCTTTTCTGCATTCTTTCTAGTTTAATAATATCCTTTCTATAATAGGGTGATCAGAACTGTACACAGTATTCTAAGTGTGGCCTTACCAAAGTCTTGTACAACTTCAACAAGACGTCCCAACTCCTGTATTCAATGTTCTGACCAATGAAACCAAGCATGCTGAATGCCTTCTTCACCACTCCGTCCACCTGTGACTCCACTTTCAAGGAGCTATGAACATGTACCCCTAGTTCAGTAACGCTCCCCAATGCCCTACCAATAACTAAATCCTGCCCTGGTTCAATCTACCAAAATGCATCACCTCGCATTTATCTAAATTAAACTCCATCTGCCATTTGTCAGCCCACTGCCCCAATTGATCAAGATCTTGTTGCAATCCGAGATAACCTTCTTCACTGTCCACTATGCCACCAATCTTGGTGTCATCTGCAAACTTACTAACCATGCCTCCTATATTCTCATCCAAATCAATATAAATGACAAATAACAGTGGACCCAGCACTGATCCCTGAGGCACACCGCTGGTCACAGGCCTCCAGTTTGAAAAACAGCCCTTTACAACCACCCTCTGGCTTCTGTCATCAAACCAATTTTGTATCCATTTAGCTACCTCACCTTGGATCCTGAGATTTAACCCTATGCAACAACCTACCATGTGGTACCTTGTCAAAGGCCTTGCTAAAGTCCATACAGACAACATCAACTGCACTACCCTCATCTACCTTCTTTACCCCTTCAAAAAACTCAATCAAATTTGAGAGACATGATTTTCCACTCAAAGCCATGCTGACTGTTCCTAATCAGTCCTTACGTCTCTAAATGCCTGTAGACCCTGTCTCTCAAAATACCTTCCAACAACTTACCCACCACAGATGAGGCTCAGCGGCCTGTAGTTCCCAGGCTTTTCCCTGCAGCCCTTTTTAAACAAAGGCACAACATTTGCCATCCTCCAGCCACCTCACCTGTGACTAATGATGATTCAAATATCCCTGCTAGGGGACCTGCAATTTCCTCCCTAGCCTCCCACAATGTCATCAGGTCCCAGGGATTTATCTACTTTGATGCGCTTAAGACTTCCAGCACCTCCTTCTCTGTAATATGTACACACCTCAAGACATCACTATTTATTTCCCCAAGTTCCCTAACATCCATGCTTTGCTCAATCGTAACTACTGATGAGAAATATTCATTTAGGATCTCACCCATCTCTTGTGGATCTGCACATAGATGACCTTGTTGATCCTTAAGAGGTCCTACACTCTCTCTAGTTACTCTTTTGCCCTTGATGCATTTGTTGAAGCTCTTTGGACTCTCCTTTGCCTTATATCTGCCAAAACAATCTCACGTCCCCTTTTTGCCCTCCTGATTTCTCTCTTAACTCTACTGCTACAGCCCCTATACTCTTCAAGGGATTTACTTGATCCCAGCTGCCTATGCATGTCATGTGCCTCTTTCTTCTTGACCAGGGCCTCAATATCCCAAGTCATCCAGGGTTTCCTATTTCTACCAGCCTTTCCCTTCACTCTAAGAGGAATGTGCTTACCCTGAACCCTGTTTAACACTTTTGAAAGCCTCCACTTACCAGACGTCCCTTTGCCTTCCCACAGACTCCCCCAATTAACTTTATAAAGTTCCTGCCTGATACCATCAAAATTGGCCTTGCCCCAATTTAGAATTTTAACGTTTGCATTCTCCATAGCTATCTTAAAACTAATAGAATTATGGTCACTGGTCCCAAAATGATCCCTCATTCATACTTCTGTCACCTGCCCTTCCTTATTTCCCAAGAGGAGGGCAAGTTTTGCCTCCTCTCTAGCCGGGCCATCCACATACTGAATGCGAAATTCCTCCTGAATACACTCAAATTTCTCTCCATCCAACGCTCTAATACTATGGCTGGCCCAGTCAATGTTGGGAAAGTTAAAATCCCCTATAATTCTTGGAGCTATCTACAATCTCCTTACATATTTGCTCCTCAATTTCCTTCTGACTATTTGGGGGGCCTATATTACAACCCTATCAAAGTGATTTCCCCCTTCTTATTTCTCAGTTCTACCCATATAGACTCAGTGGCTGTTGGATATATCCCCTTTCAGTACTGCCGTGATGTTTTCCCTAATCAAGTGTGCAACTCCCCTCCTCTCTTACCTCCTGTTCTATCTTTCCTATAGCATCTGTACCCTGGAACATTGAGCTGCCAGTCCTGTCCCTCCCTTAGCCATGTTTCAGTAATTGCTATAATATCCCAGTCCCACGTACCCATCCATGCCCCGAGTTCATCTGCCTTGCCTGTCAGGCCTCTTGCATTGAAATAAATGCAGTTTAATCAGGATTTCCCTTGCTCTCTGTCTTGCTTTTGCCTGATCTGTCTGGTACTAGGATTACTGACACTGCCTTTACTACTTAATGTGCTCTCTTTAACTTCTGTGCTGTCCTCAACCTTCTCTTCGGTCTCCCTACTGCTTTGGGTCCCACCCCCCTGCCAAACTAGTTTAAACCCTCCCGAGTGGCTCTAGCAAATCTCCCCGCCAGGATATTAATCCCCCTCCAGTTCAGGTGTAACCTGTCCCCCTTGAACAAGTCACTCCTTCCCCAGAAAAGATCCCAATGATCCAAAAATCTAAATCCCTGCCCCCTGCACCAGCTCTCAAGCCACACATTCATCTGCCTAATCCTCCTATTCTCACTGGCACATGGCACCGGTAGTAGTCGTCCAGAAATTACTACCTTTGCTTCACTGTAGCCAGTGAATTATTTGAGTGCCTTATCTCAGTAGCAATGCATTGAGGGATCTCCCCCACTGAATGTGTCGGTTTCTCTGGTGACCATCAGGGTAAATACATCCCTGTTAGAGGCTAATTAGAGATAAGTTTGTCATAGGTGTGGGGTGAAACATTTACTGTTGCCAATAAAAGTGCTTTCCAAATAAGTGATAATATTAATGTCTCATGTTCACATGTTTTTAAGGGCCTAAATATTCTATCTACCTAGTGTTGCCCTTCACCTGTACCATCTTAGTGCCACTACAACTTCTTAACCTTACGTAGCCTACCACTACATCTCAGTGTCTCCCCAGGATGGATATTGGAGGTGGAGGGGGCCAGCTGCCTACCGTGCCCCATGGCCTGCGATGCCCATGGCAATCATCCTCTCGAGGGCCTGGTCCTTGAGGGCCCTGGCCAGCTTCCAGGTGTCAGGGACATTTCCATGACACCCTCTTCATCCCGCTGCCCTTGAGACGCCTCGGTGTCAGGAGGAGGAGGGGGTGGGGGGTGGGGGGGGGGGCGGGGGGGGGGGGGGGGGTCGGTCAGAAGGTGTAGCCACAGCCAGTCTCCTGGCTGGAAGGCCCCGGCATGGGTTTGAGCCCTTCCTCCTCCCTGGGGGTTTCTGTGGGCCCCTGGGTAACTCCATGGGATGGTGGGATCCTTCTGCAGTGAGCTCCAGAAGGTCCGGTGTCACTTGGCCCTGCCAGTCCTTGAAGACCATCTGTGTTCTTGCCATGGTGGCTGAGCCTTCTGCATCAGGGGCCACCTGTCAAGGCCTTCAGACTGGGCGACGCTCTGCAGCCCGTCAACCATGACCCTCTGAGACTGGACCACGTTCTGAAAGGCTGTTGTCGTAGCCCACTGAGTCTTGGTGCTATACCGCTGAGTCTCCTGCAAGCTCTCGAGCCTCTCAGCCATGGGCCGCAGAATCTCAAGAATCCTGTTGAGGCACTCAGCTGTTGCCTGCTGTGACTCGGCCATTGCTTGGAGCCTGCCACTCATAGTGAGGATCCCCTGCCCCAGGCTTTCCACCGTGAATGGAAAGCCTTGCACTGTTGGCCTGAGAACCACGGCAGACAGGGAGTAACTGGTCCGCCTGAAAGCTTTGGGACTACACCCAACAGCCTCGCAGTTGGTTCAGTGTGGCCATCAGCCCCTCCTGCATTCCCCAGTTCTGTTGCTGAATCTCCAGCAGCTGAGGGAGGAGTGATCTTGGAGACCCAGCATGTAGCCTGGGGCCAGCTGAGTCCTTGCCTCCGGCAGGCTCCCACATACCAGAGGCCTTGGATGTTCCCTCCTCCACCCGAGATACATCAGGTGTGTCGTGCGCACCAGAGGGTGACCCAGATGCCTCGCCATTATCTTGACCCACTAATGTGAGAGTTTCAGGGATGGTGATTTGCAAGGTGACGCAAAACCGGTGCCGCCCTTGGAGGTCCCTTCATCCGCTTCCTAAGGAGTCTTCTGAGCTGTCAGGGGCAGGGTAGGTCACGATGCCAGATGGCCCGGGTGTGTCGGGGTCCCTTCCTGCAACACGGGACAAAAAGGTTAAATGTAAGGGAGGGAGAGGAATCTGGACTGCATGCAATTTACTTGAACCATCTCCAACGAGTGGAGGATTGCCAGGTGCTCACTTTTATGCTCCAGCCTGACCAGCTGTCGCTAATGTTCCACATCCCCTCCTCTCCTGCAAGCTCCAGTGCCTGCTCAAAAGGGGGTGAGGACCCAGATCTCAGGCACACTACCCCATATTCACCCTCTCCCGGCATTATGGACATTCTTCTCTTCTGGGGACAGAAGGAACCTTGTAAAATCTGATGGCATGAGTCTTGCAGTGTTTCAGGGGATAGACCTCAGAGGGCAAGGGTTGTGGTACTCTGGGTGGGGAGAAGGGAGGTTCTTGGGGGTCAGAGACTGAAAGCATGCAGGGTGCTCAGGGTGAGGGGATCTGGGGATCATTTGGGGGAAGATGCAAGGTTAAAAACTCACCCTTGCTGCCTGGATGAGGTCATTCAGTTTCTTGTGGCACTGCTTCCTGGTTCTCCTGGCCAGTGCCCTGGCACTAACACATGTTGCCACCACCTCCCGGGCTGCGTTTCCATTCCTTCCTCTTGGACAGTGTCCTGCTGGGGCGGTTGGGGGCGGGGTGGGGGGTGGGGGGAAAGAGGATGTACTGCCTTGCCTCCACCAGGCAAGATCTGCATCCGAAAAACAGGGAGCAGTCTTCCTGGAGGCCATTCCTTCCTGCACTGCCTGCCTGTCTGTCCATCCTGGGGTTTTTAATGGAGTTTTCCCTTGTTCGGGAAAATCAACTTCAGGCAGTTTGGGTGAGCCACACGCCCATTAGAGCATTCCATTGGGTTTAAAGCAGTTTGCCTTGTTACCATGGAGGGGAAGCCAAGTCAGCACTTGCAGGTGTCCTGATGGAGGGGGAGGGGCGGGGCAGGATTTGTGCCTCTGTGATGATCGGGGGCAGGGGAGAGAGAGGGTCATGTCAGTCAGCCATCGGGGCCAGGGCGTGACGAGGGGCCATGTAAAAGGGGGTGCTCCCTGATGTCCATGGGGGAGGACGTTCTGTCTGGAGAGCTGCATTTCCCCCCCGCCCCCCTGCTTTTTCTGCGCATGTGCAGTTTGTGGCTCCAATCTGAGCTGCAGGTTGTCTGGTGAATTAAGCCCCACCCACTGCCTCTAATGGCTAGAAATGGTCTAGTCCACTTTTTCAAAGACTGAGTGTACAAGATTCAGCTTGAAAACTCGCTCAAAACACTGATCAGGAACTCTCCCATTTTCATGCTAGCTGGACACTTTAAAAAATCTCGTAAAATTCCACCCACCGTCTCACTGCACAGTCCAGTAAACCTTGAATTCTCTCAACAGCGGTTCCCAGACCTGCATCCTTTCACAACTAAAAGGACCAGGGCAACAGGTGCGTGGGAGCACCATCAACTCAAAATCTCCTTCCAAGTCACACACTATCGAGAATTGGATCTACGTTCCTTCTTTGTTGCCGGTTTAAATCCTGGAACCCTATACCATGTGGATGCAGCAGCTCAAGACATCAGCTCTGTACTGCCTTCTCAAGGGCAATAAAGAATGGTGTTGCTATTGGCACACATCCCAAAAATCGAATTAGAAACACATTTGGTTTCTTACCAATTGTGTAAGCACAGCATGCACTCATTCGAAAATGTTATGCCATTCGTTCCACAGACTGGTTCCCGTTCCCGCGAGCAAACTCCTTTCATATACTGCGTACAGTCAGGCTAAAACCAAAAAGAAAAGTAGAAGCATGTTCAGCAACACTCAAAACCTGGGATGAAGATCACCCTGCAAAAACAATTTAAAAGTAGACAGGATACATCACGTTAAAAAAGACCTGGAAAAGTGAAGTACTTTAATAAAATACTCAGGTCAGGCTGCGGCTGTGGAGAAACTGAAGTCAGTTCGGCAACGTTACATCTTACAACATATTGACCATGATAACTTACATTTACAGAGCATCCTTGATGTCGTAAATTTTCCCAGCGTGCTTCACATGCAAGATTTAACACTGAGCTGTCAAGATATTAGGACAAGTGATCTGAAGTTTGGTGGGCAGCTTGGTGTTAAGGAGCATTTACTGACACTGGGTCAAAATCTTGAAACTTGTCTCCTAACACCGCTGTGGGTGCACCTGCATCAATTCAAGGAGGGAGCTCTCCATCACCTTCAAGGGAAATTTAAAAGCCAGCAACGCATCCCATGAGTGAATAACAGTAGGAAACACAGCTACTAATGGTGGAGTGAAAGAAGTGGAGTTGGTGGGAGGTGGTTACAAGAGGCCAGAATTGGAGGAGCACAGTCTTGCAGGACTGCAGAGCTGAAGGAGGTTGTTAAAAATAGAGAGGAGCGAAGTCAATATCAGGTTTGAATACAGCTGAGAACGTTCACGCCTACAGTATTCTGCTTTTGTGTTAGTGTTAAAATTACTGCCACTTCTCTTCCAGGAATGTCATCTTGAAGATGTTCAGCTCTTCTCTCTGATGGGATTGCCATTTGTCTCCTGAGGTCAGGTGACCCATGACCTCCAGGATTGTTACAGAATTAATTGTTTTTCATGAGCGTGGATAAACTCAAAAGCCAAGTTTAAACCTAGCCGGACGCTGCAATTTGCAAACTGCAGAGCTGAAATAGACAGTATTCTTGCAGCCAGGCCTCGGACAATCAACTTCCTGTCGAAATCAGACAGGCCTGGAAGTGTCCAGCCAGGTGCTAACGGCCACATTGCTTCAGAACAAACCGTTGTTTGCACCGCCAGTCAACCTGCTTTGTTAGAAAAGTGCTACACAGACTTGGTGGCACCCAGCTCAGTAGGAGGCATGGGGAAAGCACTTAACAGTTGAAGGTTCAAAACCATGTCTGTGACCTCAAAATATGAAAAGTAGTCACCTCATTTGATCTTCCTGCCCCTTCCCAATGCTAGTATTGGAGACAAGCCACAGAATCTTTGAGAAGGGCACGAAGAGGCGGACAAAAGGAGCAACCTGGAGCCCCAGCTCTCTGCTTTTGCACCTCCTTCAATTGTGTCTCCAGACAGCACCTTCAACAGGCAGCTGAGCAGCACAGCAACTCCAGCTCCTTGTTCCTCGTGGTGAGAATCATCATACTAACCCAGACTCAGAAGACCACCTTGGTGAGATGACCCGAAGACTAGAACCAGCCTTAAAGAGGGGAAGCCCAAATTGACGACTGGAGATCCTGAAACATCAACCACTCAGAAGGAACAGCCTGTCCAGCTTTATTGAATGGGAATTACTAGTCTTTTCAGACAAACAGCTCAAATACAGTGATAGGGACCTGTGGATAGAGTGCAGCAAATTCTTGGAAGCGCATGTCAGAAGTAGATAGCTGGTGCAGATTTGAGACTGTTTACTGAAGAGTCCTGTGAAGAGATTGATAGAGTTTAATAAAAGTACAATAATCGAGTCTGATAAATATTATTTTTCCTTGGTAAAATGTTGGACCTTCACCTGACTCTTGTCCCCTTTGTCTAACTCAGTGTATAACACACCTGAGTTAAAAAGGTTTTACTGCAAACTGGTCAAGGTTAGTACATTTACACAGCTTTCACCTTATAACACTCTTCCATCTTGCTCACCATTCATTGCTCTCTAGTTCTCTTCTTGTTTTTGATTAGCTATCTACAAAAACCTGCTTTCACAGCCAAATCTTCTTCCTTAGCAACTATCTCCAGTTCCAACTTATTCCACATAGATTCCAACTGAAACTCCACTTTCTGGTGGAATTCTTTGGCCGTTCACACTGGTGGGATTCTCAGAGCGCCAAATTCTCCATCCTCGCTGGCACGAGGGGCAGGGCGTGATTGACCAGAAAATCCAGCCAAATGTTTAGGATCTACCCATGATTACAGATATCTCCTGGACATTCAGAATCGGTGTTTTTGATGCATCCTGAAATGCAATCTTAATGCCATGTGTTGCCACATGTACACTCAGAAGCACCACCTTATTCTGCACTCATTTCATCCTTCACCTTATTTGGTGCTTTAACAAAAAGAAATTTTCCTTTCAGGTGTGGAAGATTGCAAGCTTCACCAGCTCATGGCCACCACCACCCATCCAGGCCCTTCCTCCCAATCCCTTCCACCCCATGTCTACATTTCACCCCTTGCCTTGTATTCAAGATACCCTCTGACCTTCCACTCTGACTCTGTATACTCTGACCTCAAGGCTCTTGTCTTTCCCCCTACATCTGTGACTCTTCATACACCCTCTGTCACTTCACCAGTTTCTAATTTCCTGGTCCTAACTGTCCCCCCATCACTATGGACGTGCCATCCTTCTACAGACCCATCTTCTTCATCCTTGAATGGAGTACAACCAGTATTGAACTTCTGCAAGTTGGTGAAGGAGGCAGCTGGGGGCATGATTCTATGGTTGTGTTCATCCCAAAACTGTAAAATCCCACCCAAGGTCAATGGACCTTGTCATTGTCCACCCCTCACCTGCTCTGATTCCCATGGCGGTCAAGGCGGTAAAAGTTTGGCCCAGAAGTCAATCATTACTCAGTTTTATATTTATTCATGAAGTGAGATGTTACAAATATGTAACTCCTAATTTTATGTCCTCTCCACCAGAGCCAATAACTGCCTCTATCTTTTTTACCCAAGTGCCTCTTTATATATATATATATGCGGAACTAATCATCCAATGAGTGCCCCCATGTGCATACAGGTAGTCCCCATCCACCACCAGCCTCTTCTGCCTAACTGACCTTGTTCTCATATAGATCACCTTCTTCAACTCCACTCATGTCCTCTAAATAAAAGGTGCTGCTGTGTGTAGCAGCAGAGGTCCGAGCTATGCCTGTATTTTGTGGACTATTTCTGGAACATTCCTTGTTTTGGTTCTATTCAGGAGCCCTCTCCCATCTTTTTCCCAGTACATCGATGACTGGATCAGTGCCACTTCCTGGAAAATTCCATTGACTTTTTCTCCAATTTCCGCCCGTCTCTCACCATCACCTAGTCCACATTTGACTCTTCCTTTCTTTACATTGATTTGTCGGTTTTCATTTCTGGGATAGGCTATCAACTCACACTCAGTACAAGCCCATGGATACCCAGAGCCAACTGGACTACATTTCCTCACACTCCTCTTCCTGTAATTCCCATTCTCCCAATTCTTCTGTCTCTTTTGCATTTGTTTCAGATGATGCAACCTTCCATACTAGCAGTCAGGAATGCCTTCCCCTTTCCTGAGCTGAGGATTTCCCCAGGCTGTGGTTGACAGGGCTCTACGCTGTGTCTGATTTATTTTATGCACTTCTGTCCTCATCCCTTCCCAGAATCATAATAGGGTTCTTGTCTTCACCTTCCGTCCAGCTAGCTTCCTTATGATGGATTGTTCTCACCCATGTCTGATGTCAGCAGCAAACATATTGGAGGCGATTCTTCCAACATAAAAACTAAATGCTCAACGGGCAGGAAAATGGGAGATTTTTCAGTGTATTTAGTTTTATGAATCTCTGGCATCTGTGCTCCACAGAGAGCTGCAAGAGGATTCACACCAGTCGAGGAGGGCGGGGCCTCATCTCATTGTAGAGGGCAGAATCAGTGCGCTGAGTGGGCCACTGCACATGCACCAATCGGTCAGTGGGGAGATTGGCGCCAGCCTCCCCGATTCTTCCCCCTCGCCCCCCCCGCCCCAGTCACTGGCCTACCTGTCCCTCCTTCCTGGGCCAGCCCCAATCAGCCCTCTATGGCCAGCCCTGGCTTTTTCCCCCCCACCCCCCCAATCGTCACATCCCTCCCTCTCCCACCTATCCCTAATGCAAAGTGTGCAGCATACTCCCCCCCCCCCCCAAATCAGCCCTGTCCCCAGTAGGCCCCCCCCGGCACTGCCCAATACCTGGTGGGTAGTGCCAGGATGCCTGGTGGGCAGTGCCAAGGTTCCAAGCTGACAGTCAGGAAGCTTTCCTGGTGGCAGGGTGGTGGGCACACCCTGGGCTTGCTAATGATATTGAAATTGCGATTTCATTATTGTAATCAGCCTTGTGCTGATTATGACCCGCTACAGGTTGATGAGAATCACCCCCATTTACTCCTCCCCTCCCCTTTCAGCACTCCAGGAGATTGTTCCCTCTGTGACAGCCTGGTCCACTCCTCAGTCACCCCCAACATCCCTTCCCTTTCATTCAGGAAGGTCAGATTTTCACTCCGGGGTGTGGCAACACCGAATTGAGTGTAAGGGGTGCAGAGTTGGACTGGTTGGAAGGCCTGCCTTGGCTCACCAGCACTGTTTAAAAAAAACAGAGAAATAAAACAGCCCTCCAACCATCACCTCTCACACTCCTTTAAGCCCCCCTCCCCACATGTCTCATCCATGCCACCTCATTCCCTCATGGCCCCTTATACTCTCCACACCAACTTATGCCCTCTGTCTACCTCCCTTGGCTCCTCATATGCTCCATGCCAACCAATTCCCTCTCCCAATCCCACCTGATCTCTAAACCATCTATGTCAAGCTACGCCTCCCACCCATCGCCAACAACGTTTTAAAGCCTCATGCCAACAGTACCAACACATGCTAGCCCATGCCCACTATCCACTTAGTATACACCATGAGCAGACCTTAGGGCCCATGCTGAGATTAAATAAAAGAAAGGGCAGCACAGTGGCAAGCACTGCTGCCTCACAGGTTCAGAGTTCAATTCCCGGCTTGGGTCACTGTGTGGAGTTTGTACATTCTACCAGTGTCTGCATGGGTTTCCTCCGGGTGCTCCGGTTTCCTCCCACAGTCCAAAGATGTGCGGGTTAGGTTGATTGGCCATGCTAAATTGCCCCTTCATGTCCTGGGATGTGCAGGTTAGTGGGGTAAATATGTGGGTTTATGGGGATAGGACCTGGGTGGGGTTGTTGCTGGCGCAGACTCGATGGGCCGAGCGGCCTCTTTCTGCACAGTAGGGATTCTATGAACAAAGTTAAGTGTCTACTGCAGTTTTTTTTTAAAACAAAAAAGCCTCTCCTTCATAAAAATCCATTTACTACATTTATATCTCCCTTTAACTGCATTATTCCTCATAACAAACATTTTGTTCAAATGCATTACCTTTTATAAAAGCAAGCATTGGAATTCGTTCTACTATGCTATTGGACAGTTGTGAAATCAGTCATGCAGCACTAATCTAGTATTGGTAGCCTGAAGGCTTATGTCAATGATAGGAGTGCAAGAGGAAGCAATCATTTGTTTAACACCCCAGAGACAGCTTAAAATAGAGGGCAGGGGTTTTAAATGCCTTGATCATTTGATGGTTTATCTTGATGCTTGAGACAGATGTTTTTGTCAGTTTCTTCTGACACCTGGCCTTTCCCAAAGGGTACCTGATCTTGCCCAGGCATCCCAGGACCAGGTGCAAAGAGGTATCTTACTCTTCCAAAAGGATATCCTTGCTCTTCAAACAAATCCACAAATTTCAGATCGGCTCCTACCAGGTCTAATCTGTGTATGTTGAGTTTCAGACAGCTCTCTGACTGAATCACATATGAATGGGGGCAGCTGTTGATTTATATCAGTAGCTGCTTCCACAAAACATGCATGCATGAAACATGACCCAACTACATTCCCACCCCTGCAAAAGTGGTAGGTGGCATGTTTGGTGACAGGACTTTCAATCTTTGGGCTCAGTTGTCATTTTTGGAATAGTGGAAAGACTGTGCCTTATTCTGAATATCCAGGTGAAAGTCTGCAAAGGGATATAGATAGGCTAAGTGAGTGGGCAGAAGACTTGGCAGATGGAGTATAATGTGGGAAAATGAAAGGGAATATAAAAGTGCAATATTATTTAAATGGAGAGATGCTGCAGAATGCTCTGGTCACAGAAGGATCTGGATGAACTTGTACATGAATCGCAAAAGGTGAGCATACAGGTTCAGCAAGTAATTAGGAAGGCAATTGGAATCTTGACCTTTATTACAGGGGAGATGAAGAAAGTCATATTGGACTTGAAATGTTAACTTTGTCATTTTCCCTCCACAGATGCTGCCAGACATCGAGTTTTCCCAACACTCTGTTTATGTAAAAATAGGGAAATCTTCTTACATCTGTAAAGGGCATGAATGAGACCACATCTAGGGTACGTGTACAGTTTCAATCTCCTTATTTAAGGAGGGATACATTTGCATTCAAGGCAGTTCAAAGAAAGTTCACTAGGTTAATTCCTTGGATAAAAAGTTGTCATATGAAGGAGGGTTAATTTGATTGGGGCTTGGAAGAATGAAAGGTGATGCTAATGAAACATAAGATTCTGAGGGGGCTTGACAAGGTTGATGTTGAGAGGATGTTCCCCCATTCAAGGAAAATTTTGGATTCATATAGACAACTTTGGAGGCAAAGATAGATTTGTGTGCAGTAAAGTTATCGGGCATAGGTGGCAAAGATAGGTAAATGCAAATCAGCTACGATCTGATTGAACCACAGAACAGGCTTGAGGAGCTTAATGGCATAGTCTTGTTCCTATCCAAGATTCTGAACTGGACAGAGAAAGTAGGGCAGGATTCACTGGCCATTCATGCCAGTGGGATTCTCCCGTCCCGCTGCAGTGAACGGAGATTTGGTTGAGCGTCAAATTCTCCATCTTCTCTGGCAGCGGGTTGTCGACAGCCAGAGAATTCTGTCCGTAATCTCAGAAAAGCGCAGAACAGATGTGAACGGCAAGTATTTATTCTCAAAATGAATGATTAACATTTACCAATGAACGGCAGGAAGAGTGGTTGAGGCCAGGACAGTGGACTCAGTTGTGGTCATACGGGCTGAAAGGCCACATTCATGAAGGCAGTTTGTGATCCAACACAGAAAGGAAATATCAAAATTTGCTTCTTTAGATTGTTCATTTCACTAATCCGTAAATAGTGGGCAGAATTCCTCCCCTGCCCCCCACTCCCCCACCAGTTCCTTGTGCCATGTTACAGTGGTGAAGGTGGCCTGCCATTGGCTGGCAGTGGGATCTTCCAGTCCCGCCATTGACAATGAGGTTTCCCATTGCTCACAGCCTCCATCCTGGGGAACCTGCAGCAGGGGTGGTCTCTGTTGGTGAACAAAGAACAAAGAACATTACAGTACAGGAACAGGCCCTTCAGCCCTCCAAGCCTGCGCTGACCAGAAGATCCCGGCAGCAGGAATGGTCAGAAAATGCCACCCATTTGCCGGAATTCTACCACCCTTGCCCACCCGGAGTGGGCGAGGGGCAGACAATGGAAATGTCCATTGACCTCGGGCAGGATTTTTCAGTCTTGGGTCAAGCAAGGCCGTAAAATCCTGCCCATTATGTCTAACAGAATGAAAACTGATAGCTTGCAAACATTCTATTAAAATATGAAAGCACCTATTATATAAAAGCAAATTACTGCAGATGCTGGAATCTGAAACCAAAAAAGAAAATGCTGGAAAATCTCAGCAGGTCTGGCAGCATCTGTAAAGAGAGAAAAGAGCTGACGTTTCGAGTCCAGATGACCCTTTGTCAAAGCTCCAATCCACCTATTGTGTTTTGCATATTATACAACAATTCAAAAAGAGCACAAACATTATATTCCTCTTTCACCCCCAAAGTTTCATACAAAGAAATTCTCTTTGGGTAAAGAAAAACTTAATCATTCTTCAAGCCAAGGGAGGTCCAAATGTATAGCATTAAAACTATTTAGATCATTAGATTTAAGCTCTTGGGGCAATACTCTTCACCGTACATCTCACTCGCTTCTAGTCATGAGGTCGAACTGAGCCTACTGCAGGCTCTGGGTTTACTATAATCTAGTCTCGGAGAAAAGGAATAAATTCAACTGCAACATTTAAATAATTTTCCATTAAAACAGCAATTCTCAAACTAGGGCCAGTGTTACTAATCATAGAATCCCTACAGTGCAGAACCCATCCAGCCCATCCAGCCTGCACCGACAATAATCCCACCCAGGCCCTATTCCCTTAACCCCACGTATTTACCCTGCTAAACTCCCTGACACAAGGGTCAATTTAACATGGCCAATTCACCTAACCCACATATCTTTGGACTGTGGGAGAAAACTGGAGCACCCAGAGGAAACACACACAGCCACGGCAAGAACATGCAAACTCCACACAGTCACCCGAGGCTGAAATTGAACCCAGGTCCCTGTGCGGCAGCAGTGCTAACCATTGTGCCACAATGCCACCTTAGCTGTCCACCACGAGCCTCCAGGGGTCCACAACAAATGCCAGCTTCACAGTGATGTGGGTGACTTGATCAAGAGAAAGAGTGAGTGCCATGCTCTACTCCCCTTGTACTATCTCCAAACACTGTTTCCCACCCGTGCTCCTGTCATCCATGTGCCTGCTCTCCCTGTTGGACCTGCCCTCTCCTTGCCTCTCCAGCACTGTTCGCTGCATGTTCTTATTTACCCCTCACGCCTGCGCTCCCTGTCCTGTCCCTTCCTAATGAACCTGCTCTCTTCATGCTTTTCTCCACTACCTGCTGAGGATTAACGAACTTTAGAGTGAGAAGCAGGCATACCCATTCACTGAACAGCTCAAGGGAAATGCAGAACTTATGTTTTAAGTTAATACTTGTTCTCTTTAAAGCAATTTACATGCGGCACTTTCATATTATGAATATTATATAATATGACAATATAACAACTGTGGAAATGGGTCGTGATTATTAATCCATTTGAAAAGGAGTCCTCAACCAAAAAGGCTTGGGAAGCACTGTGCTAGGAAAAGAAAACTGGTACTTACAGCTTTACCTGATCTCCCAGGCATTGCATCAACTGGGTGAATAGCCAACACTGGAACCAGAGAAAGACATTCGTTAGGTGTCAGCGTGTATTGGAACCTCTGATAAAGTCAGCAAGATTCCCACTCCAGTCTAGAACATGCATTACTCTTGTGCAACCTTCCTTAAACCAACAGACTGCATCTCCCACACCATTCCCAACTCCCAACGTGCCCAAACTGACTGACACAATTCCTTAAAATAAAAGCAAAACTCCGCGGATGCTGGAAATCGGAAATAGAAACAGAAGATGCTGGAAAATTTCAGCAGGTCTGGCAGCATCTGTGGAGACAGAAACAGCGAGACAGCGAGTCTGAGTCATGCAGACTTGAAATGTTACTTTTGTCTCGCTCTCCGCAGTTGCTGCCAGATTTGCTCTGGTCTTCCAGCATTTTATGTTTTTATTTATGACATGATTCCTTCTCTTGCATTTTTGAGACCAGTACCTTAACCAAATTGTTCTGTTAACCATTAAACTATAATGATTAACCCTAGCTGTCTATATAAAAATATTTACAATACATTGCAAAATGAAAAATGATTTCTCCTTCTCAGTTACTGCTCCCACACCCTGCACGGCCCACATTTACAGACAATACAGCAGAGGCGATACCTGTAACACAGACAATCACCATCACAAAACACTCCATCCTCAGCTCACTGACTGAAGCTCATTAACTGATCTGGAATAGCACTGCTCCTTATATCTGTTCCCGGGAAGGTCGGGTCTGAACCAGCAAATCACACAATAGCAACAATTGCTAATCGGATGAAAGTGACAGGGTGAAGATCAAAGTCACACCCACTACAGCAAGCCAATCTGAAAGCCAAGGATTCTGATTTTGCCCCACCACTATAAGCGCAAGAGTGCATTGCTTCTTTACAAAAAATCCAGTAAACTATATCTGTTCCCATACTTGAAATGATGCAACGGTTAACTATTTTGATGTTTTATTACATTAAAGGCGCCATATTAGTTTAACTTTTTGGTGTTGTGGTAATGGTTCACTGGATTAAAAAGAAAATAAAGACTTGTATTTATTTATATGGCGACTTTCACAACCCCAGGATATCCTAATGCACTTTACAGCTACTCCATGTATTTATGAAGTGTAGTCACTGTTGAAAGTGGAATGTGGAAAGCACAGCAGCTAATTTTCACTCAGCCACATCTCATTGAAATAGAGATAATCTATTCTGGTGTCGAAATAAACTTGAACCAGCACAGGGAGAGAACTTCCCAGTTCACAGTCAGACAATACAGAAGAGGCTTTTTGGCTCATTGAACCAACAAATCTACACTAATCCCACTTTCCAGCACTTGGTCCATAGCCTTAAAGGTTATGACATTTCAAGTGCTCATCCACCTACCTTTTAAAGGTTGTGAGGTTTCCTGCCCCAACTACCCTCACAGGCAGTGCATTCCAGACCCACACCACCCTCTGAGTGAAATAATATTTCCTCAGATCCCCTCTAAACCTCCTGCCTCTCACCTTCAAATCATGTTGCCTCATTATTGACCCTTCAACTAAGGAGAACAGCTGCTTCCGATCCACCCTGTCCGCACCTCTCATAATCTGATACACCACAATCAGGCCCCCCCCTCAGCCTTCTCTGAAAACAACCTGAGCCTATCCAGCCTCTGTTCGTAGTTCAAATGCTCCACCTGAGGCAACATCCTGAGGAATCTCCTCTGTAGCCTCTCCAGTGCAATCACATGCTTCCTGTAGTGAAGCGACCAGAACTGCACACTCCTGCTTCAGCCTAACCAAAGTTTTGTACAGCTCCATCATAATCTCCCTGCCCTTATAATCTATTCCACGACTGATAAAGGCAAGTGTCCCTTATGCCTTGTTAATTACCTGTTAACCTGTCCTGCCACTTTCAGGGATCTGTGCACAAGTACCCCAATGCCAATCTGTTCCCCTGAGCTTCCTGGTGTACTGCCATTCATTGAGTTCTTCCTTATCTTGTTACTCCTTCCAAAACTGCATCACCTTGCACTTTGCAGGGTTAAATTCCATCTGCCACTCATGTGCCCATCTGACCAACCCTTCTTACATCCAGCTATGAAGTCAGGCAGGGCATCAGTTTAATGTGTCATCTAAAAGAAAGCTCCTCAAACAGTTCAGCACTCCCATAACACTGCACTTAGGTTTCAGCCTTCAAGATTAGGGAGGAACTTTCTGCCATTTACGCTGGATCATGGGGGCAAGGGGTGCGTTCAACACGAAACTCCGGTGACACTGGTGGACCTGAAGATCCCGCTGCTGGCCAATGGTGGGCATCTCAGCCGCCACGAAACATACAGTGAGCTGCGCAGAACTTCCCACTCCAAGACTTTGAACCCACAACCTTTGGGTTTATAAGTAAAGTTATTGCCAACTGAGCCTAATTGGCTGCTTCACTGGTGCTAATTATCGTCAGAGTTACTTGCCGTGATGTCAGTACTTCTGCTTAGGTTTAAAAATGCAATCCTCCTTAAACCTATGAAACTTCACTCTCTTAAACACATCTTTGAAGGTGGATTCTGCAAAACTCTCCCAGACAAATGTTCTACAACATTTTAGGACCTCCTGACCCTTCCAGAATTCTAATTTGAGTTAAAATACCTTTGAATTGTTACAAAGGAAATCCACATGTAGCAACTTCACAAATAACGGCCAGTTAAAGTAGCAAATTCAAACGCTTGGATCACTTTCCATGGTGCCATTCAAATAAATAGACTGATCAGGAATTAGAATCATAGAATCATAGAATCCCTACAGTGCAAAAGGAGGCCATTCGGCCCATCAAAACTGCACCAACAACAATTCCACCCAACCCCTATCCCCATAGCACCACGCATTTTACCCTGCTAGTCTCCCTGACTCCAAGAGACAATTTAGCATGGCCAATCCACCTACCCCGCACATCTTTGGACTGTAGGAAGAAACCAGAGCACTCAGAGGAGACCCACGTAGACACAGGGAGAACACGCAAACTCCACACAGACGGAGACCCAAGCTGGGAATTGAACCTGGGTCCTTGGTGTTGTGAGGCAGCAGTGCTAAGCACGGTGCCACCGTGCCACCCAGATAATAATTTGTCAGATTGTAATTAATTTTACAAGAGGCATTTATTGTTTATTTTCGCACACCTAGTTCTGCACAAGGCAGATATTTATCTGATTCTATAGCAAGTTTTACCTGGAACTGATTGTTAGTCTGTCACCAGGTGCTTATAACTTTGAGGGCTGCCACTCAACATCAAACGTGGCTGACCAGAAGACTTCTCGCTCTCACTACCAACCATTGGCGTGTTTGTAAGGATTTGCATGTTGTCATTCAACCTGTTTGGCCACGTTGTGAATGCATCTTCTATCAAGTCCTGGGGTGGGACTCGAACCCGGAGCTTCCGGCTCAGAGACAGGGACGCTACTCACTGCACTATAAGACTTTCTCTGCTGTAGCATTTTCTGAAAATTAATGTAAAGTCGGGGGGGGGGGGGTGTATAACGGGATACTACTGCCCATGTTACAGCCCTGCTAGCATTGAACATTTCACCTACAGCATGCTGCCCAAATCATAATAATAAATTCTAGGAGGCTGTTGCATACTTGAACTGCATTAAGAAATTCTGTAAAGGATTAACATTGAATCCTGAAATAGCAAAGCCATAAGGAGCTCTCAGACAGACTAACAGATAGCTGGCTCCACTGCTGGTTTTAAACTGTCCCAGTAAACAGTAATAGGTGGGTCCATCATAAAACTAGCCATAACTGACCCTGTGCTTTCTCTGAACAGAATAGAACAGATTAGGGAATGATTAGTATTAAGAAAATAGTCAGTTAACAAAATGATCAGGAATCATCCTACTCCCCTGTCACAGGGCCTAATGGTGCCAATTGTAGGCAAAAATGACAATATCAATCACCAAACGTAAAGAGAACCAATGCTCAGTATAATAACTGCGACCTCATTGACTAGAACAGCCATCCACTAACTGTCTAATGTAATGCTAACTTTAAACTAAATGTTTACCAAAGGCTAAACCGTTAACTTGCTGTCCCCTGTAATCTGAGCCCAGTCAAATGCTTACTGCGCTGAAATGTACACCTCCTGTTGTTAATGGAAGGTCTAACTAAACAATTGCTGATAATGCTGGACTGTACAGTTGAAAGTGAAAAGAAATGGGGGCCAGGTAAGAAACCGTCTGTCGTATATTCACAATATATATTAATGATTTGGATGAGGGAACAAAATGTAACATCTCGAAGTTTGCAGATGATACCAAGTTGGTTGGGAGGGTGAACTGTGACGAGGATGCAGAGATTCTTCAGAATAATCTGGACAGGTTGGGTGAGTGGGCAAATCAATGGCAGATGCAGTATAATTTAGATAAGTGTGAGGTTATTCATTTTGGAAGCAAAATCAAGAAGGCAGGTTACTACCTGAATGGCTGTAAATTGGGAGAGGGGAGTGTGCAGTGGGACCTGGGTGTCCTTGTGCACCAGTCACTGAAGGTAAGCATGCAGGTGCAGCAGGTGGTAAAGAAGGCAAACGGCATGTTGGTCTTCATTGCGAGAGGTTTCGAGTACAGGAGCAGGGATGTGTTGTTGCAATTATACAGGCCTTGGTGAGGCCACACCTAGAATATTGTGTGCATTTTTGATCTCCTTTTCTGAGGAAGGATGTTCTTGCTCTCGAGGGAGTGACGCGAAGGTTTACCAGGCTGATTCCAGGGATGGCAGGACTGATGTGTGAGGAGAGAATGACTAGATTAGGATTGTTTTCGCTGGAGTTCAGATGAATGAGGGGGAATCTCATAGAGACTTATAAAATTCTAACAGGACTAGACAGGGTAGATACAGGGGAGATATTCCCAATGGTGGGGGAGTCCAGAACCAGGGATCACAGTCTGAGGATTCGGGGTAGACCACTTAGGACGGAGGTGAGGAGACATTTCTTTACGCAAAGAGTGGGGAGCCTGTGGAATTCATTACCACAGGAAGTAAGTGATGCCAAAACATTGAATGTATTCAAGAGGCAGCTGGATATAGCACTTGGGGCAAATGGGATCAAAGGTTATGGGGAGAAAGCAGGATTAGGCTATTGAGTTGGATGATCAGCCATGATCGTAATGAATGGCGGAGCAGGCTCGAAGAGCCAAATGGCCTCCTCCTGCTCCTATCTGCTATATTTCTGTATCACCATACTGCTATTGAATATCATGATCACTCATCACTAGCCTTTCTGATTCAAATAGTTTAACTACATGAACAAATTGGTCCTTTCATTATTTGTGCCAGGACCCCAACTGTTCACATTATATATTAATGATTTGGAAGAGGGAACTGAATGTATTATCTCCAAATTTGCAGCTGATGCAAAGTTGGGTGGGAGGGTGAGCTCTGAGGAGGATGCAGAGATGCTTCAGCGTGATTTGGACAGGCTGAGTGTGTAGGCAACTGCATGGCAGATACAGTATAATGTGGATAAACGTGAGGTTATCCATTTTGGTAGCAATAATAGGAAGACAGATTATTACTTAAATGAGTGTAAATAGAGAGAGGTGGATACTTAGCAAGACCTTGGTGCCCTTGTGCATCAGTTGCTGAAAGTAAGCGGGCAGGTACAGTCGGGAGTAAAGAAGGCAAATGGTATATTGGCCTTCATAGCGAGAGGATATGAATATAGGGATAGGGATATTCTGCTGCAATTGTATAGGACACTGGTGAGGTTACATCTGGAGTATTGTGTGCAGTTTTGGTGTCCTTATCTGAGAAAAGATGTCCATGCTATAGAAGGAATACAGCAAAGGTTTACCAGGCTGATTCCCGGGATGGCAGATCTGTCATATGAGTAGAGGCTAAATTGGTTAGGATTATATTCACTGGAGTTTAGAAGAGTGAAGGGGATCTCATAGAAACGTATAAAATTCTAACAGGATTAGACAGGGTAGATTCAGAAAGAATATTCTCGATGGCGGGGAGTTCAGAACTGATGCGCGTCAATAAGCACATGGAACCAAGGCTTCGGTATTGAAGGCTTTAATAAAGTAACAAGGGAACTACTAACACGAATACACCAGTTCAGACTGAAGGGGTCCTGCCGGAGCAGGGGGTCTTATACCTTGCCACCGGAGGCGGGACCCCACTGGAATGTGCCATGATAACTCTTATAACAGGTAAACACCCTAACCCAACATAGTACAACCCCCACAGTAACAACACCCTAGCCCAACAGTAACATAGTAACAAACCCCAGTGGTGAACCAACGATGGTTCACCACATTCACCCCTCCTTTAAGAACAAAAGGTGGCGAGGTGGACGAAAAACAGGTCATATAAACAGACAATAACAGAAAAATCGCAGGATTCACAAGTCCAGACAGTCTGGAGGACCGCACCGACGCTGCGATCTCCTCAACACCGGTTGCGAAACCGGAGCAGGTGCCGATCTCTTCAACACCGGTTGCGAAACCGGAGCAGGTGCTTGTGGTGGCGCTCTTTCCAAAGCAACGTCTGGCTGTCCCCTCAAGGACTCCCGGGCCGGCCGGCCCTGGTGAGGCGATGGTGCAGGGGATCCTGGAACGTTTGGTGGTAGTGGTGGTGGTGATGATGATGGTGGCGCCGATCTCCGAGTCTCAGGCAAGCTGTACATGGGAGTAAAAGTGTTATGCACTGGTCCCGGTGCTGACCGCGCCACGTCTGGGGAAGTAATGAGGAGTAGTGGATTCGTGACTGGGGGAATAGGAGCGACAGGAGTTGCTACGTCCCCTGCGGGCGCCAGGTCTCTAATGGAGACAGTGTCCTCTCGCCCGTCAGGATATGCCACATAGGCATACTGAGGGTTGGCGTGGAGGAGTTGGACCGGTTCGACCAAGGGGTCGGACTTGCGAGCCCTCACATGGCGCCGCAGAAGGACGGGTCCTGGGTACGTCAACCAGGCTGGCAATGAGGTCCCCGAGGACGACTTCCGAGGGAATGAGAACATCCTCTCGTGGGGAGTAGCATTGGTTGCCGTACACAGGAGGGAGCAGATAGAATGGAGCGCATTTGGAAGGACCTCCTGCCAACGGGAGACTGGAAGGCCCCTGGATTTCAGTGCCAGTAGGACAGCCTTCCAGACTGTAGCATTCTCCCTTTCCACCTGTCCGTTACCCCTAGGGTTGTAGCTCGTGGTTCTACTAGAGGCAATCCCGAATGAGAGCAGGAATTGCCTCAAGTCGTTGCTCATGAACGACGAGCCCCTGTCGCTATGAATGTAGCAGGGGTACCCGAACAGGGTAAAAAGTTCACTGAAAACCTTAATGACGGTGGCAGTTGACGTGTCCGCACAGGGGAAAACAAACGGAAACCGGGAATACTCGTCTATTATATTGAGAAAATAGACATTCCGGTCCGTTGAGGGAAGGGGGCCCTTAAAATCCACACTCAGCCTCTCAAAAGGGCGAGTGGCCTTGACCAATTGTGCCCGGTCTGGTCGATAAAAGTGTGGTTTGCATTCTGCGCAAATCCGACAGCTTCTAGTCACTGACCTGACATCCTCCACCGAGTAGGGCAGGTTGCGGGCTTTGATGAAGTGGTAGAGTCTGGTGACTCCAGGATGACACAGATCATTGTGGAGAGCCTTCAAGCGGTCCTCCTGCATGATGGCGCATGTTCCGCGCGAGAGGGCATCCGAGGGCTCATTGAGCTTCCCTGGACGATACATAATATCGTAATTATAGGTGGAGAGCTCAATTCTCCACCCACCGCAAGATCTTATCGTTCTTGATCTTGCCCCTCTGCGTGTTACTGAACATAAATGCCACGGATCGTTGATCCGTGATCAGGGTGAACCGCTTACCTGCCAGGTAATGGCACCAGTGTCTGACTGCCTCCACAATGGCCTGAGCCTCCTTTTCCACCGCTGAGTGCCGAATTTCTGGGCCTTGAAGGGTGCGGGAAAAGAACGCGACGGGCCTGCCTGCCTGGTTTAGTGTGGCGGCTAGGGCGAAGTCAGATGCATCACTCTCCACCTGGAAAGGGATGGATTCATCCACCGCGTGCATCGTGGCTTTCGAGATGTCGCTCTTCAAAACCTTGAAGGCCAATTGGGCCTCCGGCGTAAGTGGGAAGGTCGTGGACTTAATGAGCGGACGAGCTTTGTCCGCGTAGTTGGGGACCCACTGTGCATAATATGAAAAAAACCCGAGGCATCTCCTCAGTGCTTTCGTGCTAGCGGGCAAGGGAAGTTCAGTGAGTGGGCGCATACGGTCTGGATCAGGGCCAATGACCCCGTTTTCCACCACGTATCCGAGGATGGCTAACCTACGCGTACGGAATACGCACTTCTCCCTGTTATAGGTCAGATTCAGGCGAGATGCAGTGCGCAGAAAGTGTTGGAGATTCGTGTCATGGTCCTGCTGGTCATGGCCGCAGATGGTGACGTTATCCAGGTACAGGAAGGTAGCCCGCAACCCGTTCTGGTCCACCATTCGGTCCATAGCACGCTGGAAGACCGAGACCCCATTGGTGACACCAAATGGAACCCTGAGGAATTGGTATAGACGACCATCTGCCTCAAAAGCCGTATATTGTCGGTCCTCTAGGCGGATGGGGAATTGATGGTAGGCGGACTTAAGGTCTATGGTAGAAAACACTCGGTACTGCGCAATCTGATTGACCATATCAGAAATGCGCGGGAGAGGATACGCATCCAGCTGCGTGTATCTATTAATGGTCTGACTATAGTCGATGACCATCCGAGGTTTGTTCCCGCTTTTGACTACCACGACCTGCGCTCTCCACGGACTAGCACTGGCCTGTATGATCCCTTCCTTGAGGAGCCGCTGAACCTCAGATCTAATAAAGATCCGGTCCTCAGCGCTGTAACGCCTACTTTTAGTAGCGATGGGCTTGCAGCCAGGTACCAGATTTTTAAAAAGGGATGGTGTCGTGATCTTCAGGGTGGATAAATTGCACGCGGAGCGCTTTGGGCAATTTGGAGGCTGCGGCTGATTCCCTACTGCCAGTGAAGGGAGTGGCCCACCGTACTGTAGGATCACACTCTTCATGTGGACCATAAAGTTTAGTCCGAGGAGAATTGGCGCGCAAAGGTGAGGTAGCACAAGGAGCCTGTATTGCTCGTAAATTGTGCCCTGTACCTCAAGAGTTACCATACATCGTCCTTGGATCGGTACAGACCGGGACCGTGATGCCATGGAAATTGTCTGTTTGGCAGGGAGAATCCGGAGTCCACACCTTTTAGCAGTTTCAGGGTGTATGAAACTTTCGGTGCTTCCACTGTCAAACAGACAATTCACAGTTCTGCCACTAACCTTTACCTCCATCATAGAATGTTCCAGTCTGTAATGCCTGGTCTGATCCAGAGAGATCGACGCCACCGTTGGCCCTTGGGCGTCACTGCATGCTGCCGATGTGGATGCTGAGGACCCCTGCTGGTCGCTGCTGCATGCTGCCGATGTGGATGCTGAGGACCCCTGCTGGTCGCTCCTAGTCGTCGTGGACCATGATGGCCGCCCCCATGAATCGCACGTGGGCGAGGGCGCCAAGCGCAGCGACTCCTGGTGGTCTTCCTCCTCCTCTGTCTGCCACGATGGCGCCGTCCTGAGATCACATGTGGTCGGACCTCGTGGGTACTGCGACGCCGAAAGAGATGGTCTCCGTTCTGGAGGGTTACAAGCTGCACTGCCGTTTTTAGGTTTGGACCTGCAGACTTTGCCGTAGTGGCCTTTTTTACCGCACTGGCTGCAGATTGCCGTTCTTGCCGGACACTGTTGCCGTGGATGCTTGGCCCCTCCACAAAAATAGCATCGCTGGCCACCTGGAGCTGCCGCCGTCGTCGAATCGATCTGGGAGCGCGGGTTCGCGGGGCGAGGAGGGAGCAGAGCTTGCTCCAACCACGTTGACTGCACGTGGTCCTCGGGGTACAGCGCCAAGCTCTTCGACGCCGCCTCCAACCTCACGGCCATCCCCATTGCCTGGGTCAAGTTGAGTTTCCCCTTTTCTAGCAATTTAAGCCTGATGTACGAGGACCCTACCCCTGCTACGGACGCGTCTCGGGCGAGGTCGTACATATACTGTTCGGCGGAGACGTCCTTACAGTCGCAACCCCTGGCAAGCTGCAGGAGCTCATTGGCATAATCCTCCATGGTTTAGAACATAGAACATAGAACATTACAGCGCAGAACAGGCCCTTCGGCCCACGATGTTGCACCGACCAGTTAAAAAAAAACTGTGACCCTCCAACCTAAACCAATTTCTTTTCGTCCATGAACCTATCTACGGATCTCTTAAACGCCCCCAAACTAGGCGCATTTACTACTGATGCTGGCAGGGCATTCCAATCCCTCACCACCCTCTGGGTAAAGAACCTACCCCTGACATCGGTTCTATAACTACCCCCCCTCAATTTAAAGCCATGCCCCCTCGTGCTGGATTTCTCCATCAGAGGAAAAAGGCTATCACTATCCACCCTATCTAAACCTCTAATCATCTTATATGTTTCAATAAGATCCCCTCTTAGCCGCCGCCTTTCCAGCGAAAACAATCCCAAATCCCTCAGCCTCTCCTCATAGGATCTCCCCTCCATACCAGGCAACATCCTGGTAAACCTCCTCTGCACCCTCTCCAAAGCCTCCACATCCTTCCTGTAATGTGGGGCCCGACTGCCGACGTCGTGTAGCGAGGAGGTAACGAGCATGTATCTCGTTGGGTGGCATAGTGTATCTTTTCTTTAGGAGCTCGACGGCACCCTGGTAAGTGGGAGCTGCACGAATGGCTAGGTAAATCGTGTCGCTTACCCTTGCGTGGAGGACCTGGAGTCTATCACTGTCCGTAGTGATAGCTACCGAGGCTGCCAGGTAGTCCTCAAAGCACTTCCACCAATGGTCGAATGTGTTAGCTGCACCGACCGCACGTGGGTCCAGTGTCAGACGATCCGGTTTTAGAATCTGTTCCATACTCTCTGTTTTTTTCTTCTTGTTGCACAGTTGTGAGTTTTCTGTTTACTTTATTAAATTGATGCGCGTCAATAAGCACATGGAACCAAGGCTTCGGTATTGAAGGCTTTAATAAAGTAACAAGGGAACTACTAACACGAATACACCAGTTCAGACTGAAGGGGTCCTGCCGGAGCAGGGGGTCTTATACCTTGCCACCGGAGGCGGGACCCCACTGGAATGTGCCATGATAACTCTTATAACAGGTAAACACCCTAACCCAACAACATAGTACAACCCCCACAGTAACAACACCCTAGCCCAACAGTAACATAGTAACAAACCCCAGTGGTGAACCAACGATGGTTCACCACAAGAACTAGGGGTCATAGTTTGAGGATAAAGGGTGAACCTTTTAGGACTGAGGTGAGGAGAAATTTCTTCACCCAGAGGGTGGTGAACGTGTGAAATTCACTACTACAGAATGTCGTTGAGGCCAAAATGTTGTCTGATTTCAAGAAGAAATTAGATATAGATCTTGGGGCTAAAGGTATCAACGGATATGGGGGAAAGGGGGGAATCAGGATATTGATTTTGATGATCAGCCATGGTTAAAATGAATGGCGGAGCAAACCCAAAGGGCCGAATGGCCTCCTCCTGCTTCTAGTTTCTATGTTTCTATAATGTTGAAAACTCTTAATGAAAACATTATTTTAAAAAAACTTACCATTGAATGAGTTAAATTCCCACGTGTAGATGTGACACAGTTTTCCTGAGTCTTGTGTTCAGAATCTGCTTTCTGTACAATCAGCACAAAAAGACAGTTCCAGCCCGAGCTCTATAACTGTTTCCATTTTCCCCATAGTACACAGGAGACTGTGGGGAAGTGGCAGAGCTTCATTGACACTTTACACACAAGCCATTGCCATTATTTGTTACATTCAGTTTGAGGGAGGAGTGGAGTGAGATAAAGGGCTTGCTGTGAACGTCAGTAAAAGGGTAGCGACTCTGGGTGGCCTTCAAGCGATTGTATCCTTGTAGGTTCTTACTGTCCTGGAGCTGTGCATTGTTCAACACATTGCTGTAGCATTTGTTCCAGTTTAGCAGATTAACTGTTTCCTCACTCATACACTTGGCCATCCTTAGTCTATGTTTCCCTCCTGTGAGTTTCATATTGATAATGAGTCACTGACCAGCCTCCCCTTTATATAAACCAGCTGCATCATGTGCAGTAACACTGAGAGACAAGTGTCAATACTGTCTATGCAACTGACCCAGCGCTGCTTCTGCGGGAGAATGAAACCATTCTCACAAAGAACAAAGAACAAAGAACAATACAGCACAGGAACAGGCCCTTCGGCCCTCCAAGCCCACGCCGCTCCCCGGTCCAGGATTGAATCCTGAATCCAGGATCCCCGCCCAATTTTCCAGCCTATCTACATACCAATATCCTATCCACCGAGCTGTCCCTCACAGCTACGATGCTTTGTTCATCACAACCTATTAGCTCACCCCCACCCCCCCATTCCAGACCATGTGATCTCCAGGGAGAGGCGAAAACCCAGAGTGAAAACCCCAGGGCCAATATGGGGAAAACAAATCTGGGAAATTCCTCTCCGACCCCCTGAGGCGATCGAAACGAGTCCAGGAGATCACACTGGCCCTGATCGGAAAATGCTTCCCAACCCTATTCATTTCCACTTCCACGAACACCATATGAATTCCCTGCCCCCGAGACAGGTTCCCAACTATCCGCAGTCTCGCTCTGTACTGGCACCAGCAAGTTGATCATAGAATGAAGCCTTGAAACGAGAAACAAAGAACAATTAGCCCGCGCCGCTCCCTGGTCCAAACTAAACCACTCTTTTGTATCCCTCCATTCCCACTCCGTTCATATAGCTGTCTAGATAAGTCTTAAACGTTCCCAGTGTGTCCGCCTCCACCACCTTGCCCGGCAACACATTCCAGGCCCCCACGACCCTCTGTGTAAAATATGTCCTTCTGATATCTGTGTTAAACCTCCCCCCCTTCACCTTGAACCTATGACCCCTCGTGAACGTCACTACCGACCCGGGGAAAAGCTTCCCACCGTTCACCCTATCTATGCCTTTCATAATTTTATACACCTCTATTAAGTCTCCCCTCATCCTCCGTCTTTCCAAGGAGAACAACCCCAGTTTCCCCAATCTCTCCTCATAACCAAGCCCCTCCATACCAGGCAACATCCTGGTAAACCTCCTCTGTACTCTCTCCAAAGCCTCCACGTCCTTCTGGTAGTGTGGCGACCAGAACTGGACGCAGTATTCCAAATGCAGCCGAACCAACGTTCTATACATCTGCAACATCAGACCCCAACTTTTATACTCTATGCCCTGTCCTATAAAGGCCAGCATGCCATATGCCTTCTTCACCACCTTCTCCACCTGTGACGTCACCTTCAAAGATCTGTGGACTTGCACACCCAGGTCCCTCTGCGTCTCTACACCCTTTATGGTTCTTCCATTTATCGTGTAGCTCCTCCCTACATTATTCCCACCAAAATGCATCACTTCGCATTTATCAGGATTGAACTCCATCTGCCATTTCCTTGCCCAAATTTCCAGCCTATCTATATCCTTCTGTAGCCTCTGACAATGTTCCTCACTATCTGCAAGTCCTGCCAGTTTTGTGTCGTCCGCAAACTTACTGATCACCCCAGTTACTCCTTCTTCCAGATCATTTATATAAATCACAAACAGCAGAGGTCCCAATACAGATCCCTGCGGTACACCACTAGTCACAGGCCTCCAGCCGGAAAAAGACCCTTCCACTACCACCCTCTGTCTTCTATGACCAAGCCAGTTCTCCACCCATCTAGCCACCTCCCCCTTTATCCCATGAGATCCAACCTTTTTCATTAGCCTACCATGAGGGACTTTGTCAAACGCTTTACTAAAGTCCATATAGACAACATCCACGGCCCTTCCTTCGTCAACCATTTTGGTCACTTCTTCAAAAAACACCACCAGGTTAGTGAGGCATGACCTCCCTCTCACAAAACCATGCTGACTATCGTTAATGAGTTTATTCCTTTCTAAATGCGCATACATCCTATCTCTAAGAATCTTTAACTCTTCTCCCTCTGTTCTTACTCTGTGCTGTGGGTAAGTTTTTCTGACCATTACCGGTTAGTCGAGGAAGTATATTTGTCCCACTGTTAGTTTTTTTTTGTTTTTCTGATTTGCCTCACTCCAAGACTTGAGTTCACAATCCTCGCTAATGCTCCAGTACGTGTCTGAGTGCGGGCTCCAACATGCCATTCTCCAGATTAGCTATTGAAACAAAGCCTGGCTGCCTGTTCTAGTGCCGCAGATGGGGAAAGTCCAAAGATGAGCTGAGCCAATATTCATCCTTGAATTAGCACCAGCCGACATAGATTAGCTGGTCACTTATCTGTGTTGTCTGGGATATCTTGCTGTTTGCTAAGCTTTTCCCACATTTGCCCACAAAACAATAGCAACTGTATTTCACAAAGTACTTAGTTGGTTGCAAAGCGTTTTGGGATACCTTACAGTTGTGATCAGGTGATATATAAATGTAATAGCCTCGGGAGAAGAGAATGTTCTCCCTGTACTACACTCTCTCGAGTGGGGATAATTCCATCTGTACCCCCTTGTACTACACTTTTAGCGTGGTTACTGATTCCTACAGCACCGAACCCCTTTACTGCACTCTCAGAGGATTCTGCTGAGGGGAAACATGTCACTGAGAAATAGAAAACATGCCAGGATAGGTCCTTGGAAACCTCCAGAAGTGACAGCATGGTGGCACAGTGGTTAGCACTGCTGCGTCACAGCACCAGGGACCCAGCTTCAATTCCCAGCTTGGGTCACTGTCTGTGTGGAGTTTGCACATTCTCCCCATCTCTGCGTGGGTTTCCTCCGGGTGCTCCGGTTTTCTCCCACAGTCCAAAGATGTGCAGGTTAGGTGGATTGGCCGTGCTAAATTGTCCCTTACTGTCAGCAGGACTAGCTAGGGTAAATGCATGGGGTTCTGGGGATAGGGCCTGGTTGATACAGACTCAATGGGCCAAATGGCCTCCTTTTGCACTAGGATCATAGGATTCTATGATTCTATGAATCTATGACAGCACGGAGAAGGAAAGGGAAGCACTTGCAGGTAGTTCCTTGACTGATACTTAAGAGTAGAATCAATCAAGGTTACCTCCACGCAATGAATGAACAGAGGTTGAAAGAGGGTGGTGATGTTGAACATATAAAGGCTGCAGAGAGGTTAAGAAGGATGTGGAGCACTATACCAGCAGCTCAGTTGTGACTTTGAGTAGGGTTGTTTTAGTGCTGTGGCAAGACCAGAAAATTGATTCAAAAGGTTCAAACATAAGGGAAAATGGGCACTCATTTTGAAGGTGAGAATACAATTGAGGGTTTATTTGGAGAGGAGAGGGAGGTTGGATTTGAGTTGGTCAATTGCATTGATACAGGGATCAAGGGTGAGAGTTTTGAGGAGGGGGTGAAGATGGCAGGTTTGAAAAGGAGGGGACCACCTAAGGGGACAAAACTGTTTACAACGTCAGCAAGAATAAAGGAAGCTGGATACTAAAATAGAAAGAAAAGACAAACTTGCATTTTTATGGTGTCTTTCACAATCAAAGGACATCCCAAAGGGGTTTACAGCTAATGAAGTGCTTTTGGACTGTACTCATTGTTACAGTTCAATAGGAATCATGTTAATGGGGATGATCTTACCATCGCACCCCTCCGGCCAATAGACGGGGCCAGCCGGTGAGATTGGGCGGAAGTCGAGAAATCAGGTTCACGCCTGGTTTCTTGCCTCTCACGATCTTACCGGCTCCGGATATCCGGCGCGATCAGCTTCACACCCATTTCCGGTGTGAGGCTGAACAGGTGATTGAAATGAAATTTGATACAATTTAAATGAAATTAGCAAGCCTGGGACATTATCATCTGGGCCCACTTGTCTCTGTGGCCTCATTGGGAGAAATTCTCCCTGGCAAGAACTGGCCCCCAGTAACGGGAATCAGGCGTGATGGTCTCGCATGTAGAATTGAAGGCCATTGAGGCCCCCCGGGGAGGTCGGGGGCAAGGGGAGGTGTCCCTTGGGCAGTGCCAGCCTGGCACCCTGGCACTGCCCGCTGTGCACGGGGCAGTGTCAAGGGGGTGGGGCCTGAGGGTGTGGGGCCTACTAGGGTCAGGTTGGGGGCGGGCCAATCGGTGGTGGGGGAGGGTCCACTGTGCACTCAGCAATGCGATCAGGAGAAGGAGGGGGCAATCAGGGCTGGCCATGGGGTGGTCAGGCTGGCCATGGGGGGGGCAGTGAGGCTGGTCATGGGGGGGAGCAGTGGGGCTGGCCATGGGGGGTCAGGCTGGCCATGGGGGGGGCTGGCTATTGGTGGGGTGAGGTGGAGCTGGCTATGGGGGGAGGGGCCAGGCTGGCCATCAGGGGGGCCTGGGTTGGCGATCTGATGGGAGGGAGGCAGGGCCTGCTGCCACCTGCATTGTGATTGGTGAGGGGAGGTCGCGTGGTTGATTGGTCTGGGCGGATGGGGGGTCTTAATAGGCCATGGGCCCCTGTGGTAGCTGGGGGTGGGGGAGGGGATGCCTATTGAGGCCATGAAGGCTGGCTGACAGCAGGACTGTGGGAGGAAATCAGAGCACCTGGAGGAAGCCCATGCAAGCATGGGGAGAATGTGCAGACTCCACACAGTCACCCAGGCCAGGAATTGAATCTGGGTCCTTGGCTCTGTGAGGCAGCAGTGCTAACCACTGTGCCACTGTGCTTTATGTGGACCAGCCAGATCTAGCAATGAATGACAAAACCAATTGCCTGCCATTTCCATTCAAACCTTCGTCCATTAGACATACGGGAGTAGAGATGAGGGCTATACCAGGGGAACAGCCAAGGTGAAAGAATGGAGTCTAGGATATAAAAGATGGAGGCTCAGGTGCAGTTTCAGCATCCATTACTGTAGAAATGTCATGGTCAATAGCAGACCAAAGCCTAGACAGTTGAGATTACAGTTGAAAATGAGAATTGGGAGGCAATGGATAGGTTGAGTGATGTAGAACAGTAGAGTTGGGTGTTATCAGTATACATATCAAAGCTGACTCCATGTTTTTGTATAATGGTGCCTCCATTCAAAAGGGAATTCATACAAAGCAATTTAAATCATAAATGCCTATCCAATCTGCACCAACTCTCTGACAGAGCTCAAAATTTGAGTTAGCCTAAAATTTGCTATTTGATTGCATACTGGGTGGAGTAACTCAAACACTAATGTGTAAAATGTTTGCTTTGTTTAAATGACGTGGCGCATATGAGGTTTTTGTGGTACAGTTAAAAACATTTAGCACTTGGTATTTTTTGATTATCATTGATCCTTATTGTGCAATGATGCTTTTTGTTATTTTGATTCTTCCACTTATAGTGAATGAACTACAGATGACTGTAAGATGTACAACTTTACTTCCCTTTCCCGAATGTTCATATTGCTAATCTGGGACTTTAAACTGATGCAGTTGTTTCTGTCCTCAGATTGAATCGTATTGTAAAGAGGTAGCCAAGAAAATCCCAATATGGGATCAAATTATGCACCGGCATGTGGAACTAATGGGATGAACTATGGCAATGAGTGCTGTGTTAGAGTTTGGTAAAATAACATCTTTTATGTTCTTTGAAAAACAGAATCCTGAGAGAATATTTTATACAGCTGGACACTTAGCCCAGGGCTGGAGGTCAGAAGTTTGAGAATGGCTCAAACAATATCTGGGCAAATATTACTCTTGGACAGTAGGTACAAAGATAATGGAAAAGAAAATGGGATGGAGGGTAGCAATAGGCTCCCTCTATCGAAGCACAATCACCCATTTGGCTCTGTTACCCAAGACGTATATTTCAGCCCAAAAATGGCACATTCAGCAAGGCTGTACTCATCAGGCAAGAGCTTGGGCCAGAGGACAGGTACGACAGTGTTACTATTCTAGCCCTTACTCATGCTGCCCTCCAGTGAGGCAAACATGATGAATTTGCCCTTCTTGTCCCCATCCTCTGCCCCGTGTTTGTATCTGGTGAGGCGAACACAATAGTAAAAAATAGACAATGCCGGAGACACTCAGCAGGTCAGACGGCATCTGTGTGGAAAGAAAACTAGGTTAAAATTTCAGGCTGCTGATCCTTTGTTAAGTCTACATTCCCCTCTCCACAGATACTACTTGATCTGCTGGGCTTTTCCAGCATTTTCTAAACTTATTACAGGTTCCCGGTTTCAGCAGCATTTATCTTTTAATCTCTCAAAAAACAAAGCACATTTTCAAAATGATTTTATTTTATTTCCCCTTATCATTTTTCACTCAATGACTTGTACCTTTCAAGGGCTTCTACTGAACAGTGATTGTTCTTGTTAAACCTACTTATAGAAAGAGATAAACATGACAAAGACTGGGGTAATTGGTTGAATTTTGAGGGGATGATCAGATAACTTGGGAAAATAAACTGATGAACAACTGTGTCACTGTGGTTAGCGCTGCTGCCTCACAGCGCCAGGGACCCGGGTTCAATTCCCAGCTAGGGTCACTGTCTGTGTGGAGTCTGTACGTTATCTCCATGTCTGCATGAGCTTCCTCCCACAGTCCGAAAGACGTGCTGGTTAGGTGCATTGACCATGCTAACTTCTTCCCCAGTTTACCTGCACAGGTGTCGGAGTGTGGCGACTAGGGGATTTTCACAGTAAATTCATTGCAGTGTTAATGTAAGCCTACTTGTGACACTAATAAATAAACTTTGAGTTATGTGTGTGTTGATGCAGCCTGGAAGTGAATGCAGCATTGTGCAAAAAAACCCTACACGCTGGAGTAGAGAACATCTTCATCGTACATAAGTACATTATCGGTTAGATTTTTGCTCAGCAGGTGGTTGACCTATAGCAGCCATCACCACTCGTCATTTTCATCTCTATATACGTCAAGTCATTCTGTAATTACCCTTGAACTTCTCATCAAAATCTTCAAGATAGTGGTTCATGTTATATAGGTCACTAGAAAGAAGGACAGATGAAGACCTTGTCCCTTTGGTCTTATCTCCTTTAGCGATGCCAGAAATTCCATTTGTTGCATTGTCAACATTAATTGTAACTAGCTTCTCTCTTTCTGTGCTAATACATTTATCTTGCTTCCACAGACAGGATACTAGGCTGCCTCCATAGTGCTTAACATTCCTTAAGTGATAACTGTATGAAATCTTGTCGTGTTGGAAACGATAATCTTTGGAGTAGATTGGCTGATTAGATCACGGTGGAATGGTGACAATGTAACAACCAAGCAGCCACATACTCTGTCATGTATATTGTTGTACCTGTTAATTCTCAGATACTTTCGACCAGTT
This sequence comes from Mustelus asterias, assembly GCF_964213995.1. NCBI lineage: Eukaryota > Metazoa > Chordata > Chondrichthyes > Carcharhiniformes > Triakidae > Mustelus > Mustelus asterias. Next base: position 39,763,742 of record NC_135806.1, read on the forward strand.
TGCTTACTCTAAGGTTTTACCCCGGTGCCCTTATTTGCAAGATGGACAAAGGACAAACACAAGTAAAGGTTCAACAAGTTTATTAATAATAACACTATTAACCCTTAAATTACCCACATAGGTGGGTACCCACATGGGCGGCACGGTAGCACAGTGGTTAGCACTGCTGCTTCACAGCTCTAGGGACCTGGGTTCGCATCCCGGCTCGGGTCACTGTCTGTGTGGAGTTTGCACATTCTCCCTGTGTCTGCGTGGGTTTCCTCCGGGTGCTCCGGTTTCCTCCCTCAGTCCAAAGATGTGCGGGCTAGGTTGATTGGCCATTCTAAATTGCCCCTTAGTGTCCCAGGATGCATAGGTTAGAGGGGTTAGTGGGTAAATATGTAGGGATATGTGGATAGGGCCTGGGTGAGATTGTGGTTGGTGCAGACTCGATGGGCCGAATGGCCTCTTTCTGTACTGTAGGATTCTATGATTCTATAAAACAGGAGGATACCCCAGATTCAAGTATACTACCCGTAAAGATGGTTTGGTTAAACTACAGGCCCGATTCTCTGAGTCCCTCTGGTGCGTCGTCACGAAGGTGAGTCTCGATGGCAGCTTCTTCCTTCCTTCCTTCTCTGGTCAGTCTTCCGAATGGTCAAGGCCGCCTCCCTCGTCGAGTCTTCGCTCCTGGTCTGTCTGAAAATGTGTTCCTTTATCCCCCTGCCTGCCTGCCTTTCCAGAAACTTCTCTGGCTTCCGCCCAATGAGGTCCCAGGAGGGGGTTCCAATACCCAGTGGGTTTCTTGATGTCTGCCTGACAGGACACCAGGGTCCACCCCCCAGGTGTCCCATCTCCATGCTGTTGCTTACGTATAACTTGTTATCAGATAAGGTATCTACAGGAACTGTCGGTGACAGAAAGTCTATCCCGATCTGGGCTTCTAACAATGGGCCGGTGCATTTCAATGAGGTGCCATGATCTCCTGCTAAGTATCAGTAGATTGTAACGACCTTTGATGGGTGGTTGATGGGTCAGGCCCAGACATGTTTGTGTATTTGTACAATTGGCCTGCCTGAGGTTTGACTGTGTTTGATTTTAATATGCCCAATTCTTTAATTTAGGATATCCAATTTTATCAGTCTTAAAACTAGGCTCTGTTTATATCACCACAATGTCTTTAATTTCAGATCACCTTTTGCCTTTCAGGGATACAAGGGTGAAAATCATGACTTAAAAGTTTGGGAAATGTTGAATTCATCTTCATGGAGACTAACAAAGGACCCCAGCTAAATATCACTACGATCAATCAAACTGACATGATCATCTGATCAGTGCCAGTAACAGGCATTTACTCTTGAACATAATATTAATGACAATACTCGACTGTTGCTGCTGTTAACAATGAAGTTGTTCAGTTAAAAATAATTTGCAAATTTGATAAGTTCTATGAAAATTCCTTTGATCTTCAGTTAAAAGAAGTTTTGCAAAATTTTTAAATATATATACATGCTTGGGCCATTCATTGTTTAATAGCTTTTCTGCTTGAAATGGTAGTCTCTGCGTATGTACTGATTGCTTTTTTTTCAAATTAAAACATCCAGAAAAGTTGCTTCAAACGTGTCTATGATTCTTCAAGAAGAAAAGGAGCAGATTTGCTTCTTTTGCACTATTTACATTGTGTCTTATCGCATCTTCCAGGAAGTTCTGAAACATTTCTTATACAATGAGCCACAGTGTTTGTTATTTCGTCAAAGATAACAACCCACTTGTGCACAGCAATCACAAATGAGCTGGAAAACCAGTCAATCTGTTCTTGATGAGATGTTGGCCAGGGAACTGGGAGAACTTTGAGTTTGACTTTAAATAGCACCGGGAGTTCCTTAACATCTGCCTGAACTACCCTGAAAGACAAGGCCTTCCACACTGCAGCACTCCCTTGATGCTGCACAAAAGTCTGGATTGTGTTCCGTGACTATATGAGTTAATAAAGATGGGAATGTAAACAGCTCCATAGCAGAGACAAAGCATTCAAAGCTGCAATGCTGGCAGAACAACAGCAAGGTGACAATTCATGACCTTCCATGGAGGTTGTGGCAAAGCAGTTAAGCTTGAAAAAAACAACAAGTTTGAAAGAATATTTCATTAAAAAATGTACTTCCTGAGAGTCAGGAGACAATCTTCCTGGTTAATGATGAGCCTTCTGCATAGATTATCAAGAGGTTGGTCTGACAAGCCCATTGCATTAAGTTTCTGGTTTCTGGACTGGTAAAGTGACTCTCTCTGGGAGGGTGAGGAGTCTTGCTGAAAGGTAAGGTCTTGTTGGAGTACGACTAAAACTCTCCAGCTAGGGGTGCTTAATTCTACACAGACAAAGGCCTTTATCAATCCCAATAAACCTCCTTGGGTAAAGGAGGGGAAGACCATGCCCTCAATTGGCCCAAAGGCGGGCTGGCTGCCCATCACCTCCCCCGTTGTGTGCTTAATTGCAGATGAGCTGGGATGAATAGATGGGCAGCAGGTAAGGTGCCCACTGGATATATGTGCCCATCAGTAGGGGGTAGTAAAATCCAGCCTTTTAACTCCATTTTCCTCTTCACTTACTGAATGTTCTTCATTTCACATTTCCAGCAATTGTGGCAATTGTACATATCTGCTTGTACATGGAATCTGAGCAGCACAATAATCCCTCCCTTCCCCAAGCAAGGTCAGAATGGGAATTTCCCAGGTGAACATTGAACAATCAATATCTACACTGTGGCAGAAGGATAAAGCTATGAAATGATGACACAGTGAGGCAGAGTGAGTCTCATGCTTTAGGAATGGGTCACTCTTGTTAGTTTAAACATGTGACTTACTCTGAATATCACTGATTAGACATTGCTTCGTGAATTGAGCAGGGCAGCCCTCTTAGCTGATGTCCACCATTGCCCCAAATCCTTTCTCATTCCATGGCATGAACATGAGCTAATTTCCTGTGGACCAATTAACCAGATACAGGTCACCATCCTTTTATCGTGACCTCAAGGCTAATGTTGAACTGTTTCACTCAAACCTTCTGAACCTGCCTTACCTTCCCCTTCAAAGGTTGTTGTCTGCTTTCAGCATTGCTAACCACATGGTGCGGTGAGGTTTCAAAGTGGGCAATACATCAGCAACATTGCTTTTGTTGCATTTACTATTACACACACACAGGAAGGCCATGGAGAAGATGGCTGGAATGAGACGAAGCAAGATTGGGTGAATAGTTGAATTTTTGTGGCAGATGAGTTGCTGTGGCAGTGAGCAGGCATGGCAAAGTGTATTTCTGGTGGACCCTTTGAAATATGCTCACCAACTCCCATTGGGGGCTTGAACTCCTGGCTGAGAACCCCGCTCCCTGCTGAAGACCATTTCAAAAATGGGCAAAACACAAAAGGTGGCATTGATGTAAGAATGGTCCTTGATGCCATAACAAAATCCCAATTACTGCTGGTAAGGTGGCGGGGAGGGTGGAGGCTAATCCTCCCCAAGAGGCATCAACACCCCGATGGCATCCCCGATTCTCCCCTCCACACTCACCTGGCCAGCCCCAATTGCCCCTCTCGATGGCCAGCCTGACTCCGCCCCCATGGCTAGCCCCAATCGCCCACCTCCCTCTCCCACTGATTGCTGCTGCAGAGTGCACAGCGGATCACCCCCCCCCCCCAACACCACTGATCAGCCGACTCCCAATCTGGCCCCACCCCAGAAGGTCCCGCCCCAGAAGGCATCACCTCCTTGGCTGGGTTGCCAGTGGGCAGTGACAGGGTACCAGTCTGGCACTGCCCAAGGGACACCTCCCCTGCCCCTGACCTCCCGGAGGGGCCTCTATGGCCTCTGTCCCCCACCAGCAAGGTGATCACGCCTGGTCCCTGTTGATGTGGAGCAGCTGGTGGGATCCTCTCCGAGCAGAGGCAGAAACATTAGCGAAACCAGATGATACCGTCCTGGGTTTGCTAATGAGATGGAAATTTCAATATTCTAATCAGCCTTGCGCTGTTCCCCCACACGAGGCTGATGATGCCATAAAAAATGACTTGGGAAAGTCGTGACTGGCTCCTGCTTCAACCCTCCCGTTGACGTCTCCCGGCCCGATGTGCAGCAGGCCAGGAAAATTGTGCCATTTGCCTCACCGCATCCCCTCCGAAGCTGAAAGAAGCAATGAGCAACATCCTCGGACATCAGCTTTGGGTGAAGCGCTGAACCCTGCCCATCGCCCTTACCTTTAAATACCAGAGGTCAGGAGTCTCAGCAAGTGATGTACCACATGATTACCTTTGTTTGGATCAAAGCAGCCCGTTCCCTGTTCCCATTAACTCACAGATGGATACACTATGTTGCTGCCATTATTTTACCTTAGATTGACAGTATAAAATAACACATTGTCCAAAGCACAATATGGAAATATTTCAATAATATAGCTCTCAGTTTAGGTGGAGGTTGCTTCATTCTAGAAAGGGAAATCACTGATAATCTTTTTTCTATGTAGCTTACACTGAATTACGCCCCTTAACTTAACAATTGGCCTGATTGAGTCAATCTCCTTCTGTTTTGTCGTATGATAGTGATTTAGACACGGTTTTAGGGATTGTCTATTCTGCCAAAGTATGCTACACCAATCTGTAGATTCTGAAAATCATTACGCTTTAATTACAGTAACTATTCACACATTTGGATTTCTACACGAGGTTGGAGCCTCTCCTCCTTCCAGATCGCTTACTTCTCAGTCATATGATCTTTCTTTTGATATGATTTGATTTATTCTTGTCACATGTATTGTTATACAGTGAAAAGTATTGTTTCTTGCGCACTATACAGACAAAACACACCGTTCATAGAGAAGGAAAGGAGAGCGTGCAGAATGTAGTGTTACAGTCATAGCTAGGGTGTGGAGAAAGATCACCTTAATACGAGGAAGGTCCATTCAAAAGTCTGAAGAAGCTGTTCTTGAGTCGGTTGGATCTGACATCATTATCACATCAGCATCATGGATGTTTTGGATGTTGATCCTTCACGCTACACCTTCTCCCTGAGATGTAGGCATTGACCTCTGGAGTGCTGAGGCATTGAACCCCTCAGTGGATGGGTTATCTTTCTCACTTAGATCCTTAGTTTTTAATTGAATCTCTCGCAGGAGCTCTAGGACTAGGTCGAGACCTTAACCCTTCCATTTAAGCAAGGAGGAAGCGAGCAGTTCAGGGACCGTAGTCTTGTTGGTTTAATATCAGTAGTCGGCAAAATGCTCAAATCAATTAGAGACGTGGTAACAGGGGGCTTAGAAAATCATATGATGAAGCAGAGTCAACACAGCTTTATGGAAAGGAATTGTGGTTGACAGGGCTATTCAGAGTTTTTGAGGATGTAACTAATAAGATGGTAACTGATAAGTGGGACCCGATTGATGTGATGTATTGAATTATCAAAAAGTACACAAGAACTTGCTACTCACAATTAGGACTCATGTGACTGGAGATAATCTATTATCATAGATTGAGGATTGATATCTGTTCTTTTTTTGTTTAATAAATACTTTATTTTATTGAAAGTTCACCAGCAGCCCTGTGGCTCTGGTTCATCCACGTTGCTAAACAAAATGTAAGGGGCGATCTTACCAAAAAGATTTAAAGTGCCAAACAAGTGTGAAAACGGGAGAGAATCGTGCTGATTCTTTGGGCGAGTTAAAAATCCAATCTTACCACACTCTGAGGAAAAGATGAAGCAAGATCTGTTTCCCACCAGCAGGGGAGAGGGCAGGGTCTAAGCTCACAGAAACCCAGCTGATTACAGCAGAGAGCGCCATTGCACATGTGCAGATCTCTCTGTACCGTGCAGCAGCACAAAACAGAGAGATCTGTCACTGTCTCCCCTCAGCAATCATTGGCCTCCACAGTGGATCACTCCCCCCATGCACGGCGCACGGTTCGGCAGATCGCCGGTTGCAGAGTGTGCAGCGTTTCCCCCCCCCCGATGCCAGTTGCAGAGTGCACTGCATTCCCTCCCACCCGACCCCGCTTGCAGAGTGCGCAGCATCCCTGCACCCACTTTTCCTTAGGCCCCACCCCCTCAGGCCCCACTCCCCCATTGGCACTCCCCTGGTGCCTGGTGGGCACTGCAGGTACCAGGCTGGCACTGCCCAAAGAGCACGCCCTGCCCCTGACCTCCTGGGGGAGCCTTCATGACAGGTCCCCATTGATGGGGACCATACGTAATCCTCGGAAGTGAATCTGGACAATTATATCCCAGGTCCACTTGTAATATTTAAGTTCCATTTTACATTGAATTTAAATATTATAATCAGCCTCACCTCCTTTTCAGGCATGAGGCTGATCTCGCAGGTATCCGGTACTGGTCAGGTCACAAAAGGTGAGAAATGGGGCGCAGACCCAATTTCTCGGCTCTCCGGTGATCTTACCAGCTCGTCCCATCCATCGACCGATGGGGTGAGAAGATAGGATTGCCCCCGAGGATCTGTCAACCAAGCTCTGGTACCGCTCCGGGACCTGACTGGATCCAGCCTTAACATCCACTAGGATCATAACACTTAAGAGAAATATATCGAACCACCTGAGGGTGTAGAGAGAAATCAGTAGGGAGATTTGTGAAGCTTTACCTGAGAGCCATTAGACACTGGGAGATACCAATAGACTAATTTGGGAGACCAATGGTCCAATGGAGCAACAGGCTAATTTTGTCTACATATTTAAAAATAAACATAGACAAATACAGCCCAATCTACCTGCTGGACTCTACAAGGATTTGTGTGTTTCACCAACACCAGGAAAATGATTATTCAGCTTTATAAGTTTCCTTTTGTTTCACTGACTTTATTGTTTAATGCTTTCATTAGTTCTGCTCCTTTAAAGAAACAGGGGCAGATTTAAATGGGGTTTTGTTGATGATACTAGGACAATCAATGTATCCTTGCGAATTGTGAGTTTCATTTTGATCCTATGGTCCTTCAATGGGTAAAGTGGGAAATTACTAACCAGTCAATAAGATTTTTAGACAGTAGACATTAAGGTACTGACAGGGCTAGCAGCAAAGAGTTAAATGATTCATAAAGCAAGACTATAAGCCAACAAGAGAATAGTTTACACACATATGAAATGCAGTAAAGAGATTTAAACAAGTGACTATTATTTAAAACATATATACAGATATTTTGAATGCATTTTAAGTATTATATGAATTATAAACAAAGTTAGTCAAGGCAAGTTACTGCAAGGCATGATGATTTAGGTGAAGGGCTTATTAGCGTCTTTGAAAAACCTTAGAGTAAGCAGACTGATATCAGATAGGGTCTTAAACAAGGACAGAAAGTGAAACATTTATGAATTGGCTTTTCATTGTTCAGATCAGCTGGTAATGCACCCAGACGCGGGAATGTAGGATTGGAAAATCGCTGTTGTAACCCCACTGTTCAAGAAGGGAACAAGAAAAAAGATGGAAAATTATAGGCCAATTAGCCTAACCTCAGTTGTTGGCAAAATTCTAGAATCCATCGTTAAGGATGAGATTTCTAAATTCTTGGAAGTGCAGGGTCGGATTAAGACAAGTCAGCATGGATTTAGTAAGGGGAGGTCGTGCCTGACAAACCTGTTAGAGTTCTTTGAAGAGATAACAAATAGGTTAGACCAAGGAGAGCCAATGGATGTTATCTATCTTGACTTCCAAAAGGCCTTTGACAAGGTGCCTCACGGGAGACTGCTGAGTAAAATAAGGGCCCATGGTATTCGAGGCAAGGTACTAACATGGATTGACGATTGGCTGTCAGACAGAAGGCAGAGAGTTGGGATAAAAGGTTCTTTCTCAGAATGGCAACCGGTGACAAGTGGTGTCCCGCAGGGTTCAGTGTTGGGGCCACAGCTGTTCTCTTTATATATTAACGATCTAGATGACGGGACTGGGAGCATTCTGGCCAAGTTTGCCGATGATACAAAGATAGGTGGAGGGGCAGGTAGTATTGAGGAGGTGGGGAGGCTGCAGAAAGATTTAGACAGTTTAGGAGAGTGGTCCAAGAAGTGGCTGATGAAATTCAACGTGGGCAAGTGCGAGGTCGTACACTTTGGAAAAAAGAATAGAGGCATGGACTATTTTCTAAACGGTGACAAAATTCATAATGCTAAAGTGCAAAGGGACTTGGGAGTCCTAGTCCAGGATTCTCTAAAGGTAAACTTGCAGGTTGAGTCCGTAATTAAGAAAGCAAATGTAATGTTGTCATTTATCTCAAGAGGCTTGGAATACAAAAGCAGGGATGTACTTCTGAGGCTTTATAAAGCACTGGTTAGGCCCCATTTGGAGTACTGTGAGCAATTTTGGGCCCCACACCTCAGGAAGGACATACTGGCACTGGAGCGGGTCCAGCGGACATTCACACGGATGATCCCAGGAATGGTAGGCCTGACATACGATGAACGTCTGAGGATCGTGGGATTATATTCATTGGAGTTTAGGAGGTTGAGGGGAGATCTGATAGAAACTTACAAGATAATGAACGGCTTAGATAGGATGGACGTAGGGAAGTTGTTTCCATTAACAGGGGAGACTAGGACGCGGGGGCACAGCCTTAGAATAAAAGGGAGTCACTTTAGAACAGAGATGAGGAGAAATTTCTTCAGCCAGAGAGTGGTGGGTCTGTGGAATTCATTGCCACAGAGGGCTGTGGAGGCCGAGACGTTGAGCGTCTTCAAGACAGAAATGGATAAATTCTTGATTTCTCGAGGAATTAAGGGCTATGGGGAGAGAGCGGGTAAATGGAGTTGAAATCAACCATGATTGAATGGTGGAGTGGACTCGATGGGCCGAATGGCCTTACTTCCGCTCCTATGTCTTATGGTCTCTTATGGTCTAATGCATGGCTGTCTAATTTAACAGTGACCTAAAAATGAACCCATGAGAACATTCACTCTGACCTTTCCAGAAGGCATTCAAGGTAACTTAGCAATGGAAAGTTAGTCCTAGCCAGAATAGGTGGTAGCGTCTGGATTTAATGGACAAATAGAATACCATAATGCATGGTGGACAGCATGGTGGCACATTGGTTAACACTGCTGCCTCACAGTGCCAGGGACCTGGGTTTGATTCCTGGCTTGGGTCACTGTCTGTGTGGAGTTTACACATTCTCCCCGTGTCTGCGTGGGTTTCCTCCAGGTGCTCCGGCTTCCTCCCACAATCCAAAGATTGAACATAGAACATAGAAAAAATACAGCACAAACAGGCCCTTCGCCCCACAAGTTGCGCCGGTCATGCCTCTACCTACCTAGGCTTATATATAGGCTTACCTATAACCCTCAATCCTATTAAGTCCCATGTACTCATCCAGAAGTCTCTGAAAAGACCCTATCGAGTTTGCCTCCACCGTCACTGATGGCAGCAGATTCCACTCACCCACCACCCTCTGAGTGAAAAACTTACCCCTGACATCTCCTCTGTACCTACTCCCCAGTACCTTAAACCTGTGTCCTCTCGTAGCAGCCATTTCAGCCCTGGGAAAAAGCCTCCGAGAATCCACCCGATCTATACCTCTCAACATCTTGTACACCTCTATCAGGTCACCTCTCATCCTTTGTCTCTCCAAGGAGAAAAGACCGAGCTCCCTCAACCTATCCTCATAAGGCATGCCAACCAATCCAGGCAACATCCTTGTAAATCTTTTCTGCACCCTTTCAATCATTTCCACATCCCTCCTGTAATGAGGCGACCAGAACAGTACTCCAAGTGGGGTCTGACGAGGGTCTTATAAAGCTGCATCATTATCTCCTGACTCCTAAACTCAATCCCTCGATTGATGAAGGCCAGCACACCATACGTCTTCTTAACCACCTCCTCTACCTGCGAGGCCGATTTAAGAGTCCTATGGACCCAGACCCCAAGGTCCTTCTGATTCTCTACACTGCTAAGAGTCTTACCCTTGATATTATACTCCTTCATCCCATTTGACCTGCCAAAATGGACCACTGCACATTTATCCGGGGGTTGAAGTCCATCTGCCACTTCTCCACCCAGTCTTGCATCCTATCTATGTCACGCTGCAGCTTCTGACATCCCTCCAACCTATCCACAACACCACCAACCTTCGTGGCATCGGCTAACTTACCAACCCATCCCTCCACTTCCTCATCCAGGTCATTTATGAAAATGACAAACAGCAAGGGTCCCAGAACAGATCCCTGGGGCACTCCACTGGTGACCGACCTCCATTCAGAAAAAGACCCATCTACAACCACTCTCTGCCTTCTGCAGGCAAGCCAGTTCTGGATGTGCGGGTTAGGTTGATTGGCCATGCTAAATTGCCTCTTAGTGTCCTGGGATGTGTAGGTTAGAGGGATTCGCGGGGTAAATACATGGGGTTACGGGGATAGGACATGGGTGGGATTGTTGTCGGTGAAGACTTGATGGACCAAATGGCCTCTTTCTGCACTGTAGGAATTCTATGATTCTATGGATGGTAAATGCCGATTGACTGGAGTACATGACAATTATTATTATTGATTTGTATATGATGAAGATGATTTGATTTTAAACTAATCTAAGGCAGGAATAATTGATAAGAAAAACTATAATTGATCTGTTTTTGATTGTATATATCAGATTCATCAGAGAGCCTCTGTTGCTCTATTTCAGAGCTACTTAACCCTTTTGGTGATCTCCAAGCATCAGCTTGTTGTGTTTTTGGTTTGAATAAATGTTACGTCTTTATACAGAGGTATCTGCCTTGTGAGCTTTGTATTGTCTATAGTTATGACAGTACTGACCATCTCGATTTACCCCACAACAATAGGTTACTGTTTAAACAGGGAATTCCAATAAGCAATGTTGAGATTGTAATTTCGTCAAAGAACTGACTTATTGGTGACTAAACCAAAATTCTTTAAAGACAGTTTGTAAATGGTTTGTTGTTTCTCAATTTTAAAATGGATTAATTAATTAATTGCACACAAAAGGCTGAATGATTCTTAAAGAACAAAGTCAATCTGAATCGCAGAAATCCTGGTTTGATGAAAGCCTTCATTTGCCTTTATTGTTACTCCCGCATTCTCCGTTCTGTTGGATCCGGATATTCATCCCGGTTTGCCTGGAATAGCAGCAGAGCATCAGCAAAATCACAGTCTAGAATGGAGGGAGTTATTGCCAGTGTACAATGTTGTTGAATCTACCTGTAGTACAGCCTTGCTGCTAGGTTGTAGGACACTCCTGCAGCTCTCACTTATTTTACTGTGCTCTAATGGCCACCAAACGCAGTGGGGGTTATTTTAACCTTTATTACTGGGACAGATAAAGGGTTGTATGTACAGGATGCTACTTTACATCCTGCCCAATTTCCTTCATTTTTCATGCCATCCTATGTTGGTGGTGCGAGGTGAGGTACATTGTGAGGAGGCTCGTGTCAAGCAGAAACATCAGCATTGACCTGTAGACATGAAGGGCCTTTTCTGTGCTGTAGGTAATGTGTAAAACTGTGTATACAGCCAGGTGTAAAGAATCACTGAAGGAAGGGATCCATCACCACAACCTTCTCCGGGCAAGATGGAACGGACAATAAATGTAGCCCCGCCCACATCCCAAGAACAGTTTTTTAATGAGGTGTTTGGGGGAACTTGTATATTATTTGGTTGTTGAGTTTGCTGACATAACAGCAAGGACAACACATCTAAAATAACCCATTGGTTATGAAAAACCTTCATTAGCTGGGCCTGGGTAGCTGTCAGTAAAGCATCAGATTTTTAACCTGAGGGTCCAGGGTTCAATTCCCGTCTGGGTGATGCTTCTGGCTCCCCAGGGAACTGCAGGGAAATGTAATGAATGCACAGAAATATAAGTAGGAGTAGGCCATTCGTCCCTTTTAACCTCCTCACCCATTCATTATGATCATGGCGAATCATCCAATTCAATAGCATATTCCAGCATTCCCTGCCCGCACACCCCCCCCCCCCCCCCCCCCGCCCATATCCCTTGATCACCTTTGTCCAAGAGATATATCTAACTCCTTCCTGAAAGCATACAGGTTTTGGCTTCAACTGCTCTGGGGAGGCATGGTGACACAGTGGTTAGCACTGCTGCCTCACAGTGCCAGGGACACAGGCTCGATTCTGGCCTTGGGTGACTGTGTGGAGTTTGCACATTCTCCCCGTGTCTGTGTGTGTTTTCCTCCGGGTATTCCAGTTTCCTCGCACACTCCAAAGATGTGCAGGTAGGTGGATTGGCCATGCAAAATTGTTCCTCGGTGGTAGGGGGATTAGCAGGGTGAATACGGGGGGTTGAGTTTGGGCGATAGAGCCTGGGTAGGATTGTGGTTGGTGCGGACACAATGGGCCAAATAGAACATAGAACATAGAACAGTACAGCACAGAACAGGCCCTTCGGCCCACGATGTTGTGCCGAGCTTTATCTGAAACCAAGATCAAGCTATCCCACTCCCTATCATCCTGGTGTGCTCCATGTGCCTATCCAATAACCGCTTAAATGTTCCTAAAGTGTCTGACTCCACTATCACTGCAGGCAGTCCATTCCACACCCCAACCACTCTCTGCGTAAAGAACCTACCTCTGATATCCTTCCTGTATCTCCCACCACGAACCCTATAGTTATGCCCCCTTGTAATAGCTCCACCCACCCGAGGAAATAGTCTTTGAACGTTCACTCTATCTATCCCCTTCATCATTTTATAAACCTCTATTAAGTATCCCCTCAGCCTCCTCCGCTCCAGAGAGAACAGCCCTATCTCCCTCAACCTTTCCTCATAAGACTTACCCTCCAAACCAGGCAGCATCCTGGTAAATCTCCTCTGCACTCTTTCCAGCGCTTCCACATCCTTCTTATAGTGAGGTGACCAGAACTGCACACAATATTCCAAATGTGGTCTCACCAAGGTCCTGTACAGTTGCAGCATAACCCCACGGCTCTTAAGCTCCAACCCCCTGTTAATAAAAGCTAACACACTATAGGCCTTCTTCACAGCTCTATCCACTTGAGTGGCAACCTTTTGAGATCTGTGGATATGGACCCCAAGATCTCTCTGTTCCTCCACAGTCTTCAGAACCCTACCTTTGACCCTGTAATCCACATTTAAATTAGTCCTACCAAAATGAATCACCTCACATTTATCAGGGTTAAACTCCATTTGCCATTTTTCAGCCCAGCTTTGCATCCTATCTATGTCTCTTTGCAGCCTACAACAGCCCTCCACCTCATCCACTACTCCACCAATCTTGGTGTCATCAGCAAATTTACTGATCCACCCTTCAGCCCCCTCCTCTAAGTCATTAATAAAAATGGCCTCCTTTTACACTATAGGGATTTTATGATTATGTTAAAGTTAGAAGTGCTATGCAAATAAAAATTCCTAATTTTCCTCAACAAAGGACTACTTTACATTAAAGTAGCTTCTTTTCCCCACTAGCTGCTGACCACTCAGCTCCCATTCTGCCCCCCATGCTAGATGTAAATAATTCCCTCTCCTCGATACTGTCAACATAAATAAAAATATTCTTGGCTCCTCTGCCCCTGTAAAATAGAATCCCCAATGGCTTTTCCTTTCCAATTCCCTTGTATATGTTGTCACCTCTTACATCTGTCCCAGCTTTCCCGTAGCTCCATATTTGGATATTTGAAATCAGGTTTCCACCTCTGGCACTGGTCGTTATCAAAATCACAGATGGCACGCTCTGTGACCGTAGTAACTATCCCTCCTCATCTTTTTCCAGCTGTCTGCAGCCTTTCATCTGGTTTACCGCACCACCTTCACCCACCCATCACCTCTCCTTTCTTGTCCAACTGGATGGGACAGCTCTCACCTGGTTCTACTCTTATCAAGTTGTAGCCACAGAATCTGCTGCAATCGTTTTCCCTCCCTCTTCCTCACTCTTCCCTTTGTAGATCCCTAAGGAGCTGAACTCTCTTCTATTTCTTACCTACACGCTGCTTCTTGGCAACATCATCTGAAACCAGGTCAAACTCAACACCCAGACTACACCCAGCGCTATCTCACCGCTACCTTTCTCAAACACTCAACCCCCAACGCGGCCTCTGATATGTTCAGTGCTCGGCTGACATCCAGTGTTTTATGAGCAGAAATCTTCTTCAATTAAATATCTGAGACTGAAATCACTGTCTTCAGCTTCTATCAACAATTCAACACCCTGGATATTCATTCCTCTCTCTGACCAGGCGGCACGGTGGCACAGTGGTTAGCACTGCTGCCACACAGCGCCAGGGACCAGGGTACAGTTCCAGCCTCGGGTGACTGTGAGGGGTTTGCATGTTCACCCTGTGTTTGTGTGGGTTTCCTCCGGGTGCTCCGGTTTTCTCCCACACTCCAGAGATGTGTAGGTTAGATGGATTAGCCGAGGTTAATGTGTGGGGATACAGGGATAGAGCAGGGAGGAGGGCCAGGCTAAGATATTCTGTGCATTGGCCCACTCAGCGCTATGCTGCCGGCCTCTCCAACGAGAATAGGCCTCACCCCGAGCTTTGTAGCGTAATTCTCGTGAGTGCACTCTGCACTGCACAGAACATGGGAGATTCATTTTGAGAATGCCGTGGGATTTACTCCAATTTTTACACGGATTCGACACTTCGAATTTTTTTGGGAGAATACCAGCCCTTATTTTTAAACTGTGTCCTTTCATAGAATCATAGAACCCTACAGTGCAGAAGGAGGCCATTCTGTCCATCGAGCCTGCACCGACAGCAATCCCACCCAGGCCCTATCCCCATAACCCCACATATTTATCCTACTAATCCCCTGACATCCCCCTAACACTAAGGGGCAATTTTAGCATGGCCAATCAACCTAACCCGCACATTTTGGAATGTGGGAGGAAATCGGAGCACCCAGAGGAAACCCACGCAGACATGGGGAGAATTGTGCAAACTCCACACAGACAGTGGCCCAAAGCCAGAATTGAACTCGGGTCCCTGGCACTGTGAGGCAGCAGTGCTCACCATTGTGTCACCATGCCTTGTTCTAGACTCTCCCACAAGGGGAAATGTCTTCTCAGCATTCACCCAGTTGAGTCCTCTCAGAATCCTATATGTTTCAATCAGATCAACTCTCTTTCTTCCAAACTCCAATGAATATAGGCCCAACCTGTGCAGCCCTTCCTCATAAGACAATCCTTCATCCAGAGGATCAGCCAATTGAATCTTCGTTGAACTGCTTCTAATGCAAATATATCCCTTCTTAAACAAGGAGACCAAAACTTTGCACGATAGTCCAGTTGCGGCCTCACGAGTGCCCTATACTTCCCTATTTTTATATTTCATTCCCCGTTGCAATGAGACTAATATTCAATTTTTCCTCTTAATTGCTTGCTGTACAGTTTTTGTAATGTATGTGCAGGGACACCCTTTGTATTGCAGCATAGTATGGTTTCTCTCTGTTTAAAAAATATTCTGCTTTATACCCTCCTCATAATTTACTTTCCTACCTGGGCGGCACAGTAGCACAGTGGTTAGCACTGCTGCTTCACAGCTCCAGGAACCTGAGTTCGATTCCCGGCTTGGGTTACTGTCTGTGAATAATTTGCACATTCTCCTCGTGTCTGCATGGGTTTCCTCTGGATACTCCGGTTTCCTCCCACAGTCCAAAGATGTGCGGGTTAGGTTGATTGGCCATACTAAGGGCGGCACGGTAGCACAGTGGTTAGCACTGCTGCTTCACAGCTCCAGGGACCTAGGTTCGATTCCCGGCTTGGGTCACTTCTGTGTGGAGTTTGCACATTCTCCTCCTGTCTGCGTGGGTTTCCTCCAGGTACTCCGGTTTCCTCCCACAGTCCAAAGATGTGCGGGTTAGGTTGATTGGCCATGCTAAAATTGCCCTTTAGTGTCCTTAGATGCGTAGGTTAGAGGGATTAGCAGGTAAATATGTAGGGATAAGGGGGTAGGGCCTGGGTGGGATTGTGGTCGGTGCAGACTCGATGGGCCAAATGGCCTCTTTCTGCACTGTAGGGTTTCTATGTTTCTATGTTTCTAAAATTGCCCCTTAGTGTCCTGAGATGCGTAGGTTAGAAGGATTAGCAGGTAAAATGTGTGGGGATATGGGGGTAGGGCTTGGGTGGGATTGTGGTTGGTGCAGATTCGATGGGCCAGATGGCCTCTTTCTGCACTGTAGGGTTTCTATGATTCTATGATACCTATCTCTGTATCATCAGCAAATTTGGCTATGATACAGTTGATCTCTTCATCCAAGTTATTAATATAGATTGTAAATAATTGACACCTCAGCATGGACTTTTGTGACATTCCACCATTAACCTCAAATGATCCCTGTATCTGTTTCTGGGATTCTTTCCTCCATCATTGGTGGCTGTGCATTCAACTGTCTAGATCCCAATCTTTGGAATTCCCTCCCTAAACTCTCGGCCTCTCTCCCATCTCTCTCCTCCTTTAAGATGTTCCTCAATATCTAGCTGTTTGAACAAGTTTTTAATCACCTGTCTTGCTATCTCCATGTGTTGTTTGGTGTTAAAATCAGGCCTATTAATGCTTCTCTGAAGCACTTTGGAACACGTTACTGTGTTTAACAAGCTACATAAATGCAAGTTGTTGGCACTTTCCTTTCAGCACTCGCTGTAAGGAAAGCCTTTGAACTACAAAGACAATCCGGTAGATGGGCATTTATCAAAACATGACTTGTTAAACTCTAAAGTTCCTGGAATAATTAGGAAAAAGGAGATTGCAGGGGCGATTCTCCCAGCCTGCTGCACTATCAACGGGGGCTGTTTTGTGAGCTTCCCACTGGGCGTCATGGCTTCCGTGAGTCTCCAAGACCAAGATTTCCAGCGTAATCAGCTCTGCACTGGAACTCAACACGGAGCTGATTACAATATGGAAATCCCCATTTGCATTCAATTAGTAGGCCTGGCACTGAGTTCTCTGGGCCCACTAGCATCTCTCCTCCCGCCAGGAGTGGTTCACTCCAGCAGGGTTCATTCCTGCTCCCCACTAATGTGGAACAGGCAGCCCGATCCCACTGGAGGGAAGAGAGGTAATTGAGGTCTCCCCGAGGGGGTCATGGGTAAGGGGGTTGCCCCTTGGGGAGTGCCAGCTTGGCTCCCTGACACTGTCCAAGTGTAAACCAACACTGCCCAGGAGGGCATCTTGGCACTGCCCACCGTGCACGGGGCAGTGCCAAGGGGATGGGGCCGATTTGGGTGGGGCCTATTGGGGCGATCGGTGGGAGGCCCCCTCTGCTACTCTGCAAGAGGATCAGTGGCAGAGGGAGGGAGGACGTGATCGGGGCGGGGGGAGGGCGGGACTGTCCGCAGGGGAGCTCAGGATTGTCGGGGGGGATTGGGGCTGGCTGAGGGTGGGGGGGACATACGGGCTGGCCCAGGAAGGTCTGGGAGGCCAGTGATTGTGGGGTGGGGGGTTCAGAATGCCAGAAATAGGGAGTCGCAGGGCTGGCCAGCAATTGGGAGGCCAGCTATTCGGGGCCACTGCAGATGCGCCGATCTCCAAGCTGACAGATCGGCGCATGCACAATGGCCCACTTACTGCTATGCTGCCGGCCTCTCAGTGGGAATAGGCCCCGCCCCCTGATTTCCAGAGTGAATTCTGCTCGGACACTCTGTGATGCTCAGAGTGTGGAAGATTCATTCTGGAAATCACACTAAAAAAGCAGCGGGATTTACTCCCATTTTCCCACATGTTGGTGACGTAGAATTGTTTTGGGAGAATCCCAGCCTACCTTTAATGATCCTGCTGTAGGTTCCGATGTTAGCTTCCACCATCACAACAATGAAGTGTCAGAGTAGATTATATAATTGAGTAGGTCTTTGAACCCACTACTTTCCGATTTAGAGGCAAGATTTCTGCCTACTGAACTATGCTGTCATTTTAAAAAATGATCTTTGGTTTTATTTAGGACTGACCTCTTGTACAAGACACAACCAACCTACACAGCTGCTGAATCCAAAGTCATTGTTTAAAGTTTTAAAGTTTATTTATTAGTGTCATAGGTAGGCTTATATTAACAGTGCAATGAAGTTACTGTGAAAATCCCCAAGCCGCCACACTCTGGCGCCTGTTCGGGTACACTGAGGGGGAATTTAGCATGGCCAATGCACCTCACCAGCATGTCTTTGGGACTGTGGGAGGAAACCGGAGCACCCGGAGGAAACCCACACATTGAAAGGCATTGATTGTAATTGCTTGGAATAATCAGGTTACCCAATGAAATAAATATCACCAGAGGTAATTCATTTCATAGTTTATGCCCAGATTTGTTTGTACCGTTAAGAATGATCCCATTTTGTAAAACCCCAGTCATTCGAGGGCAGCAAGTGTCTATTTTGTTCGAGTAGGGCAGTAAGAATGTGGCCGTACCATCGTTTTGCACACAGTGTGCATTCATTGCTATACGTAATGCCGTCAGTTCCACAGACTGGAAGGTAGTTTTGGGTGCACCTTCCTCCAATGTGGCTGGTTGTACAATGCGGCTGTAACATCAAACAGAGTTATTGGTGACTATTGAATACTTTCACATCAACATTGTTCTGAAAAGGACGGGAAGCACAGGTGTTCTAGAATTGATAGTGAAATGTGAATAACAAGCAGTCCAGAATGGAGAGTGAAACAGAGGTATTGGCTTAAGATGCATGCACCACCAGAGGGAGTAACAGAAGATTAAAGGCATCCATCGCTTTAACAGCACATGCAGTTCTGTTTCTGAATGTTTCTTACTGTTCATAGAATCATAGAATCCCTACAGTGCAGGAAGAAGCCATTCGGCCCATCGAGTCTGCACCGACCACAACCCCACCCAGGCCCTACCCCCATATCCCTTTTTACCCGCTAATCCCTCTAACCTACACATCTCAGGACACTAAGGGGCAATTTTTGCATGGCCAGTCAACCTAACCCACACATCTTTGGACTGTGGGAGGAAACCGGAGCACCCGGAGGAAACCCACGCAGACACGAGGAGAATGTGCAAACTCCACACAGACAGTGACCCGAGCCGGGAATCGAACCCAGGTCCCTGGAGCTGTGAAGCAGCAGTGCTAACCACTGTGCTACTGTGCCGCCCGTTCTTTAATGTTTCCTTTCCAAAACCTTTACCATGGCAATGAGGCTGGTAAAATTATAAAACAATACTTTCAGCTCCTTCTGGAAGGTCAACTTTGTGGAGACTGCATTTTATATTAGGGATTTGGTGAACATGTCGAGCCCAATGATGGCAATCTAGGTTAGTGAGTGGGCCACAAGATTGAAGTCAGGCTTGTTCACTAACCATGAATATGGTTAAATGCATTTAATACACACTGAATATTTCATATTGAATTATAGAAAATGCGTGATCATTAATTAAAAGAACTATGATCAACTTCAAATGGTAAAACAAAATAAATATTTGCACTTTGGACACAGAGGGAGCACACGGCTCTCACAGTCAATGTGTGCAACCAGCATGCACCTCACCTCACTTACCCTTGCCTTACGTGCGGATCCCTTCAGTCAGACAAGTAGGAAAAAAAAACTACACGGACGGAAATCAGCAGAATTTGGCGACACTGAGCGTGGGCAACAATCAACAAAATGTCTCCAGGGCCGCCCTCTGAACCCAGATGGGCTTCATGAGGCCCCGGGGCTGGAGGCTGCCCACTTCTACTATAGTCTGTTGTTAGACTCACACAGCTCCAGCTCAGGGTTAGCAACGCAGAGGCCTGCACAGAGTACACACACACTGATCTCACAAAAATTACCATTCAAACTCCAAAAAAATATATTTTGGATCCTAACAGAAAAGTTTCCTTGGACAGGAGTGCAATCCTGGATCCTTGATTAAACACCATCACTGCACCGCTGATCGAGGTGGTGTTTTAGATGCCGAATCTATCACTTTTTGATGAGCACTCTGAACCATCACCTGTTTTCCCACAGTGGCAGAAGTGACCATGACATTTTGAAGGTGCAATGGCAGGTTTTGCAAGCATAGATGTCAAGAGGAAGACTTTACTTCTCCATTATGGAGGTGAGAAATTGGAAGATATTTTTGACTCACTTTCATTCAGGCAAAATGACTCTGGTTCGGTTAAAAATGCACTTTCATACCCAAGATAAACAATTGTCTATCAACCTACGAAACAAAGGTTTAAAGTTTATTTATTAGAGTCACAAGTAGACTTAATGCAATGAAGTTACTGTGAAAATCCCCTAGTCGCCATACTCTGGTGCCTGTTCGGGTACACTGAGGGAGAATTCAGCATGGCCAATGCACCTAACCAGCACATCTTTTGGACTGTGGGAGGAAACTGGAGCACCCGGAGGAAACCCACCCAGACACAGGGAAAACATGCAGACTCCACACAGACTGTGACCCAAGCCGAGAATTGAACCCAGATCCTTGGAGCTGTGAGGCAGCAGTGCTAACCACTGTGCCACCGCGCCACCAATGAGACAAAAGCTACAGAAGTTGATGCTGCCAACAGTAAATTGCCACACTCCAACTTCAACTCCTGTGAACACTGTTGGTCCCTCATGTGTCAGGAGACCACCTGAAAAGCAGCAACAGCAGTCTCACAAATACAATTATGGATTGTCCAAATTGGCAGTGCTTACCACACCACAACAGAAAGTCCAGTTGCTGGCAAAGAGTGTAAAGCTTGTGGAAAACTCAACTTTGCTCCTGCTTACCACTCATCAGCAACCTCGCCTAGTGAGACCAATGGCAACATAAGGGTTCCACATACATGCACCACAGTGAAAGGGTGAGAATACGCAGTAATGTCGAGGTGAACGGCCCACAATATACTTTTTGTGCCCTCTTTTGGACACAGTAACCAGCCACATGTGACTGTGAGCCACACTGGCTGCTTGGAAGTTGATAGAATCACAGAAAGAGGTCACTTGACCAGCTGGAAATGAGGCACTCAGCCTAATCCCACTCTCCAGCACCTGGTCTGGAACTCTGCAGGGAGTGGCATAGCAGGTACATCCCCAGACACCTTTCCATTCAGCTGAGGGTTTCTGCCTCTGCTGCCCTTTCAGGCAATAAGTTCCAGATCTCTACCATCCTCTGGGTGAATCCTCTAATCTTTCTACCAATCTAAAGCAGAATCATACCTACTCTCTCTCCATAGATGCTGCCAGACCTGTTGAACTTTTACCATTTTTCACCATTTTCTGATTTTACTTTAAAGCTATGCTCCAAAGTCACTGATCTCTCCGCTAAAGTAAACAAGCCCTTCCTATCCACCCTATTCAGGCTCTTCACAATTTTGTACAAAAGTCCTTCACTTTTTCTACACCTCACAACTTTTTTCCATTGTGAATTTCTTTATCTTGTTTGACCTCCCCAAATACATAATCTCACACTTTTCCAGGTTGGATTCCATTTGTCATTTTCCTGCCCATCTGACCAGTACATTAATACCTTCCTGCAGGTTACTGCTATTTTGTGTTGTCTGCATACCCCCTACATTAATGTTGAAATCATTCATATATATCACAAAAAACAGGAGACCTAGTGCTGATGCTGCAGAACCCCACTCGAAACAGCTTTCCATCTCAAAAAACACCCGTCAAAAATTACCTTCTGTTTCCTGCAACTGAACCAATTTTGTATCCATATGTATCTACATATTTATTTGTATAGATGCTCTCGTAGAAACAGGTACATCAGTCAATGTCATGGGAGACATGTTGTTCAGGACTGTCTCACTTTCGGAAACCAGTCAATCTCATTTAGACGCCACAACAAATTCTGAATTCTATGTTATATCGAGAGAAAACGACAGGCTTCTCAATTTCCACATAGTGACAGATTGTTAAATGGTTGTATTCTCATGCAGTTCCTATGCAGACTAGCCACACTCTTGAGTTGTATGCTGACTGCTTCACTGCTATCAGCAAACTGAAAAGTGTTACATGCAAGCTGCATGTAGACCCTAATGTGCTCCCATGTGCTGGGGGGTAGGTGGTAGTCATGATGTGGAGATGCCGGCGTTGGACTGGGGTAAACACAGTAAGAAGTTTAACAACAGTTACATTGTACATTGCAAGTTACATTGCAAGAACAACAGGTACATTGGGGGAACTATGCAGACGCTGCGACAACGGATGAATGAACACCGCTCGACAATCACCAGGCAAGACTGTTCTCTTCCTGTTGGGGAGCACTTCAGCGGTCACGAGCATTCGGCCTCTGATATTCGGGTAAGCGTTTTCCAAGGCGGCCTTCGCGACACACGACAGCGCAGAGTCGCTGAGCAGAAACTGATAGCCAAGTTCTGCACACATGAGGACGGCCTCAACCGGGATATTGGGTTCATGTCACACTATTTGTAGCCCCCACAGTTGCCTGGACCTGCAGAGTTTCACTGGCTGTCTTGTCTGGAGACAATACACATCTTTTTAGCCTGTCTTGATGCTCTCTCCACTCACATTGTTTTGTTTTTTAAAGACTTGATTAGTTGTAAGTATTCGCATTCCAACCATTATTCATGTAAATTGAGTTTGTGTCTTTATAAACTCTGTTTGTGAACAGAATTCCCACTCACCTGAAGAAGGGGCTTGGAGCTCCGAAAGCTTGTGTGGCTTTTGCTACCAAATAAACCTGTTGGACTTTAACCTGGTGTTGTTAAACTTCTTACTGGGGGGTAGGTACAGGGGAGATGTTAGGGGTAAGTTTTTCACACAGAGGGTGGTGGGCAAGTGGAATCGGCTGCCGTCAGTGGTGGTGGAGGCGAACTCAATCGGGTCTTTTAAGAGACTCCTGGATGAGTACATGGAGCTTAATAGGATGGAGGGTTATAGGTAGGTCTAGAAGGTAGGGATGTGTTCGGCACAACTTGTGGGCCGAAGGGCCTGTTTGTGCTGTAGTTTTTCTATGTTCTATGTTCTATGTACACATCACCATAGTCAAATACTATTTCATGTCAGAAAAGATACAGAGAAGGACCTTAGTGCTCACTTGACCTTGACATAATTTGAGAAAGTTGTGGCTGAGCATACCCTGGCGTCTCACCCATACAAGTCATCAAGAAACCCTAGGGCAAGAACAAGATTCGAATCTGCGTTGAAATGCAATGACCAAACAAAATCGTACAACAAGAAAGACATGATGCTGTCAACTAATATCATACAGATAGTGAATGATGCTAAACACTTTGCTAAGCCTGATCTCAATGCAGGCTATCATCAAATCCAACTTGCAGAGAATCAAGCTTTATTACAGTGTTCTCCACTCACGGTGGACTTTTTCGACGCCAGAGGCTCAACTTTGGTGTCAACTCAGCTGAGGTACTTCAGTACATGGTTCAGTCTGTACGGCAAGAACGTGAAGGCATGCTGAATATTAGTGATGACATTCTCATCTATGGTTGCTATGAAAATGAATTTGCGACATGTCAACATGCATGTTTACAACATCTTAGAGAACGCAACCTCGTCTTGAACAAAGATACGTTCACATTCAATGAAAGCCAAATTTAATTCTTCAATCATGGGTTCAACAGTGAAAGAGTATCACCTGATCCACAGAAAGTTAAAGCTGCTGCAAACACTACAGATCTAACAACCGTATTGGAAGTCCACAGGATGCTCGGGTTCAACTCAGACTGTAGTTGCTTCATTCCTGACTTTGCTACATTGACTGTGCCCCACCGCTATCTCCACCATGCAATCTGACAAAGGAGGCCATCAAGTGAGAGTGGGCTAAATTGCCAAACTGGCTGTAAACCCAATCAAACAACAGTTGTCAACAAGTTGCACAAATGGCTACCCGGACTCTGAGAAAACCAGCCAGTTAGCTGTGAATGCAAGTTCAGTTTAGCTGCAGTTCACATGCAGAAAGAGAAGGCAGGTGCTTCTCAAACACTGCTATAGCAAGTTGGTCGCTAACACCCATAGAGCAATGTTATTTGGAGGCAAAGAGAGAAACACACTCAATCACATGGGACAGCACCAGGGACCCGGGTTCGATTCCCAGCTTGGGTCACTGTCTGTGTGGAGTTTGCACATTCTCCCCATGTCTGCGTGGGTTTTCACCGGGTGCTCCAGTTTCCTCCCACAGTCCAAACACGTGCGGGTTAGGTGGATTGCCCATGCTAAATTGCCCCTTAGTGTCAGGAGGACTAACTAGGGTAAATGCATAGGGTTACGGGGATAGAGCCTGGGTGGGATTGTGGTTGGAGCAGACTCGATGGGCCGAATGGCCTCCTTCTATACTGTAGGATTCTATGATTCTATCTGACACTTATCTCCACTTGTGTGGAAGTGGTTTTGAAGTAATAAGTTATCATAGACCATTAGTAAGCTTGTTGGACAATCCACATACCACCTACTCAAATAAAGAGTTAATTATGCAAAGTCCAGAGTGTGAATTCCATGTCAAAAATCAGCTGCTATCTTTCATGACATCCTTCACTGACAGTCAGTCCCACTAGTGGTGAAGAAAAGGTTGCTGAACAGCATCTTAACTACATAAGCCTAAGTGCAATGCTGCAATTGCTAAAACTAGCTGACATTAAAGCAAAACAAAATTAGTGTTGCAGCAATGTTTGACAGTTATGCAATCATGAAACTGGAAAGATGTGATAGAGAGAGCGCTTACAAACAAAATCACATATACAATACAAAGCCATCACAATGTTCACAGTTACAGTCACATCTGAGCTTGTGTTTTGTGGCATTTTTACTGTTATTCTACAATCATTCTCTCAATGTATTGTTCATAAATTACATGAAAGTTACCAGGAGGCACGGTGGCACAGTGGTTAGCACTGCTGTCTCACAGCACCAGGGATCTGAGTTCGATTCCGGGCTTGGGTCACTGTCTGTGGGTTTCCTCCGGGTGCTCCGGTTTACTCCCACAGTTCAAAGATGTGCAGTTTAGGTAGACTGGCCATGCTAAATTGTCCCTTAGTGTCAGGGGGATTAGCAAGCTAAAATGCATGGGGTTATGGGGATAGGGCCTGGGTGGAATTGTGGTCGGTGCAGACTTGATGGGTTGAATGGCCTCCTTTGGCACTGTAGGGATTCTATGATTCCATGATAATCAAACAACGCTTTTGGGAAAAGTTATGAATCCCAGGAATTGAATGCATGGAAGAGCACAAAATCAGTGTTTACCAGGTCAAGCAACCATAATGTCAAACCTTCATGATCGTATCAACATATCTAAGCTACCTACAGGACCATGAATTGAAGTTAGTGGTGATTTCCCAGACTTTCACACTGATCAGCTGTTGTCACTGACCATTACAGTAGCTTTGAGTTGTAGAAAGAGTCGTGTCTATTTCAGTGAAAGCATTCATTCCAAAGTTGACCAGATTTTTGCTTTGTTTAGAGCCCTGCAAACAATGGAGAGTGACAGGGGCTCCCATTCCGCAGTGATGAGTTGAGCAAATTTGTGAAACAGCTGGATATCACTCAGTGAAAAATCACACCCCACTTGGCCAAGGGTGGATGGAAAAGCCAAGAGGTTGATGCATAGCCTGAATAAAGTAGTCAGCTGAGAGCTAGTCACGGAAGCAAGAGTTGTATTGCTCCCTTCACAGTTACAGAGCAATTCCCTTGATTTAATTTGATTTATTATTGTCACACGTATTAGCATACAGTGAAAAGTATTGCTTCTTGCACGCTATACAGACAAAACATACCGTTCATAGAGAAGGAAAGGAGAGAGTGCAGAATGCAGTGTTACAGTCAGAGCTAGGGTGTAGAGAAAGATCAACTTAATACGAGGTAGGTCCATTCAAAAGTCTGACGGCAGCAGGGAAGAAGCTGCTCTTGAGTTGGTTGGTATGTGACCTCAGACTTTTATACTTTTTTCCCGATGGAAGAAGGTGAAAGACAGGATATCCGGGGTGCGTGGGGTCCTTAATTATGCTGGTTGCTTTGCCGAGGCAGCAGGAAGTGCAGACAGAGTCAATGGATGAGAGGCTGGTTTGCGTGATGGATTGGGCTACATTCACAACCTTTTGTAGTTCCTTGCGGTCTTGGGCAGAGCAGGAGCCATACCAAGATGCAATACAACCAGAAAGAATGCTTTCTATGGTGCATCTGTAAAAGTGGGTGAGAGTCGCAGCTGACATGGTGTTGGTTAGCTTTCTTAACTATAGTGTAGGCATGGGAGACTAGGACAGGTTGTTGGTGATCTGGACACCTAAAAACTTGAAACTCTTGACTATTTCTACTTCATCCCCGTTGATGTAGACAGGGCCATGTTCTCCAATACGCTTCCTGAAGTCGATGACAATCTCCTTTGTTTTGTTGACATTGAGGGAGAGATTATTGTCGCCGCGCCAGTTCACCAGATTCTCTATCTCATTCCTGTACTCTGTCTCACCATTGTTTGAGATCTGACCCCCTACAGTGGTGTCATCAGCAAACTTGAAAATCGAATTGGAGGGGAATTTGGCCCCTCAGTCACAGGTGTACAAGGAGTGTAGCAGGGGGGCTGAGGACACAGCCTTGTGGGGCACCGGTGTTGAGGATGATCGTTCCTCACACAAAGCCTCCAGCTATACTCACCTTTGCACACACTGTACATATGTGCTTCCTGTGCTACCCTGCAAAGCAAATGATCAACACAAACATGATGGTGATTGAGGACAGAAGCAAATGCATGAAATTCAGAAAGGCAGGAGGGAAGGTGTTCTCGAGATTCGATGGCTGGGAGTGGTCTACATCACAGGAAATACATCATTCTTCAAAGCAGTCAGTGGGATTCAGCCACTGGAATCTCAGATGAAGAACATCAGTTAAGTGAGACTACACCTGATTTCAGATATCAGGACCATGCTCGTGAAAGGAAACTTCCTCCATACTCAAGCGATTATGTTACAAAGTTCAAGTTCAAGCTTCAAGTTTTTAGGTGTCGAGATCACCAACAACCTGTCCTGGTCCCTCCATACCGGCACGGTGGCACAGTGGTTAGCACCGCTGCCCCACAGTGCCAGGGACCTAAGTTCGATTCCCGGCTTGGGTCACTCTCTGTGTGGAGTTTGCACATTCTCCCTGTGTCTGCGTGGGTTTCCTCCGGGTGCTCCGGTTTCCTCCAACACCCCAAAGATATGCGGGTCAGGTGCATTGGCCATGATACATTGCCCCTTAGTGTCAGGGGGACTAGCTGGGGTAAATGCATGGGGTTATGGTGGTAGGGACTGTGTGGGTTTGTGGTCGGTACAGACTTGATTGGTGAATGCCCTCCTTCTGCACTGTGGGGATTCTATGAAAGTAAACTATTCTCAGATGTGGAAAAATCTTTCATTTCCTTGTACAGGACTGAATGAATTTTAAGTTAGTGTAGGTTTATATCTGTGACAGTGTTACTTGTGAATGTGACATTAAGTTTAAGTTTATTATTTATATTTTTTACATTTTTGAAAACAAACCATTGAAACACAACATGCCTCTCATTTACTAAGTCAGATATAGTGACTGGGTTTCTCCTGTTTGCGCTCTATTCCAGCCAGCAGGAATACCGGAATGTTAGTAGCGCCTGTCAGGTGGGATTCACCCACCTTTATGATTATAACATTGGAAACATTAAAGACACGGGCCAGCCCTGCTTTACAGAGATCGGGACACCCTTTCTTAAAAGGCATTGCAATCTCAGCGTTGAGAGACAGGTCCTCCTCCGCATGGCTACCCCCACTGACAAGGGGAGAACCCCCAACCCCTCAGCACAGAGGGGCATCCTCCCACCACCACTGAAAGAACAGGTCACCCATCCACCCCCCACACTAGGTTAGGTGCATTGACACGAACAGGCGCCGGGCGACTAGGGGAATTTCACAGTAACTGCATTGCAGTGTTAATGTAAGCCTTACTTGTGACCAATAAATAAACTCTACTTTACTTTACTACACAGGCATGAGGAAGACCCGACAGCCCCTTACCCAGCCAGAGGCCTCAACCCCACCCCCCGCCAAGAGAGACATTTTAAAGTGGGGCCCCTGAGGGGACCCCAACCTTGCACTGTCCACTGGCATCCTGGCAGTGACACATCGACCTGGCATCTTGGACTCCAAGACGAGGGTAGGGAGGAAAGTGCTGTGCTTATGTGCCCCTCTACCACTGCCAGAAGGGCACATAAAATCTAAATCACAGTTTAAAAAATGCATTCTAAAACATAAATGCTTTAAATTGGAAGGTGAAATATATGCTTCCTACCTCCATTCCTCTGTCCATGTTTGCAACTGTAATGATCAAAATGGTGGAAAGAGAAAGAGTTACTGCACTGGTTAATAACATCACGCAAACACAACACGTTTCCATTCTTTAGCTGTATCTGAACAATGATATGATAAAATATTCCAAACAACGTATTTAATCTGACTTTCACTTTTACACTTGAATAACAATTAACTTTAACCCAACATTTTGTTATTTTTTCTTGTTTACTGTCTGGCTTGGCGGCAGCTTCATCTCTTTGTTATTCTCTGAACAACTGCTTTCATATAGAGAGAGCAGCGAGTGGATTGAATCCCCATTTCCCCTTCATTCCCCAGGGTGAAAGCCTCATCCTGTGGCTTCAACGCCGCTTGATGCCCAGAGTGAGGAATCATGAGTGACCATGTGCCTTCTGACCCCCATGCTCCCGACTACCAGCGCCAACTAGATATGGTGCCTGACTGAACAACTTTCAGCCAATGCTGTGTTTTTACTTGGAAAGCAATTTTAATAACACATCTCTTTTCATGAAGACCTGGATTATGCAATTGATGGCAATCTACCATTGGCCATTGATATCCACACCACTGAGGTAATTGTAATATTATTTTCAAAGTGATTGAGTTTGAAAATAGAAATCTATAAACACACAGGGCAATATCTCAATGGACCCATGGATTGGCAATATGATATAGCTGACAATCACATTGTAACATCTCCACTCTGCCCTACCTCAGCTCATCTGCTGCTGGAACCCTCATCCATGACCTGGTTACTTCTAGACTGAATGACTTGGATTCACTTCCTTCACCTTCTGATATCACCCAAACTTTATTCCTATCCTACTCCACACCAGACCCTTTATATTCATTACCGTCTGAACGTTGGTCTACATTGGCTCCTGCTTAATCGGTGTTTCAGTTTAACATTCTCATGTTGAAACGCCCCTGTCTCCTCACTCATTCCTATCTCTGCATTCACCTCCAGCTAAACAACATAACAAAAATTCTGTATTCCTCCAATGCTGGACTCCCACACACCACCCATCCTCTTTTTCCCACAAATGGTGCTGTGTGTCAGATATCTAGATATAAAGTTCTGGAATTGACAACCTAAACCTTTCCATTACTCTCTCATTTCCACTCTTAGTACCTATCTCTTTTGATCAAGATTATAATCATTCTCCTAATATTTCCTTCTTTTGCTCGATGTGGATATTTGTTTGATTAGGCTTCTGTGAAGCTCCTTGGGATATTTTTCTATGATAAAAATGCTGTAAAAAGGCAAATTATTATTGTTCTATGATCTGAAACTGACTTTCTCCATTGGAAACGAGTTCATTATCCAGACTCATTGGACTGGGGGCAAATACAAGTTTACTGACAATATTGGATGCACAAAAATGTGACAGTGATTTACATTGTGGGTATTTTATTGGCTGAAAAGCCTGCCTTTAAAGTCAACGAAGGTTCAGTGTTTTGAAAGGTGATCCTATGGGGGCGATTTTACCATCGCGTGGTGCCCGCTTTCGGGTGCAACACGGTGGTAAAGTGGGCCGTAAAGCGCTGAGCGGATATCTGACGTGGTCAGCTTCTCACCGGAAATGGACGAGAGGCAGGTTAATATATTTAAATCTATTGGAATGATGATTTGCATCTGAGGTAAAGTAAAACTAAAGTTTATTCATTAGGCTTACATTAACACTGCAATGAAGTTACTGTGAAATTCCCCTAGTTGCCTCACTCCGGTGCCTGCTCGGGTCAATGCACCTAACCAGCACGTCTTTCAGACTGTGGGAGGAAACTGGAGCACCCGGAAGAAACCCACACAGACACGGGGAGAACGTGCAAACTCCGCACAAACAGTGACCCAAGCCGGGAATCGAACCCGGGTCCCTGGCACTGTGAGGCAGCAGTGCTAACCACTGTGCCACCATGCAGCATCGGCTCAGCAAGCCCGGCGCTCAATTGTTCAGGCTCAGCACCCCCATCATGACCTCTCGGGGAAAGGTTCTCGCCGGCGAGGAATGGACATGCTCTCCATGTACAGAGAACAGTCGACTTGACATCACTGGTGGAACTGGAAACCATTGAGGCCCTTTGGGGAGGCCGGGGGAGGGGGGGGTGCCCCTTGGGCAGTGACAGACTGGCACCTGGGCAATGCCCACTGGGCAGTGAAAGGGGGTGGGGCTAATGGAGGGAGGGGCCAATGGGGTGGGGCCAGTGGGGGTGGGGCTTTTGGGGGTGAGGCCTACAAGGAAAGGCTAATGGAAAGCTAATGGAGAAGGACTAATGGGGGCTAATGGGAGAGGGGCTAATGGTGGGAGGATCTAATAATGGGAGGGGTTAATGGTGGGAGGGGGCCCGCTGCCACTCGCAGGAATTTGTGTGGGGGAGGGAGGGAGAGGGGACCCTCTGCCATTCTGCAGGGATCGGTGGGGGGGGGGGAGATGGAGGGAGAGGGGGCCTGCTGCCACTCTGCCGTGATCGATGCGGGGAGGATGGCAGGCCTGTGATCAGTGGGGGAGGGGGGTCCACGATCAGTCTGGGCGGTGGGGATCAGCGGGGGCTGTGATTGTGGGGGGGTGGGGGGAGGTGCTGCTTCAGGCCGCCTGCAGTAGCAGGGGCCTGACAGCTCTCTCTTTGTCTGCCCCTGCCACTCCTAATGTGCATGTGCAGCATTGGAGGTCTACACACACGCAATACCTCCCTCTGCAGGCTTTTGGGTGCACTAAACCCCACCCACCGGCTTCTGCAGCAAGAATCTAACATGCTCAAAATTTTGCATGCAGAGTGCGTATTGGGGGGGACTAAAAACGGGCCTAAAAGTTGGATCTGAAACTCTCCCAGTTTCAAGTCCACCCCGCACTTTGAATAAAAATGGTAAAATCGCCTCCTATATCTAAGATTGAGAGGAAGATTAAACTTTGGAGTAGGATTCAAAATCTCCCAAAGCAACTCACAACTTATGAAGAATTTTTGAAGTGCAGTCACTGGGCCCGATTTTACCAAAAACGGGTGCGAAATCGCGATAAAGTCGGGTGTCGGGCCTTTAACGCGATCTGCACCAGAATCCAAGCAGATCGCGGCTTTACCGACACCCGATTGGGCGGCCCGACGATTTAAATGCATTTGCATGCATTTAAATCGACTTAATGAACCGTGCGCCCAACCCTACCGCCAAATCCCACTTTACCGTCTTCTGGCCCATTCCGCATCCGCGCTTTTAGCGACCTGCAGAATAAAAGTCCGAAGCGGATTTCTATTCTGCAGAGGAACCTCCGAAGCCCTCTCTGCCCTTGTGAAGTCACCATCCTCCTCGACCATACTTCGCAGACCCCCCCGCTAACCACCCCGGCAGACCCCCCCCCCGGATCAGACCCCCCTGGAAGGCAGGCCCCCCTCAGCAGACCCCCCCCCATTTTCATCTGAACATTGCACAGAATTAGAGGAATTCCCTTTTGGAAGATAATGTCAAAATTATAATCTCAGGAACTAAAAACCTGACAGTCAAATATTTGGGAAAATATTTCAAAATATGGATGGGGGGACATATATTTTGAAATATTTTCCCAAATATTTGACTGTCAGGTTTTTAGTTCCTGCGATTATAATTTTGACATTATCTTCCAAAGGGGATTCCTCTAATTCTGTGCAATGTTCAGATGAAAACAAGATTTAGTAATCTCCTTGAATCTTATTTCCAACCAAGTTCCACCACGGGAACAATTCTTCCAAGTTCACCACATGACTCTGAACATTTGAGCATCAACAATCCAGTTACAGACCACAAATGTATTATACAGGTCACTAATTGCTCACTAGATCACTGTAGTTTAATTACCTTTTCCATAGATAATTAGGCAGCACAAAGAAGATGCTACATTATTTTCAGTTTGCAAGATTCTCCCAAGTCCATCCTCTCTGCTCCCTCTGCTGTTTTTCCCTTTCGCGCCCGGGCGCGCTGCTTCGGATGTTTTTGTGAACTGCGCATGCGCAGTTCAGAGCTCCGATTGGTCCGGCAGCGCTAAGCCCCGCCCACAGCACGGATCGGACCGGAGCCGGCAAAAAGCGTATGGGCGCGCTGCAAAGAGGATTCTGGGCTCGGATCTGCATTACGCCCGGATCCGGCCCTTAGAGACTGAATGGTAAAACTCCCCCCACTGTTGTAATCTTGAAGACGCAGCAGCCAATTTGCGCATACCAACATTCCACAAATTGCAGTGAAATATCAGTCCAGGGTGGCACAGTGGGTAGCACTGCTGCCTCACAGTGCGAGGGACCTGGGTTCAATTCCAGCCTTGGGTCACTGTCTGTGTGGAGTTTGCACATTCTCCTCGTGTCTGCGTGGGTTTCCTCCGGGTGCTCCAGTTTCCTCCCACAGTCCAAAGATGTGTGGGTTAGGTTGATTGGCCATGGTAAATGTTTGCGGTAATGGGCATAGAACAAGGGGGTGGGCATGGGTAAGATGCTGAGTTGGTGCGGATTCAATGGGCCAAATGGCCTTCTTCTGCACCAGATTCTATGATAACTTGTTTTTAGATATTGATTGCTGAATAAATATTGGCCAAGATTTCTCCCTGCATCAAATAGCACCATAGTCTCTTGCACCTACTTGAGAGGGAAGATGGGGTCTTGGTTTAATGTCTCATCTAAAAGAAAGCCCTTAGCAACCCCTCAGTATTCTACCGAATCACCAGCCAAGACTATGTGGTCAAATCTCTGGACTGGGATTTCAACCCAAAACTTTATGAGTATAGTAATTTCTATCTTTTATAAAACACTCAAATTATAGTTCATTCAATCTGCGAACTACAAGAGAACTAACTGACTGACAGGTGGCATAGTTGTGTTATCGCTGGGCTGATAATCCAGAGAACCAGGATAATGTTCTGAGGGCCTGGATTCGAATCCCACCACGGTAGGATTAAAATAAAAATCTGGAATTAAAAATCTAACCTGAAAACATTGTGGATTCTTGTAAAAATCCATTTGGTTCACTGATGTCCTTTAGGGAGGGAAATCTGCTGTCCGTTCCTGGTCTAGCCTACATGTGACACCAGACCTACAGCAATGTGGTTGACACTTATTTGCCCTCTGAAATGGCCCAGCATTCAGTTTACGGGCAATTAGGGATGGCAACAAATGCTGTGAAGTGGAGATGCCGGCGTTGGACTGGGGTAAATACAGTAAGAAGTCTCACGACACCAGGTTAAAGTCCAACAGGTTTATTTGGTAGCACAGGCCACTAGCTTTCGGAGCACTGCCCCTTCATCAGGTAAGTGGGATTTCAGTTCACAAACGGGGCATATAAAGACACAAACTCAATTTAGAGAATAATGGTTGGAATGCGAGTCTTTACAGGTAATCAAGTCTTAAAGGTACAGACAATGTGAGTGGAAAGAGCGTTAAGCACAGGTTAAAGAGATGCGTATTGTCTCCAGCCGGGACAGTTAGTGAGATTTTGCAAGCCCAGGCAAGTCGTGGGGGTTACAGATAGTGTGACATGAACTCAAGATCCCGGTTGAGGCCGTCCTCATGTGTGCGGAACTTGGCTATCAGTTTCTGCTCAGCGACTCTGCGTTGTCGTGTGTCATGAAGCCGCCTTGGGAAAACGCTTACCCGAAGATCAGAGGCCGAATGCCCGTGACCGCTGAAGTGTTCCCCAACAGGAAGAGAACACTGCTGCCTGGTGATTGTCAAGCAGTGTTCATTCATCCGTTGTCATAGCGTCTGCATGGTCTCCCCAATGTACCATGCCTCGGGACATCCTTTCCTGTAGCGTATCAGGGAGACAACGTTGGCCGAGTTGCAAGAGTAGGTACCGTGTACCTGGTGGATGGTGTTCTCATGTGAGATGATGGCATCCGTGTTGATGATCCGGCACGTCTTGCAGAGGTTGCTGTGGCAGGGTTGTGTGGTATCGTGGCCATTGTTCTCCTGAAGGCTGGGTAGTTTGCTGCGGACAATAGTCTGTTTGAGGTTGTGTGGTTGTTTGAAGGCAAGAAGTGGGGGTGTGGGGATGGCCTTGGTGAGATGTTCGTCTTCATCAATGACATGCTGAAGGCTCCGGAGAAGATGTCGTAGCTTCTCCGCTCCGGGGAAGTACTGGACGATGAAGGGTACTCTGTACGCCATGTCCCGTGTTTGTCTTCTGAAGAGGTCGGTGCGGTTTTTCGCTGTGGCGCGTCGGAACTGTCGATCGATGAGTCAAGGGGCATCTTTCAGCGTCTGCAGGTGTCTGTTGTGATCCTCCTCATCTGAGCAGATCCTGTGTATACGGAGGGCTTGTCCGTAGGGGATGGCTTCTTTAACGTGTTTAGGGTGGAAGCTGGAGAAGTGGAGCATCGTGAGGTTATCCGTGGGCTTGCGGTACAGTGAAGTGCTGAGGTGACCGTCCCTGATGGAGATGCATGTGTCCAAGAATGCAACCGATTCCGGAGAGTAGTCCATGGTGAGTCTGATGGTGGGATGGAACTTGTTGACGTCATCATATAGTTGTTTCAGTGATTGTTCACCATGAGTCCAAAGCAAGAAAATGTCATCGATGTATCTAGTGTATAGCATCGGTTGAAGGTCCTGTGCGGTGAAGAGGTCTTGTTCGAACCTGTGCATGAAGATGTTGGCATATTGAGGTGCGAATTTGGTTCCCATGGCTGTTCCATGTGTCTAGATGAAGAATTGGTTTTTGAAGGTGAAGACATTGTGGTCCAGGATGAAGTGGATGAGTTGTAAAATTGCATCTGGAGATTGGCAGTTGTCGGCGTTGAGTACTGAGGCAGTTGCAGCAATGCTATCGTCGTGGGGGATGCTGGTGTAGAGTGCCGAGACATCCATTGCGACGAGGAGTGCTCCTGGTTCAACTGCTCCATGTGTGCTGAGTTTCTGTAGGAAGTCCATAGTATCATGACAAAAGCTGGGGGTTCGTTGTACAATGGGTTTTAGGATGCCCTCAACGTAGCCGGAGAGGTTCTCGCACAGGGTCCCATTGCCCGATACGATGGGAGTGCCGGGTGTGTTTGCCTTGTGTATCTTCGGGAGGCAGTAGAGATCTCCAACGCGGGGAGTACTTGGGATGAGAGCACGGAGGGTTTATTTTGTAAATTGAGTTTGTGTCTTTATATGCACTGTTTGTGAACTGAAATCCCACTCACCTGACGAAGGGGCAGCGCTCCAAAAGCTTGTGTGGCTTTTGCTACCAAATAAACCTGTTGGACTTTAACCTGGTGTTGTGAGACTCCTTACTGTGAACAAATGCTGTCCCAGCCAGTGATGCTCACATTCCATGAAAGTATAGAAAAAGCTCAAAAGGCCGTTACACTTAATATTAAAATGCTTACAGAAAACAATGGCAGATTTCATAGGTTGAAAGAAAGAAGAGGAATTGAAATAATTTAAAATAATATCAGAAAGCAGCTGCCTTGTCAGCAAAATCAACTCTCCACTGATATTTAGCATCAGAGTGTACAAATATTTTCCAGCAAGTAAACATTTCACCAATATCGAGCTCAAATGTGTTACTAACTGTGGTCACACAAGCACCAAAACTGACTGGCTCTTGTAACTATCTCCTCTTCTAATGATCGGGTGGCCTTCTCTCTTTCTCTCTCTCTCTCTCTCTTTCTCCTTGACATTTCCTTTCACCGAATTGTGGGAACTACTTTGACTGCAGTACAGGTCTCCGAAGGGTTCAACCTTTTATATCTTTTTACAAGGGAGGTGGCATTCATTTCCTATCTATTCCACCCAATGAAGCTTCTTTTAAATCACAAACACCCAGTTATTTTCTGTAGCCATTGTTTAAATCATAATCTGCATCCGCCCAGAAAGTTGTTCATTTTTCTTTTGCTTTCTCCAGTAATTTTCTGTGACATTAAGCCCGTACAGTCAATATAAATGTGTTTATACTGTTCTGTAACACAGGGCTTCATCCTATCTCAATTCACTCCATAACTCTAACATTAATGCTTCTCACTGGGCTGTATCAACTTGGTTGTTTCTCTTGACAGCGCTTGTTTTGGTCTCTCAGCTTGGAAAGTTCAGCAAATTTAATTTTTTTAAAGACTCGCAAATAATAGTGATTGCCCAACCTTTGAACTGTGACCTTACTGTGTCCTGTGCAGTGCGTGGTGAGTGTTCTATCATTCAGTATTGCTGATCATCAGAGAGGAAAAGAGCTAAAAGCTACAGGAAAAAAACATTGAAAATAACAGCGTAGAAATCAGTGAGCACAAAAACGGAGGGTGAAATGTAAATAAAAAGGAGAAACAATGGAGTAAAAGTGAATCAAAGTTACAAAGAGGAAAAGCAAAGGTAGGAGAAAGAACACAATTTAGGAAAACGTAAAATAAACTGCCTGACATCCTGCTAACTTGATGTAAAAGTAAAGATAAGAGAACAGGGTTAATGATTAATAACACAAAACTGCAAGGGGTTTATTTCTAAGGCTTCTAAATTTAGGCCGATATTGGTGCTCGAGTTTTATTTCAGTGGAGACAGAATCATAGAATCCCTACAGTGCAGAAGGAGGCCATTTGGCCCATCGAGTCTGCAGTGACTACAATCCCACCCAGGCCCTATCCCCACAACCCAATGCATTTACCCTAGCTAGTCCCCCTGACACTAGGGGGCATTTTAGTGTGGCCAATCCACCTAACCCGCACATCTTTGGACTGTGGAAGGAAACCCACACAGACACGGGGAGAATGTACAAAGTCCACACAGACGGTGCCCTAAGCCGGGAATCGAATCTGGGTCACTGGTGCTGTGAGGCAGCAGTGCTAACCACTGTGCCACCGTGCCGCCCGAATCATTCATGAACTTGCTACTGTTGAGTGAGGAAGGCTGGGTGATTAAGGGCCTGGGGCAGGTGGCAGGTGGCAGGGGCAATCGGTGGCTGGCAGCGGGTAGCAGTGGTTGGGTGAGGGGCAATATTTGTCTGGGGGTGGGGGGGGAGTTGACCACATTTGTGTAAAGCATCTCAATTCTAGATTCAGTTAAGTATCAGGGCCTTCCTGCTGATTAGTGCCACGTTGTATTAAGTTCAGAGTGTTATGAGCAATGTGCTGGCGAAAGAAGTATTGAACATATTGAAGATATGTATTGAAGAAGTATTGAACTGGAAATTTGGGCAAAGAAATGCCAGATGGAGTTCAATCCAGATAAATGCGAAGTGATGCATTTTGGTAGAACTAACGTAGGGGGGAGCTATACGATAAATGGCAGAACCATAAAGGGTGTAGATACGCAGAGGGACCTGGGTGTGCAAGTCCACAGATCCTTGAAGGTGACATCACAGCTGGAGAAGGTGGTGAAGAAGGCATATGGCACGCTTGCCTTTATGGGACGGGGCATAGAGTATAAAAGTTTGGGGTCTGATGTTGCGGTTGAACGTTGGTTCGGCCGCATCTGGAATACTGCATCCAGTTCTGGTCGCCACATTACCAGAAGGACGTGGAGGCTTTAGAGAGAGTGCAGAGGAGGTTTACCAGGATGTTGCCTGGTATGGAGGGGCTTAGTTATGAGGAGAGATTGGGTAAACTGGGGTTGTTCTCACTGGAAAGACGGAGGATGAGGGGTGACCTAATGGAGGTGTATAAAATTATGAAAGGCATAGATGGGGTGAACGGTGGGAAGCTTTTTCCCAGGTCGGTGGTGACGTTCACAAGGGGTCATAGGTTCAAGGTGAGGGGGGGTAGGTTTAACACGGTTATCAGAAGGATGTATTTTACACAGAGGGTGGTGGGGGCCTGGAATGCGCTGCCAGGCAAGGTGGTGGAGGCAGACACACGGGGAACGTTTAAGACTTATCTAGACAGCCATATGAACGGAGTGGGAATGGAGGGATACAAAAGAATGGTCTGGTTTGGACCAGGGAGCGGCGTGGGCTTGGAGGGCCGAAGGGTCTGTTCCTGTGCTGTATTATTCTTTGTTCTTTGTTCGTTGTAACATGGGCCCTACAACCAGAACAGTTAATCCCTCATTGACACTTCCAGTCTTAAGCGATTGCTGATCAGATGATATAAGGCACCAACTGAATGTGTTGACTCCAGTTCTTATTAAACTCAAAATGATAATAAATAAATACGAGAGTGAGAAGCAAAGTCTTAAGAGGAACTTACCCACTGTCGAGAATAAGAGCAGCGAAAGAAGAGCAAAAGCTGAGGATAGTTTCATTCTCGTGCAGTGGAAGCGTTGGGTCAGTAACTGTGCAGTCACCCACTTGTACTAACACTTGTCTCAGAGAATGGAGCTGGTTTATATATAAAGGGAGGGCTGTTCACTGACTCACTGAGCAATGTGAAATGTACAGCTTTATGTTTACACAAAATGACTGTGTGTTTCTGAGCAGAAATGAGTCACTGATACAGGTAAACATCAAATTTACAAGGACACAATCGGTAGAGGGTCACACAGAGTGTTTACCCTTTCACTGGAGTAAAGGGTGAACTGTTTATCTCATCTCATCCCACTCCCCTCCAAAGCTGAAAGAAACAAAATAACGACAGTCGGAAATGCCCATGTTTATAAAGTTTTGATGAAGCACTTACATCTCCCTCTGATTTGTCTTTATAAATATTGAAGCTAAAACGTTCACCATGATGCAGAGGGTCTTATCCAAAATTATGCCAAATCCAGAAGTCCCTCCCCCAAACCTAATCCACTCCTACCGCTGCGGGTTGGGGAAAGGGTGGGGTTCTCACACTTTAGACATGTGTGTTCATGTTCATGGGAACAGCAGCAACAAATAAAACTGCAGCTGCCTTCTGTCAGATGATATTTTTATTAACAGGAAGAGTCCCACGAGCAATGCACCCCTGCCCGGGGTTTTGTGGAAGTGTGAGTGACGTCAATGGGAATTCCCATTGACAGCAACAGGACCAGAGAATCCCACCGCCAGCAAACAATGCACCATCTCCTGCCGGCAGGAAACACGCAACTGGGAAGCCGGAGAATCTCATCCAGGCAGAGTATAGGTGGGAATGTGGGCATTTAAGATGGTGATGAGGTGCAGCAAGCGTGGGGCTTGGATGGGAGCTGGAGTGTGAGGAGCTTAGCAGCTACTGGGGGGAATATGGCGATTGTGGGAGGGGAACTGGTGCCTGCTGATGGCAGAGGCCAAGGTGGCTGAGCGAGTGAAAGGGTTGGAGGTGCAAGGGATGTGCAAAATGTCCCAGTGGGAGACTGGAGGTGGTTGACTTACTCTGGCTGAGTGAAGAAGATCATTCATCTTCTTCCAGCACTGCTACCCCATCCTCTTCTGGAGTGCGCTTGCACTGACCAGGGCTGCCACTGTATCCCAGGCGGGGGTGGTGACCCTGCTGGAAGGCTGTGTCCTGGAGCAGGAGTAGAGTGTGTCCCGCCTCTGCTCCACTCCATCCAGCATCCTGGTGAGGGCCCCCTTCGAAAAGCACAGTGTGGGTTTCTTGGCTGCCATTCCCTGCAGTCACCGTGGAACAAGTGCTGGAGAGCCGTTTATATGGAGCTCCCCATTGCGTGCAGCAGTTCAGTTGTTGCAGGGTGGGAGAGTCAGAGGGAACACACCGCTGGAACAGTATGAAACTTGTGAGCATGGAAATTTTCACAAATGAGGCTTAAGATTCGATCAAAACACGTCATTGCCATGGGCGGGAAACACTCCAATTTTCACACTGGAACAAACACGCTGCCATTTTTTTGGTGAGATTTTGCCCAGAGTGATTGGATTACGTGTAGAATGGTAGTGCTCTGAATAATGACTGTTGACAATATCCATGTCTGACATATCATGAATTAATAGTGTGGTTGTGGTTATGAGAGACCATGTTGCCGGATGGTTGCCGATGGTGGCACAGTACTCAGTGAGGATTTGGACAATGTGTCCCCACATGCATCAAGACTTGAACAATGCCCTTTTTAAATAAAAATAGTAACAGCCCCTCCACGCAACCTCCCCACCACTGAACTACCCCCTCCCACACAACAGAACTGCCCCACCCCAAACATAGAACTGCCCCCTCCTTATCACAGAACTACCCCCACCCCACCACAGAACTGCCCCTCCCATCACAGAACTGCCCCTCCCATCACAGAACTGCCCCTCCCATCACAGAACTTCCCCCTCCCCACAACAGAACTGTCCCCACCCCATCACAGTCCTGTCCCTTCCCCACCACAGAACTGCCCCCTCCCCAACCACAGAACTGCCCCCTCCCCAACCACAGAACTGCCCCCTCCCCCACCACAGAACTGCCTCCTCCCCATCCACAGAACTCCCCATACCCCGCAGACACAAACCCCCCATTCACCCTCTCCATGTAACATCCCCCCTCTCCACCATGGAATGCATCCCCTACTCTCCCTCCCTCCATTCAGCCTGCACGTTTTGAACCCTGTCTGCTGATTTTGACTATCCAGTTGCCATGGATGGAGGTTCTAAAAATATCTCAAACCAGCGCTGATGCCCCCAGAAGAACAGATAAATATTCTATCTACTGCTTTAAACCACCTCAAGTCTGAAAGCAGTGGGGTGAAAGCAACAAACCAGCAAGTTCAGTCTGAAGCCAAATCAAAGTCACCAACCTTCAAGAGTTGTACATCACTTTAATTTTACTGGACCCTAAGTTACATAATTCATCCTCCCCTCTCTGTAATCTATTCGCTTGTGTGAACTTTGAATTTGTGTAAGTATATGTGAAAGGCAGAGCATATCCTTTGCTTAGACTGGGTTAAGTACAATTAAAAATCTCTTTTAAAAAAAAACTCAAGATAACCTGTCTATGTTTTTATGGACATAGCCCATAAAGAGTTAATCTCTCAGTATTGGCAAGTGCGTCCATTATTAAAAAACTGTTGTGGTCAAATGAGGAAAAGGAAGAGAGGGGAGCTATCCAACCCCTCCTCACCTGACTGTAACAAACTACTTTCTGAACCTGCTCTGTTATTTCAACAGTTTATACAAATATATTCCACATTCTTATTCTCCCTTTATGTTTTATTGCCGCGCCTCATTCTTTCTATCAATATGTATCACTTCACATTAGATTTCATCTGCCATCTGTCCACCCGTTCAACCAGCCTATATCCTCTTGAAGGTCATCACTATTTCCTCACAGTTCACAATGCTACCAAGTTTTGTGACATCCACAAATTTTGAAATTGTCCCCTACACACCCAAGTCAAGATCGAGAAGAGCATTTAGGATGCAACAGGCTCACATCTCTGTCTCTTACTATATCCAATCCAGATAGTGTGTGGTAGGAAACAACAGAGTTTGAACACATTGAGCACAAATGAAACCATTTGAAAATAGCATTCAAATAAATTCTCAGATTAGCATCTGTTGAAGTCCTCGCCAAAGAGAGTTAAGCAAAGCAAAATGAATGGCTTTGAAAGAAATGAGAAGGAAGAACAAGAGAGGCTTAAAGACCCAGAAGAGATAAATCTCTCGGGGTAAACAACATTTATCTTAGTAAGCTGAGAGTCTTTAGTCGGGAGCTTTGTGAGGCTTTGATACTCAAATCCGGGAGTCATTAGACTCTGGAAGATGCCAATAGACTGAAACCAGGCTAATGTGGTTTTCTTATTTTGAAAGTGGTGATGTAAGCAATACAGACCCAATTGCCCCTTCTATAACTTGGGTTATTGCAAGAATTGATGAATTCCCCAGACCTCAGAAAAAAATAGGATTTAGCTTTATAAGTCTTCTTGTTTTGTTGAGTTTATGATTAAATTCTTTTACCAGTTCTGCTCCTTTAAAGAAACAGTGGGGCACATTTAAGATTGGGGTTTTGGTGGTACTGGGGCAACCCATCGTATCCTATTTAATTGTTAAGAGTTTTACCTCAATTCCATGCACATGATTGGAATTAATTATCAAAATCGACAACTGGTTAGTTAACAGCTGTCCGTATGAATTCAGGAGGAGAAATCCTGCTGATTTCCCTACATCAGCAGGGCGGCACGGTAGCACAGTGGTTAGCACTGCTGCTTCACAGCTCCAGGGATCTGGGTTCGATTCCTGGCTTGGGTCACTGTCTGTGTGGAGTTTGCACATTCTCCTCGTGTTTGCGTGGGTTTCCTCCGGGTGCTCCGGTTTCCTCCCACAGTCCAAAGATGTGCGGGTTAGGTTGATTGGCCATGCTAAAAATTGCCCTTAGTGTCCTGAGATGCGTAGGTTGGAGAAATTGGGTGGGGGGATGTGGGAGTGGGGCCTGGGTGGGATTGTGGTCGGTGCAGACTCAATGGGCCGAATGGCCTCTTTCTGTGCTGTAGGGTTTCTATGATTCTATGATCTCATAAAGTGCCATCTTAACATCTCAACTATGCTATATAAGTTTATTTATTAATGCCACAAGTGGGCTTACATTAACACAGCAATGAAGTTACTGTGAAAATCCCCTAGTCGTCACACTCTGGCGCCTGTTCGGGTACACTGAGGGAGAATTTAGCATGGCCAGTGCACCTAACCA
This sequence comes from Mustelus asterias, assembly GCF_964213995.1. Lineage (NCBI taxonomy): Eukaryota > Metazoa > Chordata > Chondrichthyes > Carcharhiniformes > Triakidae > Mustelus > Mustelus asterias. The sequence goes on from NC_135806.1 coordinate 39,806,313, forward strand.
CTACATCTTTCGGAATGTGGGAGGAAACCGGAGCACCCAGAGGAAATCCACACACACACCAGGAGAACATGCAGTCTCTGCACTGACAGTGACCCAAGCCATGAATTGAACCCAGGTCACTGGCGCTGTGAGGCAGCAGTGCTAACCACTGTGCCACCCTGTGCCACTGTATCGCCCTGTGCCACCATGCTGCATAAGTGTTATGCAATGATGTACCTGGATTGTTGAAAAGCATTTGGGGAAGTTCCACATGAAATGCTAATAGTTAAACCCGTGTTGTGATGATTCAAGATAATTTGTTAAAGTAGGTAAGGAATTGGCTGAAGAGTAGAAATGAATGATAACTTGTTGAAGGAGTTATGTTGGGATGGAGTGAAGTACTCAGCGGAATTGTCAAGGTTCAATGTTGGGATCACTTCCGTTGCCAGCTTACATCATTGAGTTGGATTCAGAAACTCAATGCAAATTAGTGACATTTGGAAATGATACCAATCTTGGAGGAAAAAGACAACAGTTCAACATCTCTTCCAAAACATGGCTCCTCTGACAATGTACTCTTAACAGGACTGCCAACCTAGAACCATAGACAAGTTATGGTGTAGAACGAGGCCATTCAGCCCAACCTGTCTGCGCCAGCCAAAAAAGAGAAAAAGAAACTAGCCACTCATTGAATCCCATTTTCCAGCATCTGCTGAGATTATGTCCTCAGCTCTCTGGTGTGGGGCTTATAGCCACAATTTCCTAACCCAACTACAAAAAAGCCACCAATGAACCAAGTTGACACTTCAGAAAGTAAATCGAGAATATTACACCAAGGAGTGAGAGGAGACCAGAGAGGCATAGCTATGTAGTAAAATCAAAATGTAACAACCATACAAAGATCACACCAGAATAGAGCAGCTTAAGAATTGGGGGGGGGGTGGGGGATTAGCTCAGTTGGCTGGATGGCTGGTTAGTGATGCAGAGTGAGACCAACACCATGGGCTTGATTCCCATGCCGGCTGAGGTTATACATAAAGGCTTGCTTTCTCAACGCTGTTCCTTGCCTGAGGTGCAGTGATCCTCAGGTTGAATCACCACCAGTCAGCTCTCCCCCTCTAAGAGGAGAGCGGCATATAGTCATCTGGGGCAGTGGTGACTTTACCTTTAATTTAAGAATCAATTAAATTCTGAAATGGGATATGGGAAGTTGGGTGGGTGAAGATCACCTTCCTCACCAGTAAATGTCTTTGATCTTGAGAGACATTAAGGATATGTTCAAATTGCTTAGTTTAAAAATGCCTCTTCAATGGGATTTTCTTTGCTCCTGGTAAATGCCGTCTCAAAATTGAAATTGTAATATCATCAATATAGCAGAGTTCTTTAATGACACTGTTTATTTCATTGTTTATCAATTTTATCACCAATGGTGACTACATTTTATCACCATTGGTGACTACACAAGGGGTCCTTGTGCATGAGATGCAAAAGCCCAGTCTGCAGGTACAACAGGTGATCAAGAAGGCAAATGGGATGTTGGCCTATATCGCGAGGGGGATAGAATATAAAAGCAGGGATGTCTTGATGCACCTGTACAGGGCATTGGTGAGGCCGCAGCTGGAATACTGTGTGCAGTATTGGTCCCCTTATATGAGGAAGGATATATTGGCATTGGAGGGAGTGCAGAGAAGGTTCACCAGGTTGATACCGGAGATGAGGGGTTTGGATTGTGAGGAGAGGCTGAGGAGATTGGGTTTGTACTCGTTGGAGTTTAGAAGGATGAGGGGGGATCTTATGGAGACTTATAAGATAATGCGGGGGCTGGATAGGGTGGAGGCGGAGAGATTCTTTCCACTTAGTAAGGAAGTTAAAACTAGAGGACACAGCCTCAAAATAAAGGGGGGTCGGTTTAAGACAGAGTTGAGGAGGAACTTCTTCTCCCAGAGGGTGGTGAATCTCTGGAATTCTCTGCCCACTGAGGTGGTGGAGGCTACCTCGCTGAATATGTTTAAAGCGCGGATGGATGGATTCCTGATCGGTAAGGGAATTAAGGGTTATGGGGATCAGGCGGGTAAGTGGTACTGATCCACGTCAGATCAGCCATGATCTTATTGAATGGCGGGGCAGGCTCGAGGGGCCAGATGGCCTACTCCTGCTCCTATTTCTTATGTTCTTATGTTCTTATTAAAATGGATTAATTAATTGCACACAAAAGGCTGAATGATTCTTAAAGAACAAAGTCAATCTGAATCGCAGGAATCCTGGTTTGATGAAAGCCTTCATTTGCCTTTATTGTTACTCCCGCATTCTCTGTTCTGTTGGATCCGGATATTCATCCCGGTTTCCCTGGAATAGCAGCAGAGCATCAGCAAAGTCACAGTCTAGAATGAAGGGAGTTATTGCCAGTGTACAATGTTGTTGAATCTACCTGTAGTACAGCCTTGCTGCTAGGTTGTAGGACACTCCTGCAGCTCTCACTTATTTTACTGTGCTCTAATGGCCACCAAACGCAGTGGGGGTTATTTTAACCTTTATTACTGGGACAGATAAAGGGTTGTATGTACAGGATGCTACTTTACATCCTGCCCAATTTCCTTCATTTTTCATGCCATCCTATGTTGGTGGTGCGAGGTGAGGTACATTGTGAGGAGGCTCATGTCAAGCAGAAACATCAGCATGGACCTGTAGACATGAAGGGCCTTTTCTGTGCTGTAGGTAATGTGTAAAACTGTGTATACAGCCAGTTGTAAAGAATCACTGAAGGAGGGGATCCATCACCACAACCTTCTCCGGGGAAGATGGAACGGGCTATAAATGTAGCCCCGCCCACATCCCAAGAACAGTTTTTTAATGGGGTGTTTGGGGGAACTTGTATATTATTTGATTGTTGAGTTTGCTGACATAACAGCAAGGACAACACATCTAAAATAACCCATTGGTTATGAAAAACCTTCTTATATTGAAGTTAGAAGTGCCATGTAAATGCAAATTCTTAACTTTCCTCAACAAAGGACTACTTTACATTAAAACAGCTTCTTGCTCATTTCCCCACCAGATTTAAATGATTCCCTCTCCTCTATACTGTCAACACACCTTCCTAAATAAAAATATTCTTCATTCCTCTGTCTCTGTAAAAGATGATGTGGAAATGCCGGCGTTGGACTGGGGTAAACACAGTAAGGAGTCTAACAACACCAGGTGAAAGTCCAACAGGTTTATTTGGTAGCAAACGCCACTAGCTTTCGGAGCGCTGCTCCTTCGTCAGATGGAGTGAAAATCTGCAGATTTCCACTCCATCTGACGAAGGAGCAGCGCTCCGAAAGCTAGTGGCATTTGCTACCAAATAAACCTGTTGGACTTTAACCTGGTGTTGTTAGACTCCTTACTGTAAAATACCACAGGAATGGATAACCTGGCATGTGGGGTGACTTAATTCTCCCCAGTAAGAATGAACTGGGACAATGTCCTTTACAATGGATTGAAGAGCGGGTAAGCTGGGCCTATGGGTTCAGTCATATCCTCCAGAGTGGTGGATACAACATTGTATATTAACATGAACATTCCATAAACAATAAACCAAACAACACAACATCGTGAAAGAAACAATAAAGGAAATGTCCCTAAATCCTCAGTGCTAGCCAACCATGTGACACGCCAGTACATTTAGCTCTCTGACACAGCTAATCTCAACAAAATAAAATGACACACTCATGAATAACATGAAACCAATGTGACAAGAGAAATTTATTTTTGAAAAACATCTTTGAGCCTCTCAGATCTTGTGTTAATGACAATGGTATCGGGCAGGTAAGTTGTGATGACCAGGAGGTTCTTTAGCTGAGTGTAGATGCAGCACTGTCAACTGGTGACAGGTTTAACCAACAAAAAGCTTTAAATTAAATTGCACATGTTTTCTGTGCATGCCGCCAGAAATTTGAATTTTAACTGGAAAATTATGGGAAATGGAAAACGAGGGTTGTGCAGTTACAGTTACAGCATGATGAACAGCATGCTATTGACAAAATCCTGGCTCCCGTCACCAACTCAACTCCCTAGTTATTCCATTTGCCTCTCTGACTATTGGATATTGCACCAAACTACTCACAACTCATCTTTTTTGACCCCAAAATGAGCTTCGAATGCCATTTCAGCTGCATCACCAAGAACCTCTAAATCCCCCTCCTTATTATCACCCATCTACTCTGCCCAAGTCAACCTATTGCTGAAACCTCACTCATAATTTTGTTACTTCCAGACTTCACTATTCCAATGGCTGCTCTAATCTGCCATCCTCTGAAAATTTGAGCACCTTCAATGCTCTGTTGCCCATTTCCCAAATCGCACTATCCCATTCATTCATCAACCCTCTGTTCATTGACCTGTACTAGCTCCACAACCAGCCTAAAATGTACAATTTCCACCCTTGTTTTCAACTTCTTGCACGGCCTCCCGACTCCCTGGGCTGAATTTTTAGGAAGATGGGGGGATCAATCCCCACCAGCTGGAGATCCAGTGGGGATCCAACAGGCCCGCTGCCATTTTATGCTCGAATGAGCATTGGTTGGCACCTTGTGGAGTTGTTGGCCAACAGCTCTCCAAGGCCCTTCCAGCAGCTGGAAGAGGCACTGCTGTGATGTGCCTGGTGTTAAGTGTTAGGACATGGAGGCGAGGTAGGTGGTAGACATCCAGCGAGAGTAGGGTAGGGGAAATTTGAAGTATCTGGGGATAGGCCAGTGGACAGGGTGGGTGGGGAGGGTTGGAAGGAGGTCCTTGATCTCAGCAGGAAGTTTCCTTGCCTATGCTTGACCTGATGCCATCCAGAGTCAATGTTGAGGACTCCCAGAGCAACTTCCTCTTGACTGTGTACCACTGTGCCACCACCTGTGCTGGACCAACCTACCCATGGGACAAAGAATATCCAGGGATGGATCGGGAACATTTCCTGTAAGGGATAATTCTGAGTATGGCAATGTCAGACTGTTGCTTGACTAATCTGTGGGGTAGCTCTCCCAATTTTGATAAGTCCCAGATATCAGTAAGAAGGGCTTTGCAAAGTCAACAGAACTGAGTTTGCTCTTATTATCTCAGCTCCCTAGTTCAAAGTAGTTTGATCTGTCTGGTTTCAATCCTTATTGACTCTCTAGTGGTTTGATATAAGTAACTGGCTTACCAGGCCATTTCAGAGGGCAGTTAAGAGTCAATCATGTTGCTGTAGGTCTGGAGTAACGTGTAGGCGACGCTAGGCCAGGCAGAGATGGCAGATTTCCTTTCCTAAAGTGTTTTTACAAAAACAATGGTTTCATGAACATCATTAGACTTCTAATTCCAGATTTTTTTTAATTGATTGAATTCAATTTCAATTTAGCCCCAGTGGGATTTGAATCCAGGTCCCCTGAACATTACTCTGGGTTTTTGGATTACTCTCTCAATGAGAATACCACTACATCACCAACTCCCTAAGAGTCCCCAAGTGTAATATATCCAGCATCATGGCAATGTTGCAATTTCTGTAGAGACCAATAACTTTTAAAAAGATATTTGAATTTCCAGTGACTGACTGAAGCACAATGAGATTCCAACACAAAAATCAACATTGACTAAACATTATATTTTAGGCATATGTACTCTGAATTACAGAAAAGTTTCCTCATGTGACAATCTCACTCCATTGCTCCACTGTACTCTGTTCTTTAAGTGCACACTGCATTCTCTCGGAACTTGTCCACAGCTATTTTTCACTCCTAATAGCTATCTTCTCTTCTTTCCCTTTCCCAGCAAGGGAACTTCGAATCCCAGAACTGACTTTCATTGTGAAGGTTACACTGGGGATTCCTGATCTCTAACCCAAGTGATGCGCAATTAATTCACTCGGGAGGCTGGATCGTACCCGGGAAATAAAGGCTTTTATTAGCAACAAGAATAGAGCATACTGCTTAACAATACAATCCCAGACTAAAGGGTCACTAGGAAGTGCAGTGACCTTTATACTCCTATAGGAAGGTGGAGCCAACCGGAGTGTACCACAGAACAATACCAACAGGTAGAACACCCCAACCCTAACCCCAACAGTAACAAGAGTAACATATGTACAAGTACCCATTGTGGTAACCATCTATGGTTCACCACACCAAGATAACTGGATCTCTCAAACTCCACTTAATCCTCTCAAACCCAATCTCTTCAATCTGAGCACCAGCTTCCACCAGCATTCTTTGTGATGAAAATTAGCCTCAGCATTTTCTCTGCTTTGTGTGGCTTCACTGGCTGCCTGCATTTTCCTGTTCTCTCTCTCAGATTCTTGCACTTTGACTTCTGTCTGTGATGTTCAGTGAGACTTTAGGAAACCCTAATACTACAATGGATTTCTTCCCTTCTCAAATCCATCTCCATGATAATGTATATCACATGACCCTTGTATCCAATTAGAAATGGTGATTAGCTATTCTCTAGACCCCCAACACCATTCTGTCTTGGAATTAAACAGGCAGTTTAAAGTATAACCATCTACAAAATCTGATATTCCAAACACCACCCTTTGAAACTTGAGGACTAATAGTCTTGCACCGTCAGTCTGGATTCTCCTGCTATTCTTGCGCTTTCTCAGCATCTCTTGTCCCCAAAGCAACCAAGCCACCAAGACTGGTTGTCGGGCAGAGTTCAGAGTAGGTTACATGATCATCTTTAATTAAGGAGACATTCCCAACATGTAACAATCTTCTAAACTTTGTTTTTTAACAGACACAAAAAATAAATATTTTGTCAGCTTATCCTCCAATGGGATGCCCCCATTTTACAAAATCTAAAACATTCAAGGGCATCAAGTTTCTATTTTTGCTGGAAGAGTATAAAGAATAAGGTCGTACCTTCTGGCTTCACACAAGATGCATTTGTTGCTATAAGTAATTCCATCAGTTCCACAGACTGGATCGTATTGGATGGTACATATTTCATACACCTGGCTTGATCGTCCACAGTTTGGCTGCAACATCAAATGGAACCAGTTGTGACTATTGAATACTCTGAAGCTAAATCATTCACCAATGGACAGTAAAAAGGGGTGTTCCAGTATTGATAGTGAAATGTAATTGCTCCAGAATTAGATACTGAAACATTAGCACTACAAGCTAGAGAGAGAAGCATAGGCATCACAAAATGGAGAAGGAGATAGGAGCAATCTCAAATGGAGAATGAAAATCAGAAACATACAATTGAGGATGAAACACAAATGTTCTAAAGCGGTGTGACGTTAATGTACCTTTAAGAAGGTTGTTTTAAAATCATGATCTCTGCAGCTCTCACAGCAAGAAGTTTAACAACACCAGGTTAAAGTCCAACAGGTTTATTTGGTAGCAAAAGCCACACAATTTGCTACCAAATAAACCTGTTGGACTTTAACCTGGTGTTGTTAAACTTCTTACTGTGTTTACCCCAGTCCAACGCCGGCATCTCCACATCATGGCTCTCACAGCTTCAGTGTTTCTCAGCTCACAGCCGTGGCTAATGTCATTTTGGCACTGGCTTGTCTGGAGATGTCCTTTTATTGCTACTTCAATAGCTTAAATGGGTTTGTTTATTTTAACTCTACATTGATCTTGCATTATGAAGAGGACGGTGTAGTCGTGTTTTTGGACAGCTTCTTTTTTCCTTTCGAGTGAGTGTAAGGTTTCATTTTGAGTTTGAGCTGCTGTTTAGTTGGGTTTTAGAAGGGACATTAAGCTGGAAGAAGCTGTCACTCTCTCTCTAGCTCCCTGGTTTTGGAAATTCTGCTGGTTATCTGAAAGCAAGGTTTAGCCTATCTGAAGGGAGGAATCTGCTGTTGGCGGCTTGCCGAGAGTCCCTGGTATTTTGGGAAGCTGTTCTGACTTTAAACTGTTCTGAGTCTATCCAGAGAACTGAAAACTTCATCCAAAGGACTCAATTCCAGCATCATGTGAGCATTAGTCTATGCTGTATTCAACCTGTTTGAAGGGTCTTCTTCATGGGATTGGTTTGATTGGGATAGCTCCTATATTCGTTAAGGGTTTATACATTATCGTGGTTGTTTTTGTGTTGTTTGTAATTGATGGAAGTTATTGCTAATATTTTTACCATACATGTCAACTATATTCTTAAATAAACTTTGTTGAACCTGGGTTCCTGGCGCTGTGAGGCAGATCGCTAAGCAATGTGCCACCCTGGGATCTTATTTTTTTAGATGTGTGTGCATAAAATCTAATCAGAATAAACATATATACATACTAAAACATGAATGCTTTAAATTTGAAGGTGAAATATACACTTCCTACCTCCATTCCTCTGTCAGTGTTTGCAACTGTAATGATCAAAATAGCGCGAAGAGAAATAGTTACTGCACTGGTTAATATCATCACTCATAAACACAACACATTTTCATCTTTAGCTGTATCTGAACAATAATATGATAAAATATTCCAAACAACATATTTAATCTGTCTTTCACTTTTACACTGATCGCTTGAATAAGAATTAATTTTAACCCAACATTTTGTTATTTTTTCTTGTTTACTGTCTGGCCAGGCGGCAGCTTCATCTCTTTGTTACTCTCTGAGCAACTGCTTTCATATAGAGAGAGCAGCTAGTGGATTGAATCCCCTTTTCCCCTTTATTCCCTACCTGCTCGTTTGTGCCCAGAGTTTTTCTTTTATTCATTCAAGGGAGGCGGGCGTCTCAGGGTAGGCAGCGTTTATTGCCCATCCCTAATTGTCCTTGGGAGGGTGATGGCAAGCTGCCTTCTTGAACCGCTGTAGTCCCTGTGGTGTAGGTACACCCACAATGTTAGGGAAGGAATTCCAAATTTTGACCCAGTGACAGTGAAGGAAAGATGATATATTTCCTAATCTGATTTTGATTTGATTTATTATTGTCACGTATATTAGTATGCAGTGAAAAGTATTGTTTCTTGCGCACTATACAGACAAACCAGACAGTACATGGAGAAGAAAAGGAGAGATTGCAGAATGTAGTGTTACAGTCATAGCTAGGGTGTAGAGAAAGATCAACTTAATGCGAGGTAGGTCCATTCAAAAGTCTGATGGCAGCAGGGAAGAAGCTGTTTTTGAATCAGTTGGTACGTGATTTCAGTCTTTTGTATCTTTTCCCCGATGGAAGAAGGTGGAAGAGAGTATGTCCGGGGTGCGTGGCATCCTTGATTATGCTGGTTGCTTTTCCGAGGCAGTGGGAAGTGTAGACAGTGTCAGTGGATGGGAGGCTGGTTTGAGTGATGGACTGGGCTTAATTCAAGACCCTTTGTAACTTCTTGTGGTCTTAGACAGAGCAGGAGCTATACCAAGCTGTGATATAACCAGAAAGAATGTTTTCTATGTTGCATCTGTAGAAGTTGGTGAGAGTTGTAGTGGACATGCCAAATTTCCTCACTCTCCTGAGAAAGTAAAGGCATCGGTGGGCTTTCTTAACTATAGCATCCGCATGGAGGGACCAGGACAGTTGTTGGTGAGTGGCTTGGAGGGGAACTTCCAGGTGGTGGTATTCCCAGGTATCTGCTTCTCTTGTCATTCTAGATGGTAGTGGCCGTGGGTTTGGAAGGTGCTGCTTAGGGAGCTTTGGTGAGTTCCTGCAGTGTATCTTATAGATGGTACACACTGCTGCCATTATGTATTCCTGGTAGAGGGAGTGGATGTTTGTGGATGTGGTGCTAATCAAGCAAGGCTGCTTTGTCGTGGATGGTGTCAAGCTTCTTGAGTGTTGTTAGAGCTGCACCCATCCAGGCAAGTGGAGAGTTTTCCATCACACTCCTGACTTGTGCCTTGTAGATGGTGGATAGACTTTGCGAGGTCAGGAAATGAGTTACTCGCCACAGGATTCCCAACCTCTGACCTGGTCTGGTAGCCACAGTATTTATATGGCTAGTCCCATTCAGTTTCTGGTCAGTGGCAACCCCAAATATTAAGCGTGGGAGATTCAATGATGGTAATGCCATTAAATGTCGAGAGGCGATAGTAGATTCCCTATTGTTGCAGATTGTCATTGCCTGGCACTTGTGTGGCATGAATGTTACTTACCATTTGTCAGCCCAAGTCTGAATATTGTCCATAGGTGGAATCTTACCAGAAAATGGCAAAGTGTCAGGATCTGACTGAAAACCAGTGTGTTTCTCTCCAGAGAAATAGGCAGCTTTTTCCTCCAGATCTTATGGCACTTCGTCAAAAAGGGGTGTGTGTGTGTGTGTGTGGCGGGGGGGGGGGGGGGGGGTGTGTGTGTGTGTGTGTGTGTGTGTGTGTGTGTGTGTGTGTGGCGGGGTGGGGGTGGTGCGGAGGGAAGGCAACTGTTTTCACGCCATCATTTTGAGGAGCAGGGCCTCAAATGCCCCCGTCAGACCAAGAAATAACCTACTCACCCTCCCACAATGTCTCACTCCACCGCCACCCCCCCCGCCCCCCAAAACTGTCATCACCAGCATCTCCACTCTCCCCACCCCCTCATCACCAGCATCTCCACTCTCCCCACCCCCTCATCACCAGCATCTCCACTCTCCCCACCCCCCCATCACCAGCATCTCTCTTCCAACCCTTCTCCCCTTCACTGGCATAAAAATAAATGAGTCACCGTACGTGAGGCTCTCCATAGGGCCAAACCTTGACACTGCCCCCTGACATAGGTTGGCACTCCAGGCTGGTACTGTGCCACAAACCAACCTGTGCTATGGGTCAGTGGCAAGGGGCATTGCTAGGGCTACTGCCTGGCCATGTCCCTCTGCCCCGGGGGCTATACTCACCTTTGCGTCCACAGGAGGAAATGCGGGTTAAAATTGGCCTCTATATCTTGTTGCCTTTGGACATGGGTTGCTTCAGTATCTGAGGCGTCACAAATGGTACTGAATATTGTGTAATCATCAGTGAACATCTCCACTTCTATCTTATGATGGAAGAAAGGCCATTGGTGAAGAAGCTGGAGCTGGGTGAGCCTGGGGCACTATCATGAGGAACTCCTGCAGAGATGTCCTTGAGCTGAGATGATTGACCCTCAACAACCACAACCATCTTCCTATATACCAGGTATGACTCCAATCAGCAGAGAGTTTGCCCCTGATACCCATTGATTCCAGTTTTGCTAGGGCTCCTTGATGCCACACTCGGTCGAATGCTGCCTTGATGTCAAGGGCTATCACTCTCACCTCACCTCTGGAATTCAGCTCTTTTTGTTTGAATCGAAGCTGTAATGAGGTCAGGAGCTGAGCGACCCTGACAGAACCCAAACTGGACGTCACCGAGTAGGTTATTGCTGAGTAAGTGCCGCTCAGTTGCACTGTTGATGACCCCGTCCATCACTTTATTGATGATCAAGAGTAGACTGATTGGGCAGTAATTGGCGGGTTGGATTTGCCCTGTTTCTTGAGAACAGTACATACCTGGGCAATACCCACATTGCTGGGTAGACGCCAGTGTTGTAGCTGTACTGGAACAGCTTGGCTAGGAGTGCGGCAAGTTCTGGAGTCTTCAGGACTATTGCCGGAATATTGTCAGGGCTCATAGATTTTGCAATATCCAGTGCCTCCAGCCGTTTCTTGAATCACCCTACAGTGCAGAAGGAGGCCATTTGGTCCATCAAGTCCGCACCGACAACAATCCCACCCAGATCCTATTCCCATAACCCCAAGTACTTCTCCTGCTAATCCCACTGACGTTAAAGGGCAATATAGATGGCCAATCAACCTAACCTGCACATCTTTGGGCTGCGGGAGGAAACCGGAGCACCTGGAGGAAACGCACACAGATACGGGGAGAAAATGCAAACTCCACATAGACAGTTACCATCTAAGGCCAGAATTGAACCTGGGTCTCTGGCACTGTGAGACAGCAGTACTAACTATTGTGCCACCGTGCTGCCCATAATATCAGAGTTAATCAAGTTGGATGAATTCTGGCATCTGTGATGATTGGGGACACTGGAGGAGACGAGGATGGGTCATCCACACGACACTTCTAGCTGAAGTGGGGCAGCATGGTGGCACAGTGGTTAGCACTGCTGCCTCACAGCGCCAGAGACCCGGGTTCAAATCCCGGCTTGGGTCACTGTCTGTGTGGAGTCTGCACGTTCAAGGTCTGAAGGTGGATAAATCACCTGGACCAGATGGACTGCACCTCAGGATTCTAAAAGAGATAGCTGAGGAAATTATGGAGACATTGATGGTGATCTTTCAGGAATCACTGGAGGCTGGGAGGGTCCCAGAGGACTGGAAAGTAGCTAATGTAAAACCGCTGTTCAAGAAGGGAGAGAGGCAGCAGACGGAAAATTATAGGCTGGCTAGCCTGACTTCGGTCATTGCCAAGATTTTAGAGTCCATTATTAAAGATGAGATCGCAGAGTACTTGTAAGTGCATGATAAAATAGGACTGAGTCAGCACGGCTTTGTCAAGAGGAGATCATGTCTGACAAATCTGTTAGAGTTCTTTGAAGAGGTAACAAGGAAGTCAGATAAAGGAGAACCAATGGACGTGATTTATTTAGATTTCCAAAAGGCCTTTGACAAGATGCCGCACAGGAGACTGTTATATAAGTTAAGATCCCATGGTGTTAAGGGTAAGATCCTGGCATGGATAGAGGATTGGCTGACTGGCAGAAGAGAGTGGGGATAAAGGGTTTTTTTTCAGGATGGCAGCCGGTGATTAATGGTGTGCCTTGGGGTCGGTGCTGGGACCACAACTTTTCACAATATACATTAACGATTTGGAGGAAAGAACCGAAGGCACTGTTGCTAAGTTTGCAGATGATACAAAGATATGTAGAGGGACAGGTAGTATTGAGGAAACAGGGAATCTGCAGAAGGACTTGGACAGGTTAGGAGAGTGGGCAAAGAAGTGGCAGATGGAATACAATGTGGAAAAAAGTGAGGTTATGCACTTTTGAAGGAGGAATGGGGACATAGACTATTTTCTAAATGGGAAATGCTTAGGAAATCAGAAACACATAAGGACTTGGGAATCATTGTTCAAGATTCTCTTAAGGTTAACGTGCAGCTCCAGTCGGCAGTTAGGAAGGCAAATGCAATGTTAGCATACATGTCGAGAGGGCTAGAATACAAGAACAGGGATATACTTCTGAGGCTGTATAAGGCTCTGGCCAGACCCCATTTGGAGTATTGTGAGCAGTTTTGGGCCCCATATCTAAGGAAGGATGAGCTGGTCTTGGAAAGGGCCCAGAGGAGGTTCACAAGAATGATCCCTGGAATTAAGAGCTTGTTGTATGAGGAACGGTTGAGGATTCTGGGTCTGTACTCATTGGAGTTTAGAAGGATGAGGGGTGACCTTATTGAAACTTACAGGATACTGCGAAGCTGTATAGAATGAACATGGAGAGGATGTTTCCATTAGTAGGAAAAACTAGAACCAGGGGGCACAACCTCAGGCTAAAGGGATGATCCTTTAAAACAGAGATGAGGAGGAATTTCTTCAGCCAGAGAGTGGTAAATCTGTGGAACCCTTTGTCACAAAAGGCTGTGGAGGCCAGGTTATTGAGTGTCTTTAAGACAGAGAGAGATAGGTTCTTGATTAATAAAGGGATCAGGGGTTACAGGGAAAAGGCAGGAGAATGGGGATGAGAAAAATATCAGCCATGATTGAATGGAGCAGACCCGATGGACCGAGTGGCCTAATTCTGCTCCTATATCTTATGGTCTCCCCATGTCTGTGTTGGTTTCCTCTGGGTGCCCCGGTTTCCTCCCACACTCCGAAGATGTGTAGGTTGGTTTGATTGGCCATGCTAAATTGCCCCTTAGTGTCAGGGGGACTAGCAGGGTAAATATGTGCGATTATGGGGGTAGGGGCTGGGTGGGATTGTGGTCAGTGCAGACTCAATGGGCCGAATGGCCTCCTTCTGCACTGTAGAGATTCTATGATTCCATGAAGATTATAGCAAATGCTTCAACCTTATCTTTTGCACTGATGTGCTGGGCTCCTCCATTATTGAGGATAGGGATATTTGTGGAGCCTCCTCCTCCTGTGATTGGTTTAATTGTCCACCACCATTCATGACTGGATGTGGCAGGACTGCAGAGCTTAGATCTGATCCGTTGGTTGTGGAATTTATTATCTCTATCACTTGCTACTTAAGCTGTTTGGCACTCAAATAGTCATGGGTTGTATCTTCACCAGGTTGGCACCTCATTTTTAGGCAAGCCTGGTGTTCCTCCTGGAATGCACTCCTGTCCTCTCCATTGAGACTACAGGAGTGCATTCCAGGAGGAACACCAGGCATGCCTAAAAAATGAGGTGTCAACCTGGTGAAGCTACAAGCCTCTGGAATAGGACTTCAAGACTTCAAGACACACATCGAGTCATAGAGTCACACAGGTTTACAGCATGGAAACAGGCCCTTTGGCCCAACTTGTCCATGCTGCCCTTTTTTTTTAAAACCCCTAAGCTAATCCCAATTGCCCGCATTTGGCCCATATCCCTCTATACCCATCGTGCCCATGTAACTGTCTAAATGCTTTTTAAAAGATAAAATTGTACCTGCCTCTAGTACTACCTCTGGCAGCTTGTTCCAGACACTCACCACCCTCTGTGTGAAAAAATTGCCCCTCTGGACACATGTTATAACTCAGAGATTACAGAGAACTATCACCAAGGCATGATTACTTAAATGCACTATTTCACACGACAGCAATAAATGGAGATCCTGTCAACCAAAACAGGTGATTATAAATTGAGCACTGCTGTCTGTGCACTAAAACAGGGATACACTTATGATGCCAATTACACAACCTTTGGACTGTGACCTTACTCTGGTGCTGTGCAGTCTGTGGTGACCGTGCAAGTGGTGACTATTGCTGATCATTGGGGAGGAAACAAGATCAAAAACTACAGAAGAAAACTTTAAAAATAAACCCATGAAAATCAGTAAGCTTGAAAAGAAAAGAGGGAGAAATGATAAGGAGGGAAATAATGGAGTAAATATGCATCAAAGTTCTCAGAGCAAAAGAAAAGTCAGGAAAAGAAACACAATTTAGGAAAAGGTGAAAAGATGGATGTTTAACATCCTCTGAAGGTGAAGTAAATGGAAAGGTAAGAGAACAAGATCAACGATTAATAATATTGAACAGCAAGGCTTTTCTTTCAAAGGCTTCAAAGTCACCATTCTGTTTCTGCCTTTGAACAGTAGAAAATCTGTAGAGGATGAACAGAGCTTGTAGCATGGAATCACACAGAGAACGCTAGCTCTGTAATGAAGGAGCACTCCCCTCTCAGGTTAAGCATTGTTCGTGTTGAAGGTCAGTGACCCGCTTTCAGCTCATTATCATGCTGATATTTGTTCGAGAATTCCATGCACAGGTTACAGGCCCTGAGCTTGAATGCTGAAGAGCCTGATATTGATCTTCAGGCCACATTTCAGTGGAAACAGAATCATTCATGAAGATCAAGTTGCTGCCGGATCCGTTGCCCCTGCATCTGAATGCGAAAGGCTGGGCGACTGGGCCTTGGGGTGTGGATTGGGGCAATTGGCAATTTGGGGCGAGGGGTGGAGGGGGGTGGTGGCTGACAGTGGTCGATGGAGGGAGGGCAGGTGGCTGGCAGTGGCTGGATCAGGGGGATGATGGTAACAGTGGTCAGTGGAGGGGGGTGGCTAGCAGTGGTCATTGGAGAGGGAGTGCGGGGGGTGTGGCTAGCAGTGGTCAGTGCAGGGGGGGTGGGTGATGAGAGAGGTGGTGGCTGGCAGTGGTCAGTGGCCAGGGGGTGGTGGCTGGCAGTGGCCGGATCTGGGGGGGTAATGGTAACAGTGGTCATTGGAGGGGGGATGATCATTAGCAGTGATCGGTGGAGGGGGGAATTGGTGGGGTGGTCTCTAGCAGTGGTTGGTGGAGGGGGGTGGGGGGGTTGGTCACTAACAGTGGTCGGTGAGGGGGGGGGGGGTGATTTCTATCTGGCAGCTAAGCTGCCCACATTCTTGTAACGTGGGTTTCTGGAGTATTTCTGCATTCAGCCACATATCAGGGCCGTCCTGCTGATTAGTGCCACATTGCGTTAAGTTCAAAGTGTTGTGAGCAATGTGTTGGAGAATAAAAATATTGAACACGGACCTTACAAATTACACAGGGCCCTAATTTAAATAACAAGTTCCATTATTAGCAGAATCAAGGCGCATATTCCTGACGCAACCACACCTCCTTTATACCAATATGGTGGGAGGCGCACTTCTGGCCTGTAATGACGATACTCTTCCCACCCGGGAAGGTTAAGAGGCCTGAAAAACAAAGCATGGCCAAATTTCTCGGCATTGATATATTTTAGGGAATTGAAGGAAGGGTCATCAGTCTCTTCCTTCAATATCTACCGAGAACATCCCAAATTAGAATTCATTAACAGTGCAGCTAAGAAGTACTTACACTACTGCAAGCCTGCTTGTTGGAACTGGCCTCATTTGGAGCATACACAATGAATATGGGGAGGGTGTGAATCCATTTCATTATGCTGTTGAGAATTTTTTACTAAACATACCGGGGTGACACCCCTTCTTGGCGTGGGCTACAGTGGGTGGTTCAGAAGGATGAAGACCATTCACAACACTCAGCTCAGTTAGAGCCAGTCACCATTCAAAGCTGGGAGTCAGACTCTTCACCAATCAACAGTGGGAAATGAAATGTTCTGTGAACAAGTGTAGCAGCATCGCAGATACATTTTAAAAACAACACGTGTTGATGAAGCTGAGATCGAAAGCAACCAGAACAGTTAATCCCTCACTGACACTTCAAGTCTTAATCAATTGCTGATCAGATGATATAAAGCACCAACTGAACGTGTTGACTCCAGTTCTTATTGAACTCAGAAACAAAATGGTAATGAATAAATATGAGCGTGAGAAGGAAATTCTTAAGAGGAACTTACCCACTGTAGAGAACAAGAACGGTGAGAGTAGAGCAAAAGCTGAGGATAGTTTCATTCTCGTGCAGTGGAAGCGTTGGGTCAGTAACTGTGCAGTCACCCACTTGTACTAACACTTGTCTCAGAGAATGGAGCTGGTTTAAATATAAAGGGAGGGCTGTTCACTGACTCACTGAGCAATGTGAAATGTACAGCTGCCTAACGTTTACACAAATCCAGCTGGACTTGGGGCTGGGCTGGAGCAAGGGCTGCCTCTGGTATAGAGAGTGGGGGTGTAAGGGAAGGATTGGGGAGTGTGATTGCCTCCAGTTAACAGGGCCATGTGATGCTTACAGATCTTACCAAGGGCCCATGTGTCCCTGATGCTATTTTTAACATTTTTCTGAGCGTGTCCAAACAGTCATGTACACCTCAGTGCCTCCCTCTCAGCTCCACACAGGATGCAAATACTTTCTCTGCCATTGTCTTGGAAACCAATCTGAGAGGCCAACTATCACCGGGCTTGTCGTGCGAGGCTGCAACCTGTCGATCGATTTGCCAGGAGCTTAACATGACAGCAGTAGACCCTAACATGACCCCAACATGACTGCTGCATGGTAATAGCAGGACAAGGCGCTTAAGAGTGGGAATTAATTGCCTGGTTAAAGGCCTCAATTGGCCCACAGGCAGACAGGGAGCCAAGTACTAACCCCCAGCACCCCCCATCACAGCGGCTGGTATCATTGTGGTGGAAGCAGAAGCTGGCTTTATGCCACCCACCCCCCCCCCCCCCCCCCCACCACCACCCTCCCCCCCCCCCCCCCCCTCCTCTCCCCTCCCCGCCCCTCATACTGGTAGTGGAACATACTTCCTCAAGTGTGAGGCCACATTTTGCAGCACATTAGGAATGAAGGGAAGATATACGACATCTCAGAAAATCATCACGTATATTCAAAATGACTGGAATTACTTCAAGAGATAATTGCAACTTCAAACGATAAACTGAAATTTCGCCTTGCGAAATTTCACAGTTCACAGAATTTTCACAGTTTCTTCCGATCAGTGTAAATAATGTAAATAATCCACTCCCTTTATTGAATCCATAGCTGGGAATGCCCAGGTTTAGGTTCAGCTCTGAAGAAAAAGAATCAGGGTCCATCTCCCTCAATCTCGTCCATTCTTGGAGCATGACTTTAAAGGTTGGGGACTGGTTCTGGTCGTTAGCCCACACCCTGTTTCTACATGGTCGGCTTCAGTACAGTGATAGGCGATCTTCATGGAATCGGACCAGCTTTTCGAAGAGTTGTGATTCATGGTACCTCAAAGTCTACATTCTGAAATGTTCTCCTCACCAACCAGCTCCCCCCTCCCCGCCCCACCCCCCATATCAATTTATGTCCCAAACAACCCCTACGAACCCTCATGCTCCATGCCAATGATGCCTTTCAAACAATCCCATGACCTCTCATGCTTCGCATGCCAATGTATGTCCACCAAACAATCATTTTGGTCCCTCATTCCCCCATACTAAGCACATCCATACCCATTCACCCACAATACACTGCATAGAAGCAAAGAACACTATGGTGACAGTAGGGTATATAAATAAAATATGTTAAAACAAAGGGGCGGCACAGTAGCACAATGGTTAGCATTGCTGCCTCACAGCTCCAGGGACCTGGGTTCGATTCCCGGCTTGGGTCACTGTCTGTGTGGAGTTTGCACATTCTCCTCGTGTCTGCGTGGGTTTCCTCTGGGTGTTCCGGTTTCCTCCCACAGTCCAAAGATGTGCGGGTTAGGTTGATTGGCCATGCTAAAATTGCACCTTAGTGTCCTGAGATGTGTAGGTTAGAGGGATTAGCGGGTAAATATGTAGGGATATGGGGGTGGGGCCTGGGTGGGATTGTGGTCAGTGCAGACTCGAAGGGCCCAATAGCCTCTTTCTGCACTGTAGGGTTTCTATGACTCTATGATCCATTCATTGATAACTTTTCACTCTCTTAAAAAAACTTTTTTTACTGCAGCCAATAAAAGTGTTGATAATTCAGACCCTTTAATGTATGAATAGCTGAAACAGCAAGCACTGGAACCATTTTTATTTTGTGGAAATAAACATTGTGACATTGACAGCATAGATCAGAGAAACAGAGTTGTTCACCAAGCAATGTTTTCCCTGGAGCTCAGGAATTTTAATAGGCTAATGGACCTCTGGTTTTCAGCCAAGTCTCACTGAGAAGCCAGAAATCCATTGGAGTCCATTGGAGTACTAAACGTGTGGCGAAGTATTTTCACGATTAGCAATTCTAAGGGGCACTGGTCCTACCGGGCTTTCATACCTTAATCGCAGTCTGCAGCTCTTTCAGGATCTAATGCCATGGCAAACATAACTCACAAATGTCGCACCCATAATAAACATAAAGTAAAATTCTCTTTTATATTACTCATGATATCAAATGACACCCAAACTGCTTCCCTTATTAAAGTCAGTTTGCTGTAAATGTGTAATGGAGAAGATGAGGCAATTCCAAGGTCTGGTTAATCTTATATAGATCCATCAGTGTATACTGGGTGTATTGGTCATTTCAGATGTATCTCTACAGGTATACGTTAAGACAACAGCTAACTGAAGCATGGATTCCTTACCAATCTTTCAACATGTCAACCGTGGCTCAGTAACACAAGTCCTGCCTCTCACTCAAAGTTTCCGCCACCTGAAGTTGTCTCCCAGGAGTAATAAATCCTAAAATTTAGGGAATTTAGGGAACACAGGGAATCACTCTGCCCTTTAAATCAACTAATTTTCTGAAGGATTCCACGCCTGTTTCCCTTCTAACCCATCATTTTTGATGTGAGTAAATGGAGTGATTCCTAGCTGTCTTACCATAATGAACATTGACAGATATGATTTCTTATTTTCCACTTTGTTAAGCTGAAAGGCAGCAATAAGATAGAAAGCCCCAGATTTTCACTCCCAATGTGGGTGCACAGAGTAGGGAAAATGTCCGATTCTGCAAACCTGACAGAGGTAAGAAGTTCTCCAGATGTTTGGAGACAGTAGGAATCAGACCACGTGAATGGCAATGTGAATGGTCAGACTTGCTGCTTTAATACTAATAAAGGAAAGAATAAATCAAAAAACAGCCCTCACCCCTCACACCCCACACACTCCCTAAGCCCCATCCATGCCATTTCATGTCATCTCCATAGCCCCTCAAACCCTCTATGCCAACATATAAACCTCTACCCACCCCTCTGGCCCCCATAACTTCCATGCAACCTACATCCCTCTACCCACCCCATAAGCCTTTATAGGCCCTATGCCAACTTAGTGCCAACTAATACCAGCACATGCCATCACTCACCACCCTTTGCCCTTAAGCTTTCATTGCCAACTTACCCAGTCTACCTATGGGTAGACTTCAAAAGCCATAGTGAGGTTAAACAAATAAAGTTCTAAGCGTCTACTGATGACGTCACTGTTTTTTTTAAGAATTCATGATTAAAAATCCATTCACTTAGCTTAAGTTCCCTCAACTAATTAATCCCCTATAATAAACAAGCAATGTTTTAAGTATTTAACCCATATAATAATAAACACTTGTATTCATAACCCCATATCAAAAAACTATAACCAATTGGAGCTCTCAGTCAAACTGTGAACTGACAGACACCCCTCTGTGATAATGATAGATTGTGAAATCAGTCATGCAGCACAAATCCTATAATGTTCGCCTTCAGTTTAATGTCAACAAACAAAGTTAAATAGCAAGCACTGATTCTTTTAAACTACAGGTTCTTTTAGATTTAAAGGAGGGAGATTTAAACACCATAACAGCTTGACAAATTTTATGAGTTGACCCACATTTTACGCACATACATGTATATTTTTAACCATTCCATAGGGTACTTAGCTCTCCAAAAGGAATCCCTGGACTTGCCCCAAAGGCTTCCGAACCTCACCAAAGTGTATCCTACCTCCCCAAAAATCTATTATTAACTTTAGATCTTCTCATGAAGAGTGTATATGCCTACAAGTCATATTTCAGAAACCTGGGTAATGAAAACACATCTGACTGAAAGCAGCTGTCGCTGTAACTATGATGGGCAAACTACAACCCACCCTTTCCCCTGCCACCCACGCACCACCCCCCCCCCCCGCCCCCCCAACCCCCACCCACCGCCGCCCAACCCCACACTGGCAAAAAATCAAGGGTGCTGGGTTCAGTGGGGGGAACTACTTGTGGAATCAGGGATTTGGCATCATTTTGGCTAAATTCCTTCCATCACGATGAAAATTCAATCCCGAAAGTAGAAATCGTTGTAAGAGTTATCTCAGTACTATACCATGGGCATGTCAAAATGATAGCAGTTAAAAACTGGTACAGCACACTGCTCCTTTCATGGGAATCTCTACATAAAGAGTATGGAATGCTTTGCCATGGAATAGTTGAGACAGTGACCACTGAAGGGGAAAGTGGGGAATTTATTTGAAGCAGAGGAATGTACAATGTTATGGGGACAGTGCAAAGCAATGAGATTAGTTATATATTGCACTGGTAAAGTGAAAGCACAGATATATACAAATCACCGCCTTCTGTGCAGTTAGGGTCTATGATTTTTTGATTATTAGTTTAAAAAATACTTTTAAATATAGATAGCTGAGAATTAATCCTGGATTTTAGATTGGAGGTGAGTTCAGTACAGGTTAGGGTGGTGCTATTGTGAGGTCTGGAAACCCAGAAGGACGGATTTCCCAATTGTTTTATAAATGCAAGATTCCGTCAAATCTTTTCTGTGGGGCTTTACCCATAGACAGGGTGATTGACAGGGTGGGAAGACCACAAAAACAGTGAGAGGCAGCATGGTGGGGGACAGGAGGTTCTGGATCATGGGAGGAAGTTTGGGATCAAAGGGTAAATTCCAATGAGATTTGGGGACAATCAATCATGGGGGCTTGGGGTGTCAAGGAGCAACAGTGATGGTCATGGTTTGGGGAGAGGAGGGAAGCAAATGGATTGCTGTGGATTTGAGGTATTTACTGAAAAGCTAGTTGAGCCTGGTCCTTCTCATAGAATAGAATCATAGAATCCCGACAGTGCAGAAGGAGGCCATTCTGCCCGTTGAGCCTGCACTGACCACAATCCACCCAGGCCTTACCCGCGTAACCCCACATATTTACCCTGCTAATCCCCCTGACACGAAGAGACAGTTTATCATGGCCAATCAACCTAACCTGCACATCTTTGAGGAGGAAACCCACACAGACACGGGGAGGATGTGCAAACTCCACACAGTGACCCGAGGCTGGAATTGAACCCAGGTCCCTGGCGCAGTGAGGCAGCAATGCTAACCACTGTGCCACCGTGCCACCCCCTAAATCAGTAGAAAGATAAGCAACATCTTGACCCACAAACAATGCTGTGAAGACATTTTCCAACCTCTCTGTGCTTCTTTTAAGCTCGGTAAGAAGTCTCACAACACCAGGTTAAAGTCCAACAGGTTTATTTGGTAGCAAATACCATAAGCTTTCGGACCACTGCTCCTTCGTCAGATGGAGTGGAAATGTGCTCTCAAACAGTGCAAACAGACAAAATCAAGTTGCAGAATACTGATTAGAATGCGAATCCTACAGCCAGCCAGGTCTTAAAGGTACAGACAACGTGGGTGGAGGGAACATTAAACACAGGTTAAAGAAATGTGTGTTGTCTCCAGACAGAACAGCTAGTGAGATTCTACAAGCCCAGGAGGCAAGCTGTGGGGGTTACTGATAATGTGACATAAATCCAACATCCCGTCCTCATGTGTGCGGAACTTGGCTATCAGTTTCTGTCAGCGACTCTGCGCTGTCGTGTGTCGTGAAGGCCGCCTTGGAGAACGCTTACCTGAAGATCCAAGGCTGAATGCCCGTGACTGCTGAAGTGCTCCCCCACAGGAAGAGAACAGTCTTGCCTGGTGATTGTCGAGCGGTGTTCATTCATCTGTTGTCGTAGCGTCTGCATGGTTTCCCCAATGTACCATGCCTCGGGACATCCTTTCCTGCAGTGTATCAGGTTGACAATGTTGGCCGAGTTGCAAGAGTAGGTACCGTGTACCTGGTAGATGGTGTTCTCACGTGAGATGATGGCATCCGTGTCGATGATCCGGCACGTCTTGCAGAGGTTGCTGTGGCAGGGTTGTGTGGTGTCGTGGTCACTGTTCTCCTGAAGGCTGGGTAGTTTGCTGCGGACAATGGTCTGTTTGAGGTTGCATGGTTGTTTGAATGCAAGAAGTGGGGGTGAGGGGATGGCCTTGGCGAGATGTTCGTCTTCATCAATGACATGTTGAAGGCTCCGGAGGAGATGCCGTAGCTTCTCCGCTCCGGGGAAGTACTGGACGATGAAGGGTACTCTGTCCACCGTGTCCCGTGTTTGTCTTCTGAGGAGGTCGGTGCGGTTTTTCGCTGTGGCGCGTCGGAACTGTTGATCGATGAGTCGAGCGCCATATCCTGTTCTTCTGAGGGCATCTTTCAGCGTCTGGAGGTGTCTGTTGCGATCCTCCTCATCTGTGCAGATCCTGAGTATTCGGAGGGCTTGTCCGTAGGGGATGGCTTCTTTAACGTGTTTAGGGTGGAAGCTGGAGAAGTGGAGCATCATGAGGTTATCCGTGGGCTTGCGGTACAGTGAGGTGCTGAGGTGACCGTCCTTAATGGAGATGCGTGTGTCCAAGAATGCAACTGATTCCGGAGAGTAGTCCATGGTGAGTCTGATGGTGGGATGGAACTTGTTGATGTCATCATATAGTTGTTTCAGTGACTGCTCACCATGACTCCAAAGGAAGAAAATATCATCGATGTATCTAGTGTATAGCATCGGTTGAAGGTCCTGTGCGGTGAAGAAGTCTTGTTTGAACCTGTGCATGAAGATGTTGGCATATTGAGGTGCGAATTTGGTCCCCATGGCTGTTCCGTGTGTCTAGATGAAGAACTGGTTGTTGAACGTGAAGACATTGTGGTCCAGGATTTTAAGCTGTCAAAGTTCCCAAGAACCGGTAGCTAAGTTAGAATGACTCTTAGAATCAAAGTACAATATAATAATTAAATGGCCATCCACTTCCCACAAGTAGATAGGTCCCCACCCCTTGTCCCAGCTCTGTTAAAACTGGAATTAGACAGCTTCAAGCAGATTTAGTTCATTTTCCATATTTCTTGTGATTTACCCTCCCACTCAACTCCACCCCACCAGCTTCTGTGAGTTAAAATTCAGTCCTACAGTTTGGGAGACCTTTTTATTTTCAAACAGAATGCAGAAATACAACAAGTTTATTCAGAAATTGATAACATTCAAACAATTCATCCTATGTGGAAAAGTGAATGATTCTGAAAATTGGCCGGAAAACCCGTGTCAGTCCAACATTCAGTTGCGATCCTTTTGAGGTCCTTGTAGACTTTAGTTCAACATTTTTCAAATTTCTGAATCTTGATCTTACTTTTGGTAGCGCTGAAATGCAAAAACCATCTGTTATTCTGGAATCAGTCACGGTACAGTGTCTGGCAGAGAGACAGAATGATCAAGGGCACAGGGAGACAACTGAGACCTGATGAGAGGGGGAATCAACCTCAACCTCTCATTGATATCACAGAGAGGCAAACATGCCTCTGGCAACACAGAGCCACAGATTTGTACCTGCCCTTTCCTCCTACTCTTCAAACTGAAATCAGGGCATTACAAATGAGAGGCAAACCTCAATATCAAACTCTCACTGCTTAGACCATAAGACCATAAGACACAGGAGCAGAATTAGGCCACTTGGCCCATAGGGTCTGCTCCATTCAATCATGGCTGGTATTTTTCTCATCCCCATTCTCCTGCCTTTTCCCCATAATCTCTGATCCCCTTATTAATCAAGAACCTATCTATCTCTGTCTTAAAGACACTCAATGACCTGGCCTCCACAGCCTTCTGCGGCAAAGAGTTCCACAGATTCACCACTTTCTGGCTGAAGAAATTCCTCCTCATCTGTTTTAAAGGATAGTCCCTTTAGCCTGGGGTTGTGCCCTCTGGTTCTAGTTTTTCCAACTAATGGAAACACCCTCTCCATGTCCACTCTATCCAGGCCTCGCAATATCCTGTAAGTTTCAGTAAGATCCCCCCCTCATCCTTCTAAACTCCAACGAGTATAGTCCCAGAATCCTCAACCGTTCCTCGTACGACAAGCTCTTCATTCCAGGGATCATTCTTGTGAACCTCCTCTGGACCCTTTCCAAGGTCAGCACATTCTTCCTTAGATATGGGGCCCAAAACTGCTCATAATACTCCAAATGTGGTCTGACCAGAGCCTTATACAGCCTCAGAAGTGAATCCCTGCTCTTGTATTCTAGCCCTCTCGACATGAATGCTAACATTGCATTTGCCTTCCTAACCGCCGACTGAACCTGCACGTTAACCTTAAGATAATTTTGAACAATGACTCCTAAGACCCTTTGTGTTTCTGATTTCCTAAGCATTTCCCATTTAGAAAATAGTCTATGCCCCCATTTCTCCTTCCAAAGTGCATAACCTCACTCTTTTCTACATTGTATTCCATTTGCCACTTCTTTGTCCACTCTCCTAACCTGTCCAAGTCCTTCCGCAGCACCCTTGCTTCATCAATACTACCTGTACCTCTACATAACTTTGTATCATCTGCAAACTTAGCAACAGTGCCTTCAGTTCCTTCCTCCAAATCGTTAATGTATATTGTGAAAAGTTGTTGTCCCAGCACTGACCCCTGAGGCACACCACTAGTCACTAGCTGCCATCCTGAAAAAGACTCCTTTATCCCCACTCTCTGCCTTCTGCCAGTCAGCTAATCCTCTATCTATGCCAGGATCTTACCCTTAACACCATGGGCTCTTAACTTATTTAACAGTTTTCTATGCGGCACCTTGTCAAAGGCCTTTTGGAAATCTAAATAAATCTTGTCCACTGGTTCTCCTTTATCTAATTTCCTTGTTACCTCTTCAAAGACCTCTAACAGATTTTGTTAGACATGACCTCCCCTTGACAAAGCCATGCTGACTCAGTCCTATTTTGTCATGCACTTCCAAGTACTCTGTGATCTCATCTTTAATAATGGACTCTAAAATCTTGCCAATGACCGAAGTCAGGCTAACCGGCCTATAATTTCCCATCTGCTGCCTCCCTCCCTTCTTGAACAGCAGTGTTACATTAGCTACTTTCCAGTCCTCTGGAACCCTCCCGGCCTCCAGTGATTCCTGAAAGATCACCACCACAATTTCTTCAGCTATCTCTGCTGAGATAGGGGTGTAGTCCATCCATTCCAGCTGATTTATCCACCTTCAGATCTTTCAGTTTCCCTAGAATCTTCTCCTTAGTGATGACCACAACACTCACCTGTACCCTTGATTCTCCTGGAGCTCTGGCATCCCACTGGTGTCTTCCACCGTGAAGACTGATGCAAAGTAACTATTCAGTTCCTCTGCCATTTCTTTGTTTCCTATTATTACTTCTCCAGCCTCATTTTCCAGTGGTTCAATGGCTATTTTTGCCTCTCTCTTTTCTATATTGAAAAAAAACTTCCTATCTTCTTTTATATTACCAGCTAGCTTACACTCATATTTCATCTTCTCCCCCATTATTGCTTTTTCAGTTGTCCTCTGCTCACTTTCAAAGGCTTCCCAATACTCTGGCTTCCCACTAATCCTTGCCACTTTGTATGCCTTTTCTTTTGCTTTTATGCTGTCCTTGAATTCCCTAGTCAGCCATGGATGCCTCACCCTTCCCTTAGCATGTTTCCTCCTTGGGATGAATTTCTGTTGTGCCTCCCGAATAACCACCCAAAACTCCTGCCATTTCTGTTCCACTGCCTTCCCTGCTAGGCTCCCTTTCCAATCAAATCTGGACAGCTCCTCCCTCATGTCTTTGTAGTTATCTTTATTTAATTGTAATACCGTTACATCTGATTCCAGCTTCTCATATTGTGGTCACTGCTCCCTAAAGGTTCCTTCACCTTAAGTTCCCTAATCAAGTCTGCCTCATTACACATCACCAAATCCAGAATTGATGTACCCTAGTAGGCTTTGATTTGATTTGATTTATTATTGTCACATGTATTAACATACAGTGAAAAGTGTTGTTTCTTGCGCGCTATACAGACAAAACATACCGTTCATAGAGAAGGAAGCGTGAGAGTGCAAAATGTAGTGTTACAGTCATAAGGTGTAGAGAAAGATGAACTTAATGCAAGGTAAGTCTATTCAAAAGTCTGCCAGCAACAGGGAAGAAGCTGTTCTTGAGTCAGTTGGTATGTGACCTCAGACTTTTGAATTTTTTTCCCAAAGGAAGAAGGTGGGAGAGAGAATGTCCAGGGTGCGTGGGGTCCTTAATTATGCTGGCTGCTTTGCCGAGGCAGCGGGAAGTGTAGACAGAGTCAATGGATGGGAGGCTGGTTTGTGTGATGGATTGGGCTACATTCACGACCTTTTGTAGTTCCTTCCAGTGTTGGGCAGAGCAAGAGCCACACCAAGCTGTGATACAACCAGAAAGAATGCTTTCTATGATGCATCTGTAAAGGTTGGTGAGAGTTGTAGTTGACGTGCCAAATTTCCTTAGTCTTCTGAGAAAGTAGAGGTGTTGGTGGGCTTTCTTAACTATAGTGTCAGCATGGGGAGACCAGGACAGGTTGTTGGTGATCTGGACACTTAAAAACTTGAAGCTCTCGACCCTTTTTACTTCGTCCCCATTGATGCAAACAGGGGCATGTTCTCCTTTATGCTTCCTGAAGTCGATGACAATCTCCTTCATTTTGTTGACATTGAGGGAGAGATTATTGTTGCCGCGCCAGTTCACCAGATTCTCTATCTCATTCCTGTACTCTGGCTCGTCATTGTTTGAGATCCGACCCACTACGGTGGTGTCGTCAGCAAACTTGAAAATTGAATTGGAGGGGAATTTGGTCGCACAGTTATAGGTGTATAAGGAGTGTAGTAGGGGACTGAGAACACAGCCTTGTGGGGCACCGGTGTTGAGGATGATCGTGGAGGAGGTGTTGTTGCCTATCCTTACTGATTGTGGTCTGTGAGTTAGGAAGTTCAGGATCCAGTCGCAGAGGGAGGTGCTGAGGCCCAGACCACGGAGTTTGGAGATGGGTTTTGTGGGAATAATAGTGTTGAAGGCTGAGCTGTAGTCAATAAATAGGAGTTTGACATAGGTGTCCTTGTTATCTAGGTGTTCTAGTGTTGAGTGCAGGGCCTGGTGTGGACCTGTTGCAGCGGTAGGCAAACTGTAGTGGATCCAGGTAGTCCAGGAGGATGGAATTGATTCGTGCCATGACTAACCTTTCGAAGTACTTCATAATGATGGATGTCAGAGCCACCGGCTGATAGTCATTAAGGCACGCTGCTTGGTTTTTCTTAGGTACCGGGATGATGGTCGTCTTCTTGAAACAGTTAAGGACCTCAGATTGTTGTAAAGAGAGGTTGAAGATGTTTGTGAATCCTCCCGCCAGCTGATCCGCGCAGGATCTGAGTGCACGTCCGGGTACCCCATCCGGGCCAGTTGCTTTCCATGGGTTGACCTTCAAGAAAGCTGCTCTGACATCTGCTAGTGACCCCAGATACAGGTTCATCCAGGGCTTCCAGGGTGGAGGGCATGCTCTCGCTGACCTCTTGCTCAAAACGGGCGTAGAATGCATTGAGCTCATCAGGGAGAGGTGCGTTGGAGCCGGTGATTTTAAATGCCCTCATCTTGTTGCCTGTTATGTCTTGCAAACTTTGCTATAGTTGGCGAGGGCCGGTGTGGGATTCTAGCTTAGTCCGATATTGTCATTTTGCATCTTTGATGGATCTCCTTAGATCATATCTGGCTTTCTTAAAAGAACATAAGAACATAAGAACTAGGAGCAGGAGTAGGCCATCTGGCCCCTCGAGCCTGCTCCGCCATTCAATAAGATCATGGTTGATCTTTTTGTGGACTCAGCTCCACTTATCCGCCCACTCACCATAACCCTTAATTCCTTTACTGTTCAAAAATTTATCTATCCTTGCCTTAAAAACATTCAGTGAGGTAGCTTCAACTGCTTCACTGGGCAGGGAATTCCACAGATTCACAACCCTTTGTGTGAAGTTCCTCCTCAACTCAGTCCTAAATCTGCTTCCCCTTATTTTGAGGCTATGCCCCCTAGTTCTAGTTTCACCCACCAGTGGAAACAACTTCCTTGCTTCTAGCTTATCTATTCCCTTCATAATCTTATATGTTTCAAGAAGTTCTCCCCTCATTCTTCTGAATCCCAATGAGAATAGTCCCAGTCTACTCAGTCTCTCCTCATAAGCCAACCCTCTCAACTCCGGAATCAACCTAGTGAATCTGCTCTGCACCCCCTCCAGTATATCCTTTCTCAAGTAAAAGGTCAGTAAAAGGTTACTTTCTCATGTAAAAGGTCTTGTATAGGTCAGGGTCGCCTGACTTGAACACCTCAGACCTGGACTTCAGCAAGCAGTGGATATCCCTGTTCGTCCATGGTTTCCAGTTGGGGAACACACGGATTTGCTTCTTTGGCACACAGTCTCCTACACACTTACTAATGAAGTTAGTTACTGTAGTGGTGACTCGTTCAGGCTGGTCGCAGAGTTTTTAAATACTGACCAGTCCACTGACTCCAAGCAGCTCCATAGGAGATCATCTGATTTCTCAGACCAACATTGCACGACTCTCTTTGATGGATTCTCCCGCTTCAGTTTTTGCTTGTAAGCCGGGAGCAGGAGCACAGCCTTGTGGTCTGATTTGCCACAGTGTGGGCGGGCGATAGAGCAGTAGGCATGTTTGATATTTGTGCAGCAGTGGTTTAGGATCTTTGGGCCTCTGGTGGAACAGGAGACGTGTTGGTGGTAACTTGGTAGTACACTCTTGAGCTTGGCTTGATTGAAGTCCCCGGCCACGATGAACAAAGCCTCGGGATGTTTCATCTCAAGGCTATTCGTAGTGGTGTATATTTTGTCCAACGCAAACCTCACGTCCACATGGGGTGGGATGTAAACTGCCGTCAGGATAACAGAGGTGAACTCCCGCAGAATGTAATAGGGGCTACATTTTAGCGTCAGGTATTCTAGGTCTGGGGAGCAGCAAGTTGCCAGTGTTGCTACGTCTACGCACCATGGGATGTTGATTAGGAAGCAGACCCCACCTTCCCTAGCCTTGCCCGAGACCGCTGTACGGTCCATTTGATGAATTGAGAAGCCCTCTGTCACAAGTTGCTCCAAAAAACCATCTCTTGGACATTCCACAAATTCCTTTTCTTGGGATCCACTACCTACCTGATTTTCCCAGTCCACCTGCATATTGAAGTCCCTCATGATTATTGTAATATTGGCTTTTTTATATGCCTTTTCTATCTCCTGATTTATTTTCTGCCCCACATTCTGACTATTGCTAGAGGGCCTGTACAAAACTCCCATCAGGGTCTTTTTACCTTTGCGATTCCTCAATTCCTCTACCCACAGAGATTCTATTCCTTCTGATCCTATATCACTTCTTGATATCGATTTAACTTCATTCCTTACTAACAATGCAACCCTATCTTTGCCCATCTGCCTGTCCTTCTGATAAGACACATATCCTTGGATATTTAGATTCCAGCCCTGATCCCCTTGCAGTCACGTCTCTGTAGTGCCCACAACATCGTACCGGCCAATTTCAAACAGGCTCATTTACCTTGTTCCGTATACTGCGCGCATTTAGGTACAACACCCTCAGTCCTGCATTGACCACCTCCCTTCTCATACTTGTCACCTTTTTTACTCTGCCCGAGGTTAGATTCCTGCCCCTTCTATACTCTCTGTTCTATTGTGTGGTCTTGAAACTTTACTAATCTCTCCTGAGCCCTCGGCTCCTTTAACTAGTTGAAAGTCCTCATCATTAACCTGCACTCCTACCCTCTCCTTTACCTTTGATATTCTAATTCTCCATACAACTGAACCCTCCCCCACTATTTAGTTTAAAGCCCTATCTACAGCCCTAGTTATACGATTCACCAGGACTCTGGTCCCAGCACGATTCAGATGAAGACCGTCTCATCGGAACAGGTCCCCTCTTCCCCAATACTGATGCCAATGTCCCATGAATTCAAACCCATTCCTCCCAAACCAATCTTTGAGCCACGCATTTACCTCCTTAATCTTATTGACCCTGTGCCAATTAGCTCGTGGCTCAGGTAGTAATCCAGAGATTATTACCTTTTTGGTTCTGCTTTTTAATTTAGCTCCTAGCTGTTCATACTCCCTTAGCAGAACCTTTGTTCCTGTTCTATCTATGTCATTGGTACCCATGTGGACCACGACAACTGGATCTTAAACTTTCCCCTTAAACTGGATCTTAAACTTTCTCCCTTAAACTTTCCCCCTCTCACCTTGAACCTGTGCCCCCCTTGTAACTGACACTTCCACCCTGGGAAAAAGCCTCCTCAACTCTTAAGTTTTTGACTACATTTTTCAATAATAATCCCAGTCATGACTATTACAAATTCTATGGGATCTTTTACATTGGCCTGTTGAGGTAGCAGAGAGACTTTTTTAAGTCCTGGCTGAAAGACAGCGGGCGGAACTTTCCTGCTTTTGGAAATAATTGATGTTCAGAACCATTTCCAGGTCTCGGTATTTCCGGTGTTAGCCAGCTGCACGGAGTGGTGATCTGACAGGAGGTGGCTCATTAACGAGGCACCACCTTTTTCGTCCTTAAGGATTTAAGGTGGGAGCTCTACCGAGCACAGCCTCGAGGGATCAGCATGCTGATTCCCCCAGCGGCCCACTCCAGGGACATTCAGAAACAAGACAATTTTGGGAGGTGTGTGGCTGTGGGTTTTAAGATTCTTTGCCAGCTCCTTGCCTCCAAAGCTCCTTCCAAGGTGCCATGAAGATGCCACCCAGCTAATTACCGCAGCTAATCCACCTGACCGTCTTGGACACTAAGGGGCAATTTAACATGGCCAATCCACTTAACTCGCACAGCTTTGGATTGTGGGAGGAAGCCAGAGCACCCGGACAAAACCCACGCAGACACGGGGAGAACGTGCAAACTCCACAGACACTCTAGTCAGGTCTCTGTGGAACTGGGAGGGTACCAACTCCCTCCCTTTCAAGTTTGAATGTTGAAATCTACAGTGTTGATATTTTGCTAAGGTTTCATTTCTATTCTTAGCACTTTTACAGCTACAATCTGATCAAGTTATCCACTCACTGCCTGAAAGGTTAGGAAGATGTGAGGTTCCTCGTGTTATTTACAAGTAAATTATATCAACAAGGATTTTGTCTTTCATCCTTAAAGGTTTCTGCATTGCCAGATAGGGCTACAGAGAAAGTGAACACTTTACAGTGTTCATGATCTAATGTGGCATCCAAATGGAACATGCTTGTGTACACGCAGTGTGCTATTTCCTCTCTTGACAAACTCAAGAGAACTCGATCACTCTAGTACAGCTTCTACTTAAAACGGATGTGAACATACTGTGAGAGATTCTGATTGAAGAGGAAGTAGGGAGTTGTTCAGTTCTGGTCAGGAAGGAACGCAGTGTGCTGGGTTTTGGGGGATTAACAGGCACAAGTTAGGGAACACAGGCTGTGGGCCCCAGCCCAATTCCAGTTTGGTTTCAGTCTCAGTGCTATCGCTTCCATACTGAGACTAATGCATCATCCATGTCTAACCCGATTTACTGACACACAACGCTTAACATCTTGGGAGGACCTTCAGTGAGTAGACTGCAGCAGTTCAAGAAGAAGGCTCATTATCACCTTCTCAAGGGCAAGTGGGCTTGGCAAATAAGTATTGGCCTTGACTGCAACACCCATATCCTGAGAATGCATTTCTTTCAAATACTCTATTGCAGAGTTCCGTGCCTCTTTGTAGCCAGTAGTGAAGTGGGTGGAGAGACCCAGCACTGTTTCACAAGAATGTGCCTGTTCTTGCTGGGAAGCTTTGGGCCTCCAGCTCACCTAGTTGTGGATCACTGGCAAATGTTTGAGAGGGTTCAATGCTTCATAGATATCATTGCACTGTGCTCCATGGTCATGATGAGAAGATAACATTTGGCAGTAGTATAGACTTCTGAGTGCCCCAAGGGGCTTTACAGCCAATGGGGAACTTCTAAAATGCAGTCATCATTATAATGTAGGGAGAAATGGCAGCTAATTTGCACACAGCAAAGTCTCACAATCAGCAATGAAATAAAGGATCAAATAATCTATTTTAGATGTTAGTTTAGTAACATATTTTGACCAGGACATTGAAGAGAGTTTTGCATAATCTTCAGTAAGAGACTGCAATAGTGCCAGCGGGTCTTTTACGTCTACTGTGACAAGTGACTTACAAGTGTATCACATGTCAGGGACAAACATAATTCCCACTGACCACTTACAACCTCTAGCCTGCCATCATAATACCATCTTGCAATCCCTTACTGAATTTTTGATGGTCCAATGAAGTGTCAGGATTTCTACGGCGTGATGCATTCCTGTCTATATTCATACAGGGTGGGATTCTCTGGCCATTCATGCCAGCGGGATTCTCCCATCCCACCCCAGTGAACGGAGATTTGGCTAAGCGTCAAATTCTCTATCCTTGCTGGCAGCAGCGGTGGGGCATGAAGCGAAGGATGAGAGGTGACCTGATAGAGGTGTATAAGATGTTGAGAGGTATTGATAGAGTGGATTCTCAGAGGCTTTTACCCAGGGCTGAAATGGTTGCCACAAGAGGTCACAGGTTTAAGGTGCTGGGGAGTAGGTACAGAGGAGATGTTAGGGGTATGTTTTTCACTCAGAGGGACAGTTCCAGCCTGTGTCCCTCCAGATTACACTAACATTCAAGCATAACAAATACAGGTCCAATTTTACCTGATTTTGAGACAGAGCGCACATTCATTGTGATATGTGACCCCGTCAGTTCCACATACTGGTTCATATTTGGTGGGACATTTCAAATTTGACTGGTTCCTCCCACAGAGTGGTAAAACGAAGAAGAGAATCACTTGCACAGGTTCATATCTCCAGAATTAAAGTTGCAAAAGCACTGCAGAAATCAAAAGTGCAAATAGTTTTAATTTACCTGTATGGAGTTTTCAGCAGTTTCTGCAGCTGCAGCTGTGGGGAGAAGAATAGTCAATGCACTGGGCAGGTGGAATATTGCAGATAAAATCAAAAATATATATCTTGAGAGGAAAGAAAGATGGAAAGTAAGATCGTGGCACCTTTCCTGAGCTCAGGACACTCTCATATTGGAAAGACATCACCTCTAACAATACAGCACTCCCTCAGTATTACAGCAGAATGTTACTCTAGCATA
Source organism: Mustelus asterias (assembly GCF_964213995.1). NCBI lineage: Eukaryota > Metazoa > Chordata > Chondrichthyes > Carcharhiniformes > Triakidae > Mustelus > Mustelus asterias. Next base: position 39,840,427 of record NC_135806.1, read on the forward strand.
CGGGCTTAGATCCCTGTAATGGGATTTGAGTTTAAGACCTTCTACCTCAAAGGGAAGCAAACTACCACTCAGCCAAGCTACCACTTACACAAATATAGCTGACAGCAGAAACTTGCTGTGTGTACCTAGACATCATAGGCACATAGAACATAGAAAAGCTGCAGCACAAACAGGCCCTTCGGCCCACAAGTTGCGCCGAACACGTCCCTACCGACGAGGCTTACCTATAACCCTCTATCTTACTAACTTCCATCAACTTATCCAAAAGTCTCTTAAAAGACCCTATCGAATCCGCCTCCACCACCACTACCGGCAGCCGATTCCACGCACCCACCACCCTCTGAGTAAAAAACTTACCCCTAACATCTCCTCTGTACCTACTCCCCAGCACCCTAAACCTGTGACCTCTTATGGCAACCATTTCAGCCCTGGGTAAAAGCCTCTGAGAATCCACTCTATCAATACCTCTCAACATCTTATACACCTCTATCAGGTCACCTCTCATCCTTCGCTTCTCCAAGGAAAAAAGACCTAGCTCTCTCAACCTATCCTCATAAGGCATGCCACCTAATCCAGGCAACATCCTTGTAAATCTCCTCTGCACCCTTTCTATGGCTTCCACATCCTTTCTGTAATGAGGCGACCAGAACTGGGCACCGTACTCCAGGTGGAGTCTGACCAGGGTCCTATACAGCTGCAGCATTAGCTCCCGATTTCTAAACTCAATTCCTCTATTGATGAGGGCCAGTATTCCATACGCCTTCTTAACCACAGCCTCTACCTGCGACGCTGCTTTGAGCGTCCTATTAACCCGGACCCCAAGATCCTTCTGATCTTCCACACTGCCAAGCATCTTACTCTTAATATTATATTCTTTCATCCCATTCGACCTGCCAAAATGAACCACCACACACTTATCTGGGTTGAAATCCATCTGCCACTTCTCCGCCCAGTCTTGCATCTTATCTATGTCTCGTTGCAACTGCTGACATCCCTCTACATTATCCACAACACCACCAACTTTTGTGTCATCAGCAAACTTGCCAACCCATCCTTCCACTTCCTCATCCAGGTCATTTATAAAAATCACAAAGAGCAAGGGTCCCAGAACAGATCCCTGGGGCACTCCACTGGTGACCGACCTCCATGCTGAAAAAGACCCATCTACAACCACTCTTTGCCTTCTGTGGGCAAGCCAGTTCTGAATCCACAAAGCAATGTCCCCTTGGATCCCATGCCCCTTCACTTCCTCAATAAGCCTTGCGTGGGGCACCAGAACACTCTGCCTGTTTTGCGTTTGTGTGCATTCCTTAGATTTAAATGTGGACTTTCTTGTTTTATGTGTGACTGGAAACATGGGGCATAACCTGAGCACCGAATGTAAAAGGTCAAGGACGCCATGGCCCAAGTGTGTTCTGCCCTTGTTTGTTCCTTACCAGAACTGTATTGCTGCCTCAGGCCCGCCTAGTGAGCCCTGCTACTGAGTTCATGATAACTCATGAATTTCCTCCAATTAACCCTGGTTCAAAACGTGATGTAAGATTGCTCCAAGTATTTGAGGCACAGTAAGAAACAAAGTTCCCGCTGCCTCGGAAAAGTAGCCAGCATAATCAAGGATCCCACGCATCCCGGATATACACTTTTCCACCTTCTTCCATCGGGAAAAAGATACAAAAGTCTGAGGTCACGTACCAACCGACTCACGAACAGCTTCTTCCCTGCTGCCGTCAGACTTTTGAATGGTCCTATCATATATTAAGCTGATGTTTCTCTTCACCCACCTGTAACTATAACATGATGGCCAGGATTCTCCCAAAAAAATTCTAAGTCCCCAATTCGCGTGAAAATGGGAGTAACTCCCGCTGGCTTTTTTTGTGGGATTTTCGAATTGAATCTCCCAGACTCTGAGCACTGCAGAGTGCCTCAGCGGGATTCCCTCTGAAAATCAGGGGGGCGGGGCCTCTTCCCGCTGGAGAGGCCGGCAGGATGGCGCTGAGCGGGCCACTGCGCGTGCTCCAATCTGTCAGCACAGAGATTGACGCATGCGCAGTGGCCCCGCACTGCTGCCCTCCCAATAGCTGGCCAGCTCGATCAACCCCCCATCACTGGCCTTCGAATCCCCTATCCCTGACCGCTGGGCTCCCGGACCTCCCCCAGTAAGCCCCGATGTCCCCACACCCTGGCCAGCTCTGATCTCCTGATCCCCCCCGACAGTCCCGACATCCCCCCACTCTCCCGGGCAATTCTGATCACTCTGACCCCTCCTGGCAGTTCTGATCCCCCCGCCCCCACCCAGCAGCCCAAAACCCCCCCAGCAGCCTCAACTCCCCCTACAAGCCCCGACCCCCCACCCCACAAGCCCCAATCACCATCCTCCCTCTTATGTGGCAGCGGGAACCCCTGCTGAGTGCCCCCAATAGGCCCCTCTCTGGTCCCGCCCCCTTGGCACTGCCCAATGCCTGGTGGGCAGTGCAAAGGTGCCTGATGGGCTTTGCCAGGGTTCCAGGCTGGCACTGCCCAGGGGACATCCCCCTTACCCCCGAGGAGGGCCTCAATTGCCTCTCTTCACTCCAACAGGGTTGGGCCACCTATTCTCGGTTTGGGGGGGGTGAGATGCTAGTAGGCCCCGAGACTTCAGTCCAGGGCATGTTCATGATATGCTAATGATGGGCAGAATGGCTTCCTTCTGAGTTATGGTTTTGTCATTTAGCGCCACCTCTAGGTGTGTTTACCTCTAGGTAATAAAGTGTGTGTGGGACACCCTGAAGATGTGTAAGGCATCACTAGAATGAGTTGACTTCAGTTCATTAGCGGGACAAATGTTATTTAACTAAGAAAACAAAATGATCACAAGTAAAAACTGGCAATGGGAAAAATGAAAGTCTGTGACCATACCTAGCACTATGAAAAGGAACTTACCCACAGCTGATGTTGTAAACAGTTTTGTCCCCTTAGGTGCAGTCCCCTCCTTTTCAAACCTGCCATCTTCACCCCCTCCTCAAAGCTCTCACCCTTGATCCCTGTGTCAATGCAATTGACCAACTCAAATCCAACCTCCCTCTCCTCTCCAAATAAACCCTCAATTGTATTCTCACCTTCAAAATGAGTGCCCATTTTCCCTGTAACCAACCTTATGTTTGAACCTTTTGAATCAATTTTCTGGTTTTGCCACAGCACTAAAACAACCCTACTCAAAGTCACAACTGAGCTGCTGGTATAGTGCTCCACATCCTTCCTAACCTCTCTGCAGCCTTTATATGTTCAACATCACCATCCTCTTTCAACCTCTGTGATTCGTTGAGTGGAAGTAACCTTGATTGATTCCACTCTTAAGTATCAGTCAAGTGCAAGTGCTTCCCTTTCCGTCTCCGTGCTGTCATAGATTCATAGAATCATAGAATCCTACAGTGCAGAAGAAGGCCATTCGGCCCATCGAGTCTGCAACAAGCAGGCCCTATCCCCATAACCCCATGCATTTACCCTAGCTAGTCCCCCTGACACTAAGGGACAATTTAGCATGGCTAATCCACCTAACCTGCACATCTTTGGACTGTGGGAGGAAACTGGAGCACCCGGAGGAAACCCACGCAGACACGGGGAGAATGTTCAAACTCCACACAGACAGTGACCCAAGCTGGGAATTGAAGCTGGGTCCCTGGTGCTGTGAGGCAGCAGTGCTAACCACTGTGCCACCATGCTGTCACTTCTGGAGGTTTCCAAGGACCTATCCTGGCATGTTTTCTATTTCTCAGCGACATGTTTCCCCTCAGCAGAATCCTCTGAGAGTGCAGTAAAGGGGTTCGGTGTTGTAGGAATCAGTAACCACGCTAAGAATGTAGTACAAGGGGGTACAGATGGAATTATCCCCACTCTAGAGAGTGTAGTACAGGGAGAACATTCTCTTCTCCCGAGGCTATTACATTTATATATCACCTGATCACAACTGTAAGGTATCCCAAAACGCTTTGCAACCAACTAAGTACTTTATGAAATACAGTTGCTATTGTTTTGTGGGCAAATCATAGAATCATAGAAACCCTACAGTGCAGAAGGAGGCCATTCGGCCCATCAAGTCTGCTCCGACCACAATCCCACCCCAGGCCCTTTCCCCACAACCCCATACATTCACCCCGCTAACCTCTCTATCCTACACATCCCGGGACACTATGGGCAATTTAGCATGGCCAATCAACCTAACCTGCACATCTTTGGACTGTGGGAGGAAACCAGAGCACCCGGAGGAAACCCACACAGACACGGGGAAAATGTGCAAACACCACACAGACAGTGACCCAAGCTGGGATCGAACCCAGGTCCCTGGAGCTGTGAGGCAGCAGTGCTAACCACTGTGCCACCATACCGCCCAGTGAAAAATGTGAGAAAAGTTTAGCAAACAACGAGATACCCTAGACAACACAGATAAGTGACCAGCTAATCTATGTCGGCTGGTGCTAATTCAAGGATGAATATTGGCTCAGCTCATCTTTGGACTTTCCCCGTCTGCGGCACTAGAACAGGCAGCCAGGCTTTGTTTCAATAGCTAATCTGGAGAATGGCATGTTGGAGCTCGCATTCAGACACGTACTGGAGCATTAGCGAGGATTGTGAACTCAAGTCTTGGAGTGAGGCAAATCAGAAAAACAAAAAAAAACTAACAGTGGGACAAATATACTTCCTCGACTAACCGGTACTGGTCAAAAAAAACTTACTAAGGAGTCTAACAACACCAGGTTAAAGTCCAACAGGTTTATTTGGTAGCAAACACCACTAGCTTTCGGAGCGCTGCTCCTTCGTCAGGTGAGTGGGAGTTCGGTTCACAAATAGGGCATTTAAAGACACAAACTCAATTTACAGAATAATGAATAATGATTGGAATGCGAGTCTTTACAGATAATCAAGTCTTAAAGGTACAGACAATGTGAGTGGAGAGAGCATTAGCACAGGTTAAAGAGATGTGTATTGTCTCCAGACAGGACAGCCAGTGCAAGTCCAGGCAAGTTGTGGGAATTACAGATAGTGTGACATGAACCCAAGATCCCGGTTGAGGCCGTCCTCATGTGTGTGGAACCTGGCTATCAGTCTCTGCTCAGTGACTCTGCGCTGTCGTGTGTTGTGAAGGCCGCCTTGGAAAATGCTTACCCGAATATCAGAGGCCGAATGCCCATGACCGCTGAAGTGCTCCCCAACAGGAAGAGAACAGTCTTGCCTGGTGATTGTCGAGCGGTGTTCATTCATCCGTTGTCGTAGCATCTGCATGGTTTCCCCAAGCTCAACAATCACCAGGCAAGACTGTTCTCTTCCTGTTGGGGAGCACTTCAGCGGTCATGGGCATTCGGCCTCTGATATTCAGGTAAGCGTTCTCCAAGGCGGCCTTCACAACACACGACAGCGCAGAGTCGCTGAGCAGAGACTGATAGCCAGGTTCCACACACATGAGGACGGCCTCAACCGGGATCTTGGGTTCATGTCACACTATCTGTAATTCCCACAACTTGCCTGGGCTTGCAAAATCTCACTAACTGTCCTGGCTGGAGACAATACACATCTCTTTAACCTGTGCTAATGCTCTCTCCACTCACATTGTCTGTACCTTTAAGACTTGATTATCTGTAAAGACTCGCATTCCAATCATTATTCATTATTTTGTAAATTGAGTTTGTGTCTTTATATGCCCTGTTTGTGAACAGAACTCCCACTTACCTGACGAAGGGGCAGCGCTCCGAAAGCTAGTGGCGTTTGCTACCAAATAAACCTGTTGGACTTTAACCTGGTGTTGTTAGACTCCTTACTGTGTTTACCCCAGTCCAACGCCGGCATCTCCACATCAAAAAAACTTACCCACAGTGCAGAATAAGAACAGAGGGAGAAGAGTTAAAGGTGAGAATGGTTTCATTCTCCTACAGAAGCAGCGCTGGGTCAGTTGCATAGACAGTATTGACACTTGTCTCTCAGTGTTATTGCACATGATGGAGCTGGTTTATATAAAAGGGGAGGCTGGTCAGTGACTCATTATCAATACAAGACGCACAGGAGGGAAACATAGACTAAGGATGGCCAAGTGTATGAGTGAGGAAACAGTTAATCTGCTAAACTGGAACAAATGCTACAGCAATGTGTTGAACAATGCACAGCTCCAGGACAGTAAGAACCTACAAGGATACAATCGCTTGAAGGCCACCCAGAGTCGCTACCCTTTTACTGACGTTCACAACAAGCCCTTTATCTCACTCCACTCCTCCCTCAAACTGAATGTAACAAATAATGGCAACTGGTCACATCCTTTTGTATGAAGGTTTGGTGAAGTTCTCCCACCTCTCCACAGTACACTGTGTACTGGGGGGAAATGGCAACAGTTTCAGAATTGGAATTGAAATTTCCTGTGTTTGTTGTAAGTCTTATTGCACTGCCTGCACATGAACTGGAGTTAGCTAATGCGCATGCAGAAAAACAGGGTCACATGCAGACATGGGGGGAATTTGCCTCAGGTATTTCCACTGTTCTTCTTGCCCCTGACTCTGTTGGGATCTGGGACTTTGGGAAAGATGGTGTTCAGCGTCTAACATAGGATTATACCAAATATACAGTACAAACACAGCCCAAAGTCTCCATTTTATGCTCCACTCTCTTCTCCACTCTCTTCTCCATTGATTATTGTAACCCTCTATATAACCCTCTTCTGGGGCAGCACGGTGGCACAGTGGTTAGCATTGCTGCCTCACTGCGTCAGGGACCTGGATTCAATTCTGGCCTCGGGTCACTGTGTGGAGTTTGCACAGTCTCCCCGTGTCCGTGTGGGTTTCCTCCGGGTGCTCTGGTTTCCTCCCACAGTCCAAAGATGTGCGGGTTAGGTGGATTGGCCATGCTAAATTGCCCCTCGTGTCAGGAGATTAGCAGGGTAAATATGTGGGATTGCAGGAATAGGGCCTGGGTGGGATTTGTGGTCAGTGCAGACTCGATGGGCTGAATGGCCTCCTTCTGCACTGTAGGGATTTTATGATTCTATTCCCCTGTCCTGTGTGTCCAGCTTCCCTGTAGATGCAACTCTTCACTTCAGCCACTCCCTCATAGCAAGTTCCACTTTCTTACTGCTCTCTGGGTAAGTGATGCGCGACAATCAAGCACGTGGAACAAGGCTTCAGTTATTGAAGGCTTTTATTATCAAACAATGGAACTAACTAACACGAGTACACCAGTTCAGACTGGAGGGGTCCTGCAGGAGCAGAGGGTCTTATACCTCTCCTCCGGAGGCGGGGCCCCACCGGGATGTGCCATAATAACATTTACCACAGGTAAACACCCTAACCCAACAACATTATACAACCCCCACAGTGACAACACCCTAACCCAACAGTAACATAAGAACAACCCCCAGTGGTAACCAACGATGGTTCACCACATTCACCCCTCCTTTAAAAACAAAGGCCGGCGGGGTGCAAAAAACAGGTCATATATGTACAAAATTCACAAGTCCAGACGGTCTGGAGGACCGCACCGTCGCTGTGATCTCCTCAACACCGGTTGCGAAACCGGAGCAGGTGCTTGCGGTGGCGTTCTCTCCAAAACAGCGTCCAGCTGTCCCCTCAAGGACTCCCGGGCCGGTTGACCCTGGTGAGGCGATGGTGCAGGGGATCCTGGAACCTTCTGTGGTGGCGCCGATCTCCGAGTCTCAGGCAAGCTGTACATGGGAGTAGAACTGTTATGCACTGGTCCCGGTGCTGACCGCGCCACGTCTGGGGAAGAAATAAGTAGTGGGGAATTCGTGACAGGGGGTATGGGAGCGACAGGAGTTGCTACGTCCCCTGCGGGCGCCAGGTCTCGAATGGAGACAGTGTCCTCTCGCCCGTCAGGATATGCCACATAGGCATACTGAGGGTTGGCGTGGAGGAGTTGGACCGGTTCGACCAAGGGGTCGGACCTGCGAGCCCTCACATGTCGCCGCAGAAGGACGAGTCCTGGGTACGTCAACCAGGCTGGTAATGAGATCCCCGAGGACGACTTCCGAGGGAATGAGAACATCCTCTCGTGGGGAATAGCATTGGTTGCCGTACACAGGAGGGAGCGGATAGAATGGAGCGCATTTGGAAGGACCTCTTGCCAACGGGAGACTGGAAGGCCCCTGGATTTCAGTGCCAGTAGGACAGCCTTCCAGACTGTAGCATTCTCCCTTTCCACCTGTCCGTTACCCCTAGGGTTGCAGCTCGTGGTTCTACTAGAGGCAATCCCGAATGAGAGCAGGAATTGCCTCAAGTCATTGCTCATGAACGACGAGCCCCTGTCGCTATGAATGTAGCAGGGGTACCCGAACAGGGTAAAAAGCTCACTGAATGCCTTAATCACGGTGGCAGTCGACATGTCCGCACAGGGGACAACAAACGGGAACCGGGAGTACTCATCTATTATATTGAGGAAATAGACGTTCCGGTCCGTTGAAGGAAGGGGGCCCTTAAAATCCACACTCAGCCTCTCGAAAGGGCGAGTGGCCTTGACCAATTGTGCCCGGTCTGGTCGATAAAAGTGTGGTTTGCATTCTGCGCAAATCCGACAGCTTCTAGTCACTGACCTGACATCCTCCACCGAGTAAGGCAGGTTGCGGGCTTTGACGAAGTGGTAGAGTCGGGTGACTCCAGGATGACACAGGTCATTGTGGAGGGCCTTCCAGCGGTCCTCCTGCATGATGGCGCATGTTCCGCGCGAGAGGGCATCCGAGGGCTCATTGAGCTTCTCTGGACGATACATAATATCGTAATTATAGGTGGAGAGCTCAATTCTCCACCGCAAGATCTTATCGTTCTTGATCTTGCCCCTCTGCGTGTTACTGAACATAAACGCCACGGATCGTTGATCCGTGATCAGAGTGAACCGCTTCCCCGCCAGGTAATGGCGCCAGTGTCTGACTGCCTCCACAATGGCCTGAGCCTCCTTCTCCACCACTGAGTGCCGAATTTCGGGGCCTTGAAGGGTGCGGGAAAAGAACGCGACGGGCCTGCCTGCCTGGTTTAGTGTGGCGGCTAGGGCGAAATCAGATGCATCACTCTCCACCTGGAAAGGGATGGATTCATCCACCGCGTGCATCGTGGCTTTCGAAATGTCGCTTTTCAAAGCCTTGAAGGCCAATTGGGCCTCCGGCGTGAGTGGGAAGGTCGTGGACTTGATGAGCGGACGAGCTTTGTCCGCGTAGTTGGGGACCCACTGCGCATAATACGAAAAGAACCCGAGGCATCTCCTCAGTGCTTTCGTGCTAGCGGGCAAGGGAAGTTCAGTAAGGGGGCGCATACGGTCTGGATCAGGGCCAATGACCCCGTTTTCCACCACGTATCCAAGGATGGCTAACCTGCGCGTACGGAATACGCACTTCTCCCTGTTATAGGTCAGATTCAGGCGAGATGCAGTGCGCAGAAAGTGTTGGAGATTCGTGTCATGGTCCTGCTGGTCATGGCCGCAGATGGTGATGTTATCCAGGTACGGAAAGGTAGCCCGCAACCCGTTCTGGTCCACCATTCGGTCCATAGCACGCTGGAAGACCGAGACCCCATTGGTGACACCAAATGGAACCCTGAGAAAATGGTATAGACGACCATCCGCCTCAAAAGCCGTATATTGTCGGTCCTCTGGGCGGATGGGGAGTTGATTGTAGGCGGACTTAAGGTCTATGGTAGAGAACACTCGGTACTGCGCAATCTGATTGACCATATCAGAAATGCGCGGGAGAGGATACGCATCCAGCTGCGTATAACGGTTAATGGTCTGACTGTAGTCGATGACCATCCGAGGTTTGTTCCCGCTTTTGACTACCACGACCTGCGCTCTCCACGGACTAGCACTGGCCTGTATGATCCCTTCCTTGAGGAGCCGCTGAACCTCAGATCTAATAAAGATCCGGTCTTCAGCGCTGTAACGCCTACTCTTAGTAGCGATGGGCTTGCAGCCTGGTACCAGATTCTTAAATAAAGATGGTGTAGTGATTTTCAGAGTGGAAAGATTGCATGCGGGGCGCTTTGGGCAATTTGGAGGCTGCGGCTGATTCCCTACTGCCAGTGAAGGGAGTGGCCCACCGTACTGTAGGATCACACTCTTCATGTGGACCATAAAATTTAGTCCGAGGAGAATTGGCGCACAAAGGTGAGGTAACACAAGGAGCCTGTATTGCTCGTAAATTGTGCCCTGTACCTCTAGAGTTACCATACACCGTCCTTGGATCGGTACAGACCGGGACCGTGATGCCATAGAAATTGTCTGCTTGGCAGGTAGAACCCGGAGTCCACACCTTTTAGCAGTTTCAGGGTGTATGAAACTCTCGGTGCTCCCACTGTCAAACAGACAATTCACAGTACGACCATTTACCTTGATATCCATCATGGGATTCTCAAGCCTGTGGTGCTTAGTCTGGTCCAGGGAGATCGACGCCACCGTTGGCCCCTGGGCGTCACTGCATGCCGCCGATGTTGATGCTGAGGACCCCTGCTGGTCGCTCCTAGTCGTCGTGGACCATGATGGCCGCCCCCATAAATCGCACGTGGGCGAGGGCGCCAAACGTAGCGACTCCTGGTGGTCTTCCTCCTCCTCCGTCAGCCACGATGGCGCCGTCCTGGATTCGCACGTGGTCGGACCTCGTTGGTACTGCGATGCTGAAGGAGATTGTCTCCGCTCTGGAGGGTTACAAGCTGCACTGCCGTTTTTTTGCTTCGACCTGCAAACTTTGGCATAGTGGCCCTTTTTACCACACTGGCTGCAGATTGCCGTTTTTGCAGGACACTGTTGCCGTGAATGCTTGGCCCCACCGCAAAAATAGCATCGCTGGCCGCCTGGAGCTGCCGCCGTCGTCGGATCGATATGGGAGCGCGAGCCCGCGGGGCGAGGAGGGATTTGGGCTTGCTCTTGCCACGTTGTCTCCACGTGGTCTTCGGGGTACAGAGCCAAGCTTTTCGACGCCGCTTCCAGCATCTCAGCCATCTCCATCGCTTGGGTCAAGTTGAGGTTCCCTTTCTCCAGTAACTTAAGCCGGATGTACGAGGACCCTACCCCTGCTACGAACGCGTCTCGGGCGAGGTCGTACATATATTGTTCGGCTGATACGTCTTTACAATCGCAACCCCTGGCAAGCTGCAGGAGCTCATTGGCGTAGTCCTCCATGGTTTCGCCCGACTGCCGACGTCCTGTAGCGAGGAGGTAACGAGCGTGTATCTCGTTGGGTGGTTTCGTGTATCGTTTCTTCAAGAGCTCGACGGCCCTCGGGTAAGTGGTGGCCGCACGAATCGCAAGATAAATCGTGTCGCTTACCCTTGCGTGGAGGACTTGGAGTTTGTCGCTGTCTGTAGTAACAGCTGCAGAGGCTGCCAGGTAGTCTTCGAAACACTTCCACCAGTGGTCGAAGGTGTTAGCGGCACTGACCGCACGTGGGTCCAACGCCAGACGATCTGGCTTTAATATCTGTTCCATACTCTCTTTTTACTGCTGAGAGTTTTCTGTTTGATAATAAAATTGATGCGCGACAATCAAGCACGTGGAACAAGGCTTCAGTTATTGAAGGCTTTTATTATCAAACAATGGAACTAACTAACACGAGTACACCAGTTCAGACTGGAGGGGTCCTGCCGGAGCAGAGGGTCTTATACCTCTCCTCCGGAGGCGGGGCCCCACCGGGATGTGCCATAATAACATTTACCACAGGTAAACACCCTAACCCAACAGTAACATAAGAACAACCCCCAGTGGTAACCAACGATGGTTCACCACAGTAAGAAAATTTCTCCTGAATTCCCCATTGGATTTCTTGGTGACTATCCTGCACTGATGGCCTCCAGTTCTACTCTTTCCCAAACATTCACTCCATGTCCATTCTATCAAAACCTTCAACATTTGAAAAACTTATTTTTTTAGAGAAAAGAGACCCAGCCTGTCTTTTGTTTTGGCAAAAATATACTTCATTTCTGAAATATCTGGAAGAACATTTCAAAGTGGCCATCACACTGTGCAATGATATTCAGGTTTCCTACATACATCATGTTACACTCTGAGGTGCTTCAATACAATTGTGATACATGTGAATGGTGGCACAGTTGTTGGCATTTTTGTACCCAGGTTCTATTCCGGCTTTGGGTGACTGTGTGGAGTTTGCACATTCTCCCCTTGTCCCCTTGTTTCCTCCCATACCCCAACGATGTGCAGGTTAGGTAGATTGAGCATGCTAAATTGCCCCTTAGTGTCCCAAGAGATGTAGGTTAGATAGATTAACCATTGTAAATGTGTGATTTATGAGGATGGGGTGAGGGAGAAGGCCTGGATAAGATACTCTGTCAGAGTTTATGCAGACTTGATGGACTGAATGGCCTCCTTCTGAACTGTAGGGATTCTATGATTCTATGTATAGTCACTGTATACATTCAATGTAAATGCTACAGCCCAAATCAATTCCCCTCCCCTCAGTTCACTATGAAGAGAGCCTGTCAATCCTTTCCTGATATTTAGACCCATGCATTTCCGGCATCATCCTTGTAAATTTTCTCTGCACCCTCTCTGTATCTCCTTTTAATAATATGGTGCTCAGACTGTACACTGTATTCCAAGCACAGTCCAACCAAGGTTTTATACTGGTTTGACATAACTTCCTACTTACACAATCCCAGGTTTGGGACTCAATGGACTAGATGACCTTTCCTATCATCTCTCTTTTTGCACATATTCTTGTGTTTGATGCAGTCACTCAATCTAAGCCATTGGTTCACACATGGTCTCAGCTCAAAACATTTCAAGTTATTATTTTTACCCAAGGAATTCCTGTGGCTCTAGTATCTGGAGCCAAGTGACCCAATGAACTTGAAGCCCTATTGAAAAATCTTTTGTTCAGTTTGTGTCGGGGTTTGCTGCTTGTCGACGCCACTTGTCAGGAATCTTCCCTCTTCCTGAATGAACAAGCAACTACCCAATCCAGCCTTGACTGTAAAGATACTTCTCACTGTCACACCATCCCACCTCTTTCTTTACGTGTCAGTGTGGTTCAGGTTCCTCCTTGAGTCACAAGCTTCCAGTTCAAGCCTAGCCATCGACTCCCACATCCTGTAAAATGAATCTTAAAAAAAGCACTGTAGCAATGTAACCAATAGGAATGACAACCTGGTGGATGTCTATTCCACACTGGTTGCCTGCGCACTTCAGGGATTTGGCTGTTCTTGACCTTAGAAGTATGCTTTGATTCTTCAGAGGATGTTTCTACCCTGGAAGGCATAACAGTCTCTTTTGAAGAAAGAAGACTAGAAGCAGCAAGGGATTCTTCAGCAATCTCAGTTTCTGCTGCTTTATCCACAGCCACAGTATCCAATGGTATGGATGGCGGTTCATCCTGAGGTAGGTCTGGAATACACTGTATTGGCATATTGATGCATGTAGCTAACAACTGATCTGCATGTTGTCTCCACACTAGTTCATCATCAGTTTGTACTGCAAAGACCAATACAGTTGCAGGAACTCTCTGCACTAGTGCTACATCTGTGTACCAAAACTTGCTCTCCTTGAGGATACAAGTATCTTTTAAATTATCTTCTCTTCTTAAGATTTGTGATTGCTGATTGCAGTCTATTATCTCGGATGTCTCCTATGGTAACTCTTGAGCAATGAACTGTGGTCCATTATCACTCACAATTTGGTCTGGTTTCCCAAATCTGGCGAAAATCTCATCAAGCTTTTGATGGCTTGTTCCGCAGTTGTTGATTCCATTTGGACAACTTCTGGCCATTTGGAGTGTGCATCTATGACAACCATCAACATAGGCCCTTCATATGGACAGCAAAGGCTGTGCGTCGATGTTGCCAAGTCATTTTAATGATGATGGACGCCCATAGATGTAATGGGGACAATGGCAGTGCATTCCTTACCCATGCACATGACTGGCACAGTCCTGCTTTTTCCTTGATCTGGGCATCTGGTCCAGGCCACCAGAAATTGCTGCTTGCAAGTTCTTTCACTCTATACTTGGTGTCCTTCATGTAATTGTTCCAATAAGTTTTGTATTGGTTGGTGGAATTATTACTATCATCCCCACAACATGCATCCACCCTGTACTGTCAACTCAAGTTATCTGGAAACATATGACTTTAATTTGAAATGCGTTCTAGCTATCCTCCTTTTCACTACAATTTCCGGTACCTTCCCCATCACAGGATCACTTCTGGTTTGTCATTGGACCTGAGCTACAGGGACTTGGGCATGTTCTATTTGTGAAAAATGGAAGATGTTGGAAACACTACTGGATGGTACTTGACCAGCAGGTAAAGGCAAGCGTGACAATGCCTCAGCATTGGCTTGGCTCTCTGACTGATGATACTTGAACTCATAGGAATGTGCTGATTCTATTAAAGACCTTCGTTGAAGCCGACTTGAGGCAAGTGATGGAATACCTTATGCAGCCCAAAGGTAATTGTTAAGGGACAGTTATCCGTCAGCAATGTGAAGTGACGACCATAGAGATATTGGTGACATTTCCACAGTCCTAAGATAATGCTCAGTGCCTCCTTCTCCAGCTGGGTGTAATGTAATTCAGCACTTGTTTAGGTACAGCAGGCAAAAGCTATTGTTTTTTCTTTCCCTGAAGGTAGTATGTGTGACATCACCGTTCCAATTCCGTACGACGATGGATCACAGGCAAGTTGTGGTGGTAACCTCGGGTTGAAATGTACCAACACTTCTGACTTCTTCAGGGATCCTTTAACTGAGTGATGTGCCTTTTCGCACTCTGATGTCCATTGTCATGCTTGTTTACTGCACAACACATTCGGCAATGGTTTAAGCAGGGCTGCTGGATTTGAAACAAATTTTCCATAATAATTAATGAATCCTAGGAATGATCTTAACTGTGTTACATTCACTGGTCATGAAGCCTCCATGATAGTCTCCATCTTCTTAAGTGCCTTGTGTAAACCCTTACTATCAATCACATGGCCTAAATATTGACGTTTGAAAGAAGTTACACTTATCTTTCCTGACATGAGGACCCTGCATTTGAAGGCATTTCAATGTGGCTTCTGGGTTAGTAAGTGTTCCTGTTCATTGGGGCCAGTGATATGTCATCAAGGTAACGTTGTACCCCTTGTAAAACACTTAAAATCTGGTTCATGGACCACTGGAATAAAGTGGGTGCTGATGTTATCCCAAAAGGTAATCTCTTATTGGATTAGACCTTTATGTGTTATAATGGTGAGATTCAGCTGCAGCATTCATTTGCAGGTAGACCTGTAAGGTCAATTTTGCTGAACTTCAGCCCTCCTGCTAGGCCGACAAACAAATCTTCAACTAAAGGTAGCAGGTATTGATCTGTGTACAGAGCTGGATTGATTGTTGTTTTGAAATTTGCACAAATATGTACAGTCCTGTCCCGTTTCATTACAGGCACAATAGGGGTTGCCCAGTCATTAATGGTGACGAGTTCTAAGACACCTGCATCCACAAGTCTCATTAATTTAGATTCTACCTTTGGATATATGGCACAGGGCCTTGCCTTGAGACTCTTAGGCTGACTGTTTTGTTTGACCTTAAGTCAACTGAACTTCTTTCATGGAACCTAATGTGTCCTCAAATATATTGCTGTTTTTCTCTAAGATGCTCTATAGATCTGTTTCAGAATCAACGAACCTATTTGCACCACTCCAGTTAAACTTTATCTTCTCTAGTCAAGAATGGCCAAAGAGAGCTGGAAAACGTCCTTGGACAAAGTAAAGTGGCAGTTCTGCCGTATGTCCACTCAACCTAACCTTGCCAATGATGTAACCTCTCAGAGGCACAATTTCTTTACTATATATCCTTAATATCACATCTGCCGGTTTCAATGGAAGACTAGGCAATTGCTGTTTATATTTTGTTTCAGGAAATAGAGATATTGCAGCACCCGGGTCGACCTCCATTCTGATTGGTTGTTCATTCAACTTCGGAACTATCCAAAATCTGTGTGATTCCCTTGAACAGACAACACATTCAGCTTCAGTTCTTCATCAGACTTTTGGACTGCCTTCATTGTTTTGTAGTTCTTCTCTGCCAAATTATAAATTATTTTAGTAGAATTTGTTTTATTTTTCTTTTTTAGTGTGATATGGTTCTTTAACTGGACATTCTTTTCTGGGTAAGCTGTTTTCTCCCAGTAAGCTCTATGTGACCAATCTTGCTGCAATTTTTGCATTGGCTGTCTTTGCTCCAGCACTCAGCCTGTAAATGGCCCATTTTTGCAGAGCAATGACACACCTGTTGCTGGGTAGACTTTCTCTGAGTGGAAGCCATTTTATGGATCCTTGTGCCTGCTCTGAGCTGAGAAGCCTCCTTAACAGCAAGCTCTATGGAAACAGCTATCTGCAAAGCTGGGTTCAGACTCAAATTCCATTCTGTTAGCACTTTCTGCTGTATCCCCCTCATTCCTCTGCCCACAAACCAGACGGTCTCTGACCATATCACTCTGAGATTCACCAAATTCACATTGCACCACAAAGCGCTTTAGGGTCACAACAAACTGTGCTATTTGGGAACATTACATGTGCAGTGGACAATGGGGAACCTATGGATGTGGTGTATCTGGATTTCCAGAAGGCTTTTGACAAGGTACCGAACCAAAGACTGCTGCATAAGATAAAGGTGCACGGTGTTACGGGTAATGTATTAGCATGGATAGAGGATTGGTTAACTAACAGAAAGCAAAGAGCGGGGGTAAATGGGTGTTTTTCTGGTTGGTGATCAGCGATTAGTGGTGTGCCTCAGGGATCAGTGTTGGGACCGCAATTGTTTACAATTTACATAGATGATTTGGAGTTGGGGACCAAGTGTAGTGTGTCAAAATTTGCAGATGACACTAAGATGGATGTGCAGAGGACGCTGAAAGTCTGCAAAGGGATATAGATAGTCTAAGTGACTGGGCAAGAATCTGGCAGATGGAGTACAATGTTGGTAAATGTGAGATCATCCATTTTGGTAGGAATAACAGCAAAATGGACTATTGTTTAAATGGTAAAAAATTGCAGCATGCTGCTGTGCAGAGGGACCTGGGTGTCCTTGTGCAGGAATCACAAAAGGTTGGTTTGCAGGTGCAGCAGGTAATTAAGAAGGCAAATGGAATTTTGTCCTTCATTGCTAGAGGGATGGAGTTTAAAAACAGGGAGGTTATGTTGCAGCTGCATTAGGTGCTGGTGAGATCACACCTAGAGTACTGTGTACAATTTTGGTCTCCTTACTTGAGAAAGGATATACTGGCACTGGAGGGGATACAGAGGAGATTCACTAGGTTGATTCTGGTGTTGAGAGAGTTGGCTTATGCGGAGAGACTGAGTAGACTGGGGCTATACTCATTGGAACCCACTAGAATGAGGGAAATCTTATAAAAACATATAAGATTATGAAGGGAATAGATAAGATAGAAGCAGGGAAGTTGTTTCCACTGGCAGGTGAAACTAGAACTAGGAGGCATGGCCTCAAAATAAGGAGGAGCAGATTTAGGACTGAGTTGAGGAGAAACTTCTTCACACAAAGGGTTGTGAATCTGTGGAATTCCCTGCCCAGTGAAGCAGTTGAGGCTACCTCATTGAATGTTTTTAAGGCAAGAATAGATAAATTTTTGAACAGTAAAGGAATTAAGGGTTATGGTGAGCGGGCGGGTAAGTGGAGCTGAGTCCACGAAAAGGTCAGCCATGATCTTATTGAATGGTGGAGCAATCTCGAGGGGCCAGATGGCCTACTCCTGCTCCTAGTTCTTATGTTCTTATATTTTCTCCTCCTGGCTGATTTCTCTTATGGAAGCTAAAACACTGCAATCATTAATAGTTTGTTGAAAAATAGTCCTCTAATATCTTGGTTAATTCCTGGTATGTTTTACTACTGGGTTTCTTGGGCTGGGCCAAACTACAGAGTAAATTAAAGGTTTTACTGCCAATGGTGGTAAGAAAAACAGGGATGACTATATCCTCAGGAATCTTGTTTTCTTGAACATAATATTGGGATCAGCTTTGACAAAAGATCAGCAGGACTCGAAACATCAGCTCTTTTCTCTCCTTACAGATGCTGCCAGACCTGCTGAGATTGTCCAGCATTTTCTCTTTTGGTTTCAGATTCCAGCATCACAGTCATTTGCTTTTATATAATATTGGGATCTTCCTGCATAAGAATTCCAGTTTTCTGTTTCCTGATCAATGGACCAATGGCACCAAACTGACTCACTATTTTGCAGACTCTAGGATCTGCCCAGTAATTTTCTTATGGAGCTTCACTTGATGTTAAGCTAGATCGATATGTTTCTAGATTGAGCTGATTATAATCATAAGACCGAACCCTTAATTTCAATATAATGCATGGATTAATGCATGGACACTTTACTTAGTACTCTACCTCCATGACTCTCTTTACAACTGAGCATTCAAAATCATAACCTGTTGTGATAGAATAAATAACAAGGACTTAAGCGAATCAGTAGGCAGAGTTAGGGACCAGATGAAATAGGTTTAAGGTGATTGGCAAAGGGGACAGAAACAAGATGAGAAGATTTTTTTATACACAGTGAGTTTTATGATCTGGAACATGCTGTTTGAAAGATTGGTGAAAGCAGATTCAATAATATCTTTCAAAAGGGGATAGATCCCATATAGCTTACTTCCTGCGGCTGAAGAAATCGTCCCAGAGACACAATGTGGCTTTCGACCTCCAGTGGAATCTCTGACATAGTCTTTGTTACCAGACAAATCCAAGAAAAATGTCAAGGACAACACCATGAACTATTCATCGACCTGGCCAAAGCATTTGACTCCGTAAATTGCAATGTTCTGTGGATTGTGCTCCAGAGATTTAGATATCCAAGAAGCTTCATCACAATCCAAAACAGCTTCATGATGATATGACTGTAACTGTCTTGCGTGGGAGTTCTGAAACTGTCCCCTTCCAAATCCAGACCAATGTGCCCATGCCATTTACAATCTACCTGACAGCTATTCACCTCATTAAAGACCAACTGCCCTCTGGTTTTAGCATTACATATGACAGAAACCTCTTTAACCTCAGTCACCTCCATGCCAATGTTAATCTGACCACCATACCTGCCCCTGCTAGCAGTGTCATCGTCCACTCTGCACCAGATTCATAAGCAATTCTCGATTTCATTCATTTCTTTTTGCAAGAGATTCGGCCTGTCCTTGAACATGGACAAAATAAAACTCATATAGAATCATAGAATCCATACAGTGCAGAAGGAGGCCATTCGGCCCATCAAGTCTGCACCGACCACAATCCCACCCAGGCCCTATTCCCTTAACCCCATGCATTTACCCTAGCTAGTCCCCTGACACTAGGGTTAATTTAGCACGGCCAATCAACCTAACCCGCACATCTTTGGACTGTGGGAGGAAACCGGAGCAAACCCACGCAGACACGGGGAGAATGTGCAAACTCCACACAGACAGTGACCCAAGCCAGAATTGAACCTGGGACCCTGGCGCTGTGAGGCAGCAGTGCTAACCACTGTGCCACCGTGCTGCCCACTCACACCTCACACCTGGTCCGCCAAATATTTCACTGCTTTTACATGTTGAATGAGAGACTCTGGAATATATTGAGCATTAACCATACCTTGGTAGCTATCTCTGTCAAAAGGTGATTGATGAGGTGATCCAACACTGGATCAGATGTGCTAGCTCAGCCTTCTACAAACTACAGCATCGAGTGACAACAAAGTACTTCGCAAGTCAACAAAAATCCTGGTGTACAGAGCAGTTGTTGTCACGACACACCTATACTGCAGTGAGACCGGGACTGTGTATCAGGGACACATTAGAAAGCTTCCACCAGCAGGTCTCTGTCACATTCTCCAGATTAAATGCAGTGACCATTGAACAAACACCACAATGTCACCCTTGAAGACAGCTCCACCAGCATCGAGGCAAATCTGCTGCAAAATCAGCTTGGATAGACACTGTCCAGATGGCCAAAAAGCATCTCACCCGCTAGGTCCTATTTTCTCAACTTTCAAATGGTCAACATTGCAGGGGGGACAACGGCAATGCTGCAAAGACAACGGCAATGCTGCAAAGGCGGCACGGTAGCACAGTGGTTAGCACTGCTGCTTCACAGCTCGAGGGTCCCGGGTTCGATTCCCGGCTCGGGTCACTGTCTGTGTGGAGTTTGCACATTCTCCTCGTGTCTGCGTGGGTTTCCTCCGGGTGCTCCGGTTTCCTCCCACAGTCCAAAGATGTGCGGGTTAGGTTGATTGGCCAGGTTAAAAATTGTCCCTGAGATGTGTAGTTAGAGGGATTAGTGGGTAAATATGTGGGGGTTAGGCCTGGGTGGGATTGTGGTCGGTGCAGACTCGATGGGCCGAATGGCCTCCTTCTGCACTGTAGGGATTCTATGAAGCTCGCCATGAAAGTGGCAGTATTGACTGAGAGGAACGTGTTAGCAATCGTTCAAAATGACAGCTCCTTGTCCATCAAGCTGCCTTATGTTTTGAGTTCAAACACTTTGCCAATGAGGCAGAGCAGTGGCAGAGAAGGGGAAAGAAAGGAAGGAAACCCTGGGCTCCAAATCCCACAGCCTCAGAGGGTGTCCTGCCCTCATTCCCAAAGATTTTGGGTGAAGAATCAGTCTGTTCAGTCACATGAAGACCCAAAGCAGAAATACCCGACCCTGAGTAGATGTCAACCTCGAATCGAGAGACAGTCAATGACTTTTAGGGAGAAAACTAGCAGGCATAAGGAAAGGGTGAGGGAGTGGATCTAATTGGATAATTTTACAAAGAGCTGGCAAAAACACAATGGGCTTCTCCCGTATTCTTTACTTTTATAATTCAATGATACTACTTCATAATCAAAACTGCAGTTAGCCACATCTGGATTCTGAAGTAGCCTCATGTGGCTTGTGGTTAACATATTGGACAACACAAGGACACAGCTGGTTGTCATTATTTGCTACATTCAGCTTTACGGAGGGTTGAGGCATAACAAAGAGTTCACTGTGTTCCGGTGAAGAGATGGTATCGCCGGGATTGTCCTTGCAGGTTCATCGCGTGCCTGGATGTGCGCTGTTTAACTCTGTACCACTTGTTCCAGTGTATTACTGTTATCTGTTGCCTCACATTTAACACTTAGCCATCCTCAGTTTATATTTACCTCCTGCACGATTTGCATTGCTCAATGAGTCACTGAGCAGCCTTCCCTTTATATAAACCGGCTGTGTGGTGTACAGCGTAATATTAAGAGACAAGTGTCAGTACGAGACGAAAGCTGCAGGTTATTGATTCAGGGTCTGTGCTGCTGGAGAATGAGACCATGCTCAGCCTTTGTTCTTCTTTTCATGTACTTCCTCTGCACTGCTGGTAAGTTCCAGTTAACATCGCTGTTTAAGCTCACGGACTTTCATTCCTCCTCCCATCACCTTATTTTATTTGTTGCCATTTTGAGTTAAATAACCAATGGACTGGACTCAGATCATTCTACCAGGCCTTACACTAAATTCCGACTGGATTGGGGACAGATGTTTGAAGTTTACGAATGGAGCCAGTGAATACCTTGGATGGAACAGTCGCTAATTATCTTCCAGAATGAGATCAAATCAATTTTGGGCATTTAGGATATGGCAATCGAGCAGGAAAGTGTAATTCATAGAATAGAATCATAAAATCCCTACAATACAGAAGGAGGCCATTTGGCCCATTGAGTCCGTACCGACCACAATCCCATGCAGGCCCTATCTTCAATTTTTCTAGGGCAACTTGATGCTACTCTCAAATGCTTCCCTGAAGGCAAAGGCAATCACTCTTAACCCATTTCTGGAAATCAACTATTTTGTTCATGTTTGGACCTAGGTTGTAATGAGGAGGTCTGGAGCCCTGACCCTTCTCTGAGCAAACTATTGCTCGACAGCACTGTCATAAACATCTTCCATCACTCTGCTGACTGAGTAGACTGATTGGACAGTAACTGGCTGGATTGGATTTGCTCTGCTTTTGTGGAGAAGACAGAGGGAAGTTTTCTACATCATTGGGTAGATGCCAGCATTAAAACTGTACCAGAACAGCTTGACTGTGGATGCATCCAATTCTGGAACACCACAGCCAGGATGCTGTCAGGGTTCATAAGTCTTTGCTGTATCCACTGTCTTCAGCCATTTCTTAAAATCACATTGCGTGAATCGATTTGGCTGAAGACTATGATGCTGGGGACTGCAGGAGGAGAAAGAATGGGTCATCCACTGGCCACTTCTGAATGAAGGTGGCTGTAAATGCTTCAGCCTCATCTTTTGTACTGACACACCAGGTTCCCCCTCATGGACGATGGAGATATTTGTGGAGCTTCCTCCTTCAGTTAATGGTCCTCTACCATTCATGACTGGATGTGGCAGGACAGCAGAGCTTTGATCTGATTGAATTAAGCATCCGACAACCTATCACATGTTGCTTCTATAGTTCAGTTGCAAATAATCCTGCATTATTTGCTTTTTAGGTGTGCCTGTTGCTGCCCTGGCATACTCTGCTGCACTCATCATTGATGGTAATGATAGAGTGAGGGACATGCTGGGCCACAAGGTTATCGAGTGTGGTGAAATATAATTCTGCTGCTGATCGCCCACAGCACCTCAGGGGTACTCACTTTTGAATTGTCTTCTCTGTACTGAGTCCTTGCCATTTAATGCAGTTGGAGCACACACAACATGAAGGGTATTCTCAGTGTGAAGACAGGACCTATCTCACAAGGACTGACTGTGTCAGTCACTCATACCAACGTTGTTGTGAACACCTGCAACAGATAGATCAGCAAGAGGAAGATCAAGTAGGTTTTTCCCTCAATAGTTCCCTCAACACTTAACTGCAAGTCCCATCTATAAGACCATAAGACACTGGAGCAAAATTAGGCCACTTGGCCCATCGAGTCTGCTCCACCATTCAAGCATGGCTGATTTTTTTCTCATCCCCATTCTCCTGCCTTTTCCCCATAACCCCTGATCCCCTTATCAATCAAGAACCTATCTATCTTTGTCTTAAAGACACTCAATGACCTGGCCTCCACAGCCTTCTGCAGCAAAGAGTTCCACAGATTCACCACTGTCTGGCTGAAGAAATTCCTCCTCATCTCTGTTTTAAAGGATCGCCCCTTTAGCCTGGGGTTTTAGTTTTTCCTACTGGTGGAAAATTCTCTCCACGTCCACTTTATCCAGGCCTCGCAGTATCCTGTAAGTTTCAATAAGATCCCCCCTCATCCTTCCAAACTCCAACGAGTACAGATCCAGAGTCCTCAACCGCTCTTCATATGACAAGCTCTTCATTCCAGGGATCATTCTTGTGAACCTCCTCTGGACCCTTTCCAAGGCCAGCACATTCTTCCTTAGATAAAGGTTCCAAAACTGCTCACATCTGGCAATTGTGTCCTGCAGAATTCCACAAGCTAGGTTAGCAGTGGCGCTACTGAGCTACTCTTGGTGATGAACATTTTGTACCTTTGTTACCCTGTGCTTCCTCCAAGTGGTGTCCATTGAAGGAACACTATCCATCAGCTGTGGTGGGGTGGGATGTTTGAATTGATGCCGTGAGCCAATGTTGAAGATTCTAAGAGCTAGTCCCTTCCAACTCTATACCACTCTTCCCTACATCTATTGATGGGACATAACATATCCAAGGATGATAATGGAGAAGTTTGGACCATTTAAGATACGATTTGGCGAGCATGACTATGTCAGCTGTTACTTTAATACTCTGTGGGGCAGTTTCCCTACTTTTGAACAAACCCCCAGATATTAATATGAATTACTTTGCAGGATCAACTTGGCAGTGAGACTTTGTCAACGCCGGACGGTTCATCCAGCTTTATTTTCATAGAAACCCTACAGTGCAGAAGGAGGCCATTCGGCCCATCGAGTCTGCACCGACCACAATCCCACCCAGGCCCTACCCCCACATATTTTACCCGCTAATCCCTCTAACCTACGCATCCCAGGACTCTAAGGGGCAATTTTTTTAAACCTGGCCAATCAACCTAACCCGCACATCTTTGGACTGTGGGAGGAAACCGGAGCACCCGGAGGAAACCCACGCAGACACAAGGAGAATGTGCAAACTCCACACAGACAGTGACCCGAGCCAGGAATCGAACCCGGGACCCTGGAGCTGTGAAGCAGCAGTGCTAACCACTGTGCTACCGTGCCGCCCTAAACTACGCATCTCAGGACTCTAAGGGGCAATTTTTTTTTTTAACCTGGCCAATCAACCTAACCCGCACATCTTTGGACTGTGGGAGGAAACCGGAGCACCCGGAGGAAACCCACGCAGACACGAGGAGAATGTGCAAACTCCACACAGACAGTGACCCGAGCCGGGAATCGAACCCGGGACCCTGGAGCTGTGAAGCAGCAGTGCTAACCACTGTGCTACCGTGCCACCCTTTCATTCAACATTTTTGTAGCTGAAGCAATCCGTGTCGATATGCAGCAAAAACATTCAGACTTTGGCAGCAATGGCAAATAATATTTATGCCAATCAAGCCAGATAATGACCATAGCCAACAAGAGAATCTAACCATCTCCCCTTGACATTCAATGGCATTACCATCACCGGATCGCCCACTAACATTCTGGATGTTACCATTGACTAGAAACTGAACTGGACGAGCCATATAAATGTGGCTAAAACAGGTCAGAGGTGAGTAACTCATCTTCTCACTCCCCAGGCTTGTTCACCATCGACAAAGCACAGGTCAGGAGTGTGGACAACATGGTGGCACAGTGGTCAGCACCACTCCTTAGCTAATCTAAACAACTTCTTTTACAACTCCTTATCCAGTTGTCAGGATTCACACCTTAGTTCAACATGAGAATATTTCCAGGCATGCAGAATATTGAATACACAAAAGATATACTTACTCACATCCACAGCAGACACACAGGTGGAAATACTTTACTTCAACATTAACGTGCTCTGCGATATTAGCTTCATACAGTCACATCCGTGAATCTGATCTCATACAAGCTTCTGTAATGCTTTGTAAAACTAGGGTTAACTGGTTTATGTGGTTAAAAAATATGTATTGCTCCAGGAACATAAATGAGCTACTTGCAAAACACCGTCTTTTTACTTCTGATCTCCTTCTACTTCCAGAGCAGCATGTGCTTACATTATGTAAAAATTCAAATCATCTCAAAACAGCACACCATTTTCAAAAATACAACTTTCATCTCTGCAGATCAAGCCTTGCCTCATTTATCCAATTCCCCAGCCCCAAAGCTCAGCATGTATACTCGAATACTGAGAGAGGCGCAAGAGAGAAATTGCTGAGGCCTTGGCCAAAATCTTTGTATCCTCTTTAGCCATGAGCAAAGTACCAGAGGATTGGAGAGTAGCTAACACTGTTCCTCTGTTTAAGAAGGGCAGAAGAAACAATCTGGGAAATTACAGGCCTGTGAGCCTTACATCAGTGGTGGGGAAGTTACTAGAGAAGATTCTTCGGGACAGGATGTACTCACATCAGGACGAGAGTAGGATTATGATGATAGGCAGCATGGTTTAGTGAACGGGAGGTCGTGTCTTGCAAATTTGATTGAGTTATTTGAGGAAGTGACAAGAAAAACTGACCAGGGCAGGGCAGTGGATGTTGTATAAATGGACTTTAGTAAAGCCTTCAATAAGGTTCCTCATGGCAGGCTGATACAGAAGGTAAAGTCATATGGGATCTGAAGTGAGTTAGTAAGATGGATACAAAACTGGTAGAAAGCAGAGAGTAGCTGTGAAAGGGTACTTGTCTAACTGGAGGTCTGTGACAAGTGGCGTTCCACAAGTTTCAGTGCTGGGGCCTCTGTTGTTTGTAATATTTTAAATGATCTGGAGGAAAATGTAGGTGGTCTGATTAGTAAATTTGCAAATGATACAAAAATTGGGGGAGTAGCAGATAGTGAGGAGAATTGTCAGAGGTTACAGCAGGATATAAATCGGCTGGAGACCTGGGCCGAAAGATGGCAGATGGAATTTAACCTGGACAAATGTGAGGTGATGTAATTTGGAAGGTCGACTGCAGAAGGGAAGTATACAGTAAATGGTATAGCCTTTAGAAATATTAGCACACAGAGGGATCCAAGTGTGCAGACCCACTGTTCCCTGAAGGTGGCAACTTAGGTGGACAAGGTGGTCAGGAAGGCTGGCCTTCATTGGTCGAGGCATTGAGTATAGGAATTGGAAAATCATGTTGCAGCTGTATAAGATTTTGGGTAGGTCATATTTGGAGTATTGTGTACAATTCTGGTCGCCACACTGCTGGAAGGATGTTGATGCATTGGAAAGGGTGTGAAGAGATTTACCAGGATGTTGTTTGGTTTGGAGGAGGACATGGATTATGAAGAAAGGTTGAACAAACTTGGATTGTTTTCATTGCAGCATCATAGAATCCCTACAGCGCAGAAGGAGGCCATTTGGCCCATCGCATCTGCATCAACCACAATCCCACCCAGGCCCTATCCCCATAACCCCACATATTTACCCTGTTAATCCCCTGACACTCGGATCAATTTAACATGGCCAATCAACCTAACCTGCACATCTTTGGACTGTGGGAAGAAACCTGAACAGCCGGAGGAAACCCGCACAGACACGGGGAGAACGTGCAAACTCCACACAGACAGTGACCCGAGGCCGGAATTGAACCCAGGTCCCTGGTGCTGAGAGGCAGCAGTGCTAACCACTCTGCCACCGTGCTGTTAGAAGTTTACAAGATTATGACTGGCTTGGATAGAGTGGATAGTCAGAGGGCCCTATTTTATCATTTTGATTCTAAGTACTGGGCGGACTTGAAACTGGGAGTGTTTCAGATCCGACTTTTAGACCCGTTCTCAGGCGCCCCCATACGCACTCTGCCTGAAAAAATATCAGCAATTCTAAATCGCACTGCACAAGCATGTGGGCGGGGCTTAACGCGCCCAAAATCCTGCAGCTCCGATTGGCGCCTGCAACTGCGCAGAAAAAAAATGATAGAATGTGCTCCCCTGCCACATCACTCCTCGGCTGGATAATGCCTCCCGCTGGCCCCCACAGACATTGCCCCACTCCCCCAACATTAATAACCCCCTTATTCCCCCACCCCCTCTGCCACCCAGACTGATCACGGGCCCCTCCTCCCCCTTCCCCACCCCTTCTCCCCCCCCACTGATCTTAGGCAGAGTGGCAGCTGATCCCCCCCTTCCTCCCCATGATCTCAGGCAGAGTGGCAGTGGACCCCCCTTTCACCTCCCTTCACCGATCTCAAGCAGAGAGCTGTCGGACACTCAGCACTTGCCTCCTCACTAACTGGAGCACCCGAGTCGGACTTTTGTGGAGCATGTCTGTTTTGCACCGATTCTGGATGGGCGAACGCGGTGGTAAAGGGGGAAGTGCCGGTAAGGTTGGGTATGCAGCCCATTAAGTCAATTTAAATGCATGCAAATGCATTTAAATGGCAGTTGCGCCTGTTCCAGGCATGGTCCCAATCGCAGCCATTTTCGGGCCTTGGTAAAGGGGAACCGGCACGGAGGCAGGCACAGATCACGCTAGTCGCCTCACGCCCGACTTTACCAAGTATTCACGCCCGAAAACGGACACAACTTGAAGGTAAAATCGGGCCCGGAGTCTTTTTCCCAAGGTCAAAGGGTCAATTACTCAGGGGCATAGGTTCAGAGTGAGGGGGAAAGTTTAAAAGAGATGTAAGAGGTAAGTTTTTCCACACAGAGTAGTGAATGCCTGGAACGCGTTGTCGGAGGTGGTGGTGAAAGCAGTTTCTATAACAATGTTCAAGAGGCATCTGGATAGATACATGAATAGGCAGGGGAGAGAGGATTATGGACCATGTGGAGGCAAGAAAATATTACAGAGGCATCTTTGTTGGCACAGACTTGGTGGGCTGAAGGCCCTGTGCTGTGTTCGTGACTGGGAATCAGCCAATCACTCACAGTACTTACACCAGCATTAAAAGACCAGTGCTCCATATCCCGGGAGGTAGCACAGCATGGGGGGTGTGTGTGTCAGTTAGCTCAGTTGGCTGGACGGTTGGTTTGTGATAGAGTGATGTCAACAATGCAAGTTCAAATCGCTTACCGGCTGAGTTTATTCATGAAGGCCCTGCCTTCTCAACCTTGCCCCTCCCCTGAAGTGTGATCTTCAGGTTAAATCACCACAAGTTTTGATTTATTATTGTCACTTATATTAGTATACAATGATAAGTACATGTGACAATAATAAATCAAATCAAAGAAGGACAAGGACAGCAGACATGAGACTACCACCTGCAATTTCTCTCCTAGCCGTAAACCATTGTGCCTTGGAAATACATTACCTTTCCTTTACTGTTGCTGGGTCATAATCCTGGAATTCCTTCCCTAAAAGCACTGTTGGTGCATCAACACCACATGGACTGCAGTGGTTCAAAGTGGCAGTTCACCATTACCTTCGCAAGGGCAATATGGGAGGATAATAAAAACTGGCCTATCCAGTAGTGCCTACAATCCATGCCAAAATTTACAAAAAAACTCAATGAGCTGAATTCCAGAGGTAAAGCAAGAATGGCTGCCCTCAATATTAAGCCAGCATTTGACTGAATGTGGCATCAAGAAGCCCTAGTAAGATTGAAAGCAATGGGAATTGGGGCAATACCATCCATTGATTGTTGTCATACTCAGTACAGAGGAAAATGGTTGCGGCTTTTGAAGGCCAGCCACCCCATCACTACCAGAGTTCTTCAGGGCAGTATTCAACCCAATCAGCTACTTCATTAATGACCTTCCCTCCAAAGTCAGAAGTGGAATGTTCAATGATTATACAGTGTACAGTGCCATTTGCAACTCCTCAGATAATGAAGCAGTCAGTGGTCATATGAGAGACCCGGACAAAATTCAGGCTTGCACAAGTTAAGTGGCAAGTAACATTCACACCACTTAAGTATCAGGAAATAATGAGTGTCTAGTGATCTCCTCGTCATTCAGTGGTAACACATTGTCAAATTCATCCCACTATCAACATCCTGGAGGTCTCCATTGACCAGCAACATTACTGGACCAGCCATACAATAACTAGTGACCAGAGCAGATCATAGGCCGGTAAGTGACTCAGCTCCTGACTCCCAAAAGACTTTCAGTGTCTTTAAAAACAACATCTGCGACAAAGCAGCCTGCTTGATTGGCACCCCATCCACTGCCTTAAACATTCACTCCTACCACATCCTGGTGGCACTAAGATGCACTGCAGCAAGACATGGGAGCAGCATCGAGGCAGAGGAAAGATCAAGCAAAGTAGCAATCAAATGACTGCCGCTCACGGGCCATTGTCAGTCTGTACATTCCCCCTTGGTGAACCCTGAAGCTGGGGAGGAATCGTAGTTAACTCCTCTTGACTACACACGTTACCCATTGGAAGCATTAACCAGAAACCAATTTTAAAGACAGAAGCGATCAGTGCAGGCTAGTGTAAAAGCAAACCGGAAGCTACCTAGCTCTCTGAAGGACGAGATTGTTGTGGACTTTAATTTCTCGGCTTCATCTGCGTGATTGTCATCAGTCTCCCATGTCACCATGGCATGATCTAGTCCATAGGTGGGAGTAGTTCAATTTCCTGCAAGTTCCTGCTGCCCAAAGGGGAATGATCTCCAACATGAAGCTAAGTGGTTGGGTGCACAAGGAAGAGGCTATAATAATACCTGGATTCCACATCCCCAATGGTTTATTTGCATAAACAAGGGAAAACACTCATCATTGGTGCCTGACTACATCATTTTAGCCTGGTCTTCATATTGAAAGAAAGGTTCCACTGCCGTTCAGCAGACGTTGAACTCAAACTGTCAAAAAAAACAGCAAATTATCATCAGGGTCCCCAGTGGCATTGATGGTGGTGAGAATGCATCGAGTCTCACCAGCACGGTGCGAGTTTCAAATTTGAGAAAGAAATGAAGGGAAATAGTCAAGTGTGAATAAATGGAGGTGCAGATTACCCACAACCTTACAAAATAATAGAAGAAGCCTGAGGGGCTGAATAGGTCTTGTTTCTACCATGCCAGTTCAAAATTCTGTCCGATAGTAAAATCTGGGGGAAGCAGTGTCCTGGACAATATTTATCCTTCAATCAGTATCATTTACAGATTATCCCATCATTTATTTCATTGCTGTGTGGGAGATTGATGCCAGCAAATTGGTTACTGTGTTTTCTACATAACAGGAACTACACTTCTAAAGTAATTCATTCACTGAAAAGTATCCCAAGGATGTAAAAAAAAAAACAAGTTCTTTGTCTTCATTTCTAGCTGATTCAAAGAAAAGCAGAAGCCTGGAATCACTTTTCTTCCCCCATGTTTATTCTAATGTTAAGCCCCTCCCCCCCACAAAACAAAACACTCCACAAGTTTCAGATCATTCAAACAGGTCTCAACTGCAATCAGTCCTTCCTGCTGAGTCCTCTGCTCTTGGCATCCTGTTCTGCATTCCCATCACCCTCAAAGTACCAAATGCCCTAATATGCCAATTTCAACGTTGTCACCCTCATTTTCAGAAGGTTTCAGAGCCTCACCTCACCCTACTTTGGTGAAGTCTTCCTACCTTCCTCACCTCAAAGGTTAGACTCGACCAAATATTGATCTTCCCTTCAAACTCTAAACAGTTCCCGTGTTCTACCTCGTCAGCTTCCTCCCAGGATTCTTTCAACCTCAGTGACAGCCACTCTCTGGGTCTGCCAGATAAAAGGTAGTGTTAAGTCCAGAGTGCCAGCAGTAAAAGCCACAACTTTTTCCAATGAGGAAGAAGCTCCTCAGCTCACACCTTTGTAGGCATCAGCCTCTACCAAGTCTTCCAACAGCTGCAGTTCCTGCTTTCTTTCGCCCCTTTAATTCCCTACCTCCTGCAGTGCCAACAAATTTTCCTCCATTGTACAATCCCTGCTATCTCTAGACAGCAGGGAACATATATGCATGGTAAATTACTGCTGACCTAGGAAAGTAGCTCAGAAGTGCATTGGAATCATACCTTTGCTGAAAATCTAACTCTATATGTTTTCCTTATGATAAATGCTTCCATTTGCCCAAAGGCGATCCTGCCCATAAAATAGTTGGCCCCTAGATTGAAACATCTACTTTTCACCCCTTCAGTGGTGTTTATCATAATCTGCACAGGGAACCATGAACATGTGAAATCAGCTTTAATTGCCTATACCTACAGTGACCAGCAGTCCACTGAAGCCGGACCCAGGTATGTCTCTCTTGTTGATGCTTAATGATTTAAATTTTTGTTGAAATTAGGCTAAATTCAGTCAATTACATCATAACAGGCCTCACCCACATGGATTCAATGCCTGGTCGCCAAAAGGAATCAACTGAAGCCACTTAAAAAGCAGAACCAAGAGTATTAAATCAGAAAATTGAAGAACGGCACATTTCCTAACAACCCCAATTCCTTGTGGTGCTGGAGTGCCATAATCAGCCACAAATAAATTATAATCAATTACGCTCCTTCATTGCACTCATCTATGGGAGATTTTTAAGTTCAGACTCATTGTTATGTTTGTGGAAACTTGAACTTGGCAAATCAGTGCAGTGTCCATGTATTTTACTGACCACGCCCCAGCAGAAACTCCATACTAATATCATACTTGCTTTCCTCAAGAAAAATACTGCAACATACCATTTGTAAAGCAGACGGTGTCTCCAAACAGCTTACACATAGAGGTAGTATAGGAGGTGTCAAAGACATTGACTTTCTCTGTAAAATAGTGATACATAAATGGCATCAAACTATGAACATCCGACAGTAAATATTCTCCTTCAGTGTCCTCCATACACCTTTATACATTCAGTAAGATACACCATTGTAATGAGCTTACCCTCTGTTGTTACTAGATTGGCACCATATAATTCATGCATAACTGCAGAAGGATCCTTTTCAAATACTGACATCCTAGCTGCAAAAGCAACAATTGTAGGTTACAGCACGTTTCATTAGGTATCCAAATGCTCCTGAGAGTTGTTCAATAGCACACCCATCTGTGGAGTGTTTCATTATAAAAAAATAGGACGCTTGCACGTGACTGGGTATAATTACGAATTAATTAAGATTGGCACAATCACGTGACTGTTACTGATGCAGACTACCTATTTTCTCTATAAACATTACCCAGTCACAGTTCATACCAAAGCAATGCTTTGAGAAAATTAGAGCTTCTTATAGGTGCATTCACAAGTCGAGCCGAATGCCAGTTGCAAGCAGCTGCGTGCTAAAGCTAAATTTGTGGGGCTGTTAACACTCAGGGCTCCTTCCGATCTCCCAATGTAACTTCAGCAGGAGGTCTGGAGTCACGGCATGGGCATTTGTGAACTGCAAATCAAGGACAAAGGCCCCAACCAACACTCGAGAAAAGCAGAATAGAGATACTCCCTTTCCCAGAGACGGTCACTCTGCTGTGCTTTGGCACTTGTTTCAGCTGCGACTTCAGGCTGCAAGTCAGTACCACCTCCTGTCAGTCATTACACTTTATAACTATCCAAAAATAATTCTGAAATATTGACAACTAGATAGTGGCAAAAGAAATCAAACCAAACAATTTTTAGAAATTGAGGAGTGAGTATTTTCCTAGCATCAACTTTCAATTAATGTCTGCAAACAATAGTAACTGGCAAAGATTAATGGAGGAGAAATTGGCAATCAGCCCAGCCCAATGTGACATGACCATCAGCCTATTTAAACATTTGCACCATCATGCACACCTATAAATTATTTCAACTTTAAGCAGTGCATCTCAGTGGCTCAATCATTGCATGCTTTAGCCAGTGCAGAATGGAGTCATCAACCAGGAAGGCTCTATATTTGATTTCTGGCCTGTGCTCAATGGGCTCATGTTGACAGCCAATTAATTTAAACATCTTTACATCAAATGACGAAAACATCAAACGAAAAAAAAAGTCAAAAGGTTTCTTGGTAATGCCTAGCAGTTAATCTTTCTAGAAAGTCAGCACAGCTGGACACTGAAGAGGTCAGCTTGGGCTTGCCTACAATGTTTCTCATAATGTTCCCCTGATACTCGAGAGGTAAATCCTTTAAATCAGGGAGCAAGTCTTTTTATTACAAAGCACAAGTTGGAGGTGAGCTACAATATTATGGGCACCCATTCTGCAAATGGAATACTGTCTGAGTTTGGGTCCCCAGCATGGAGGGATTGGTGAATTCACCCACTGCTGGCCACATATGAATGATGGGGACTCTGGGTGTGGTACTGGAGGCTGATGGTGCCCATAGCTTCATACCCAGCACAAGTCACATTACCCAAGCTACGAGGAAACAAACAAAGTTAGTTAAGAATTTAAGATAACTGACAAGCAGAGGGGAAAAGTTAGAGTTTTTAAAAAATATGCAGAGTGAGCTATGATCAGCATTACACTGCCTGCAAGGGTAGGGGAAGCAGATTCAATCGTAACTTTCAAGAGCAAATTTAATAAATAGTCAAAAAGATTATAGGGCTGTTGAGAAAGGGCAAAGGAATGGGACTAATTGTATAATGCTTTCAAAGATCCAGAAGCGAAATGATGGGTCAAATGGCCTTCTTCTACCCTGTACCATACATTAGATAGTTTACAGTCACAATATCCATACTTTTTAGCATTTCAAGGTTGTGTTCCTTTTCAACATAATCTCCAAAAAAGGGCAGTGTGTTTTACATCTTTTATTAATGCCAAAGTTACATCAAAATATAATCCCCTTTAACCAATACAGGACCATTTACTGACCTACACGTGCCCAAACTATGTTATCAATTGTGCCCAAGGCTTGAATGGAAACGAGTGAATTTCATGGTTGATTTAATCACAACACAAATAAAAGAAATAATGTAATCAGAAGTGGTTGTTTTCAGACTGAAATGTTATCACAATGCATACATGCCTCACAATGCAGTAGTTGTCAAGACTGAACAGGTTAGGCAATGTTACCTGAAAATCCAAGACAAATTCTTCCAACTGAGAAATTCTGTGCTTTGCTTTGGGACACCCCAAAATCCAGCCACTTGCCGGTGGTGTTCAGAATTCACATCATGCAAAGGTATTTGCTCAAAGCATAATGTTCCAAAGTTGAAGTCTTCAGTCACTGTCTGCCCACAGGCAAGGTGATATTAGGACAGGAATAGGCCATTCAGCCTCTTATGTCTATTCTGATATTCAGGGCATCACCAACCTGCATCTCAATTCAATGTACCCAGGCTGATCTATTTCCTTACCTAACAAAGCCAATCTCAAAAGTTCCATCTGATCTAGCATTTAGAGCCACTGTTTTTTGAAGGAGTAACTTCAAGATTTCGACTATGATTTATGATCACTTCCTGATTTCACTCGCTCTGATTTTAAGATTGTGCCCCATTGTTTTAGATACCCTTCCCAAGGCCAATACATTTGTCATGAAATACAGTGCCCAAAACTGAACATAATACTCCAGATGGGATCGGACCTAGAATTGAAGCATAACTTTCTCCCCTTTGCATTCCCAGCCTGAGATGAGAAAGAGTTTGGCATTCCACTAGTCTTTATGATGAACTGTGTACATGAACATCCTTCACCTCGTCAAAGTTTCTAGCTTCTCCCATGTACAAGACTAATCAATTGTGTATTTCTCGGATGCAAAAGTAAATGACATCACACCAAACCCCATCTGTTGGTTTATTACTCTCTTAATATGCTCATGTCCCTCTATTACTTCCTTCTCCTGATCACATAACTTACCCTATCATCTGCAAACTTGATATAACCTTATACTTCTCCATCTAACTCACTGATTTTATTGGGGAAAAACTGGGGTCCTACGACAGATCCCTGGGACCACTTGTCACATCCTGTCAAAGAACATCCAATTAGCCTTAATCTATGCCTCCTACTTAACCAATTTCCAACCAGTGTCATAAAATTATCACTAACTTTTACTGACAATCTCCTGGGAAGTGCCTTATCAAATGTCTTCTGAAAACCAATTTAGGCAACATACATAGACACACCCCATCCATGCTATTAATGGCCTCAAAATAAAAATCAAAGATTAGTTAAACATGATCTGTCCTTCACAAATTCACAATCAGCTTATACTTGTCCAAGGGCTGTCAGTCAGTCAATCTGTTGATTCAAGTAATGTTCCCAACCTAATATTAAAGTCACAGGTCTGTAGGTTCCCCATTTTGCCCTCTCTTCCTTTTTAAATAAGAGCAGCAACATATCAAGTAAAAAAGGAACAATTTCTGAATTGAGTATTTGGGAAAATTGTGACCAATGCACCTGCAATTTCCTTATCTACATCAAAGTTACACACGATATTAAAGTAAGGATGGCAGAGTGGATCACCATCAATAACCGCATAGATTTCTTAAACAAAAATATGTAGGAGTCAAAGTTTAGTGTGGGCATGGAGACAAGACCAGCTTTGATACGACTGAAATATTGTTTTAGCAGAAACACTGCTCTGGTACTGAAGTATCAATGCATAGAGACTGATTAGATGATGGTGATGAAACACAAAGAACGTGGTTACCACCAGCACTGGCAACCATTTCAAAAAGATAGAAAATGCAAGTCATTGATGTTGATGACAGAAGCAAAACAATATAGTCAAATCTTTAGGAGGGAAAAGGATCACTGTAGATTTCACTTGATTAACAAAATACCTGGGCATTTATTTATCCTAATTTACATAAAGGATAAAGAAAATGAAATGGCTACAACAGGATGGCAATACGGTCTCGACACTACATAGACCTTAGTGTAAGCAGTCAGTTCCCAATCAGAATTAGGACCAAGGATGCATAGCAAAAAAAAGGGAAAGGTGATAGTTAAAATGTACTGCAACCTGCAGACAGAGCTGTTATGAATGAACTCATTTAGACTCCAGCCAGGGTTCTGTCATGGCTGATGGGTTCCCACTCACTTAACTGGTTAGGAACCCTGATCAGTTACATGGAGGGGCCCCAACAAGATCTGGTGCCCTTCAGGCACTTAACTGGGCACTGTCAGGTCTTCCAAGTGATTGAATTACCCATGGCAGATGTCCTACCCACCAACAGTCTTCAAAAATTAGGATAATAAATATAAATAAATGCCCAGGTATTTTGCCTAATTCAATAATTATTGACTAGTAAAGTGTGATCTGTATCAACCACAAATCCCAACCTCCTTTGGTCTTTGGAAAGTTTTGATGCTGCATTGCTGGACTCCCAGAGCAATCTGCTTGTAACATCCAGCCTGTCAACACCAAACCTGGACTCTAGACTGACAACACTGCCTGCCTCAAGTCCAAACTTTCTCGAAGTCTTGTTCTTTTGAAGATTCCTGCCATCACCTAAAGATTGGACCATATCTTAGTACACAATCACAGAATTACATTAAATCGACATCTTGGGGGTTACCACTGACCAAAAACTGAACTGGACAAGCCCGTGGCCTAGGACTTTGCTCCTGGATCCTCTACTTCCTAACCACTAGACTGCAATCAGTACGGATAGGTAATGACACCTACTCCATGATCATCATCAACCACCGCCCCCCCCCCCCCCCCCCCCCAAGGCTGTGTCCTCAGCCCCATACTATACCCTGCAGTGGGTCGGATATCAAACAACGACCAGACGGAGTGCAGGAAAGTGATAGAGAATTCGGTGAAATGGTGCAACGACAATAATCTCTCCCTCAATGTCAGTAAAATGAAGGAGATGGTTTTCAATTTCAGGAAACGTAGTGGAGGACATGCCCCTGCCTATAGCAACAGTGATGCAGTGGAGATAGCCGAGAGCTTCAAGTGTTTAGGTGGTTAGATCATCAACAATCTGTCCTGGACCTACCATTCTGCACCATTGTTAAGAAAGCTCACCAATGTCTCTACTTTCTCAGAAGGCTAAGGAAATTCAGCAGGTCCACAATGACTCTCACCAATTTTTACAGATGCACCATTGAAAACATCCTATCTGGATGTATCACAGATTGGTATGGCTCCTGCTCTGACCAAGACCACAAGAAACTACAAACTGTTGTGAACGTAGCCCAGATCAACACGCAAGCCAGCCTTCCATCCATTGACACTGTCTATATTTCCAACTGTATCGGGAAAGCAGCCAACATAATCAAGGACCCCACGCACCCCAGATATACTCTCTTGCACCTTCTTCTGTCAGGAAAAAGATACAAGCATCTGAAAACATGTACCAACAGACTTAAAAACAGCTTCCTCCCTGCTGTCAGACTTTTGAATGGTCCGATCACATATTAAGCTGATCTTTCTCTTTACTCTGCCTGTAACTGCGACATTATATTCTGCACCCTATCCTTTCCCTTTTCTCCCATGTACTTTGTGAATGGCATGTTTTGCCTGGGTAGCACGCATGAAACAATACTTTTCACTGTATCCCAGTATATGTGACAATAAAACAAATACTGTGGCTACAGGTCAGAGGCTAGGAATCCGGTGGTGAATAACTCACCACCTAACTCTCCAAAGCCTGTCCACCATCTAAAGGCAAAAATCAGGAATGCGATGGAATATTCTCCCCTTGCCTGGATAGTGCAGTTCCAACAACGCAAGAAACTTGGCACAATCCAAGACAAATCAGCCTGCTTGATTGGCACCCCATCTATAAACATTCACTTCCTCCATCACTGATGCTCAGTGGCAGCTTTGTGTACCATCTACAAGATGCGATCATAACTCTATCTCCTTTATGCTTGCATTGGAAAAAGAGAGGATCAGGCAAGCTAGGAAAGCGTTCATATGGAGTAAGGGGAAATATGAAGACATAAGACAGCAAATTAGAGGAGTAAATTGGAAGGAGGTATTCTCGGGGAAATGTACTGAAGAGAGGTGGCAGTTTTTCAAGGAATATCTGTCTAGAGTTCTACAGGACAACGTTCCGAGCAGACAGGGAGGTGTTGGTAGGTTAAAGGAACGGTGGTGACGAAAGCTGTGCAGGACCTAGTCGAGAAGAAAAGGAAAGCGTACAAAAGGTTCAGAGAGCTTGGCGAAGATAGGGATCTAGATGAGTATACGACTTGTAGAAAGGGACTAAAGAAGGAAATTAGGAGAGCCAGAAGGGGTCACGAGAAGGCCTTGGCAGGTAGGATTAAGGAAAATAAAGATGTTTTTTTTCTAAATGGAGGTTGGTCACCAGTGGTGTGCCCCAGGGATCTGTTCTGGGACCCTTGCTGTTTGTCATTTTCATAAATGACCTGGATGAGGAAGTGGAGGGATGGATTGGTAAGTTTGCCGATGACACCAAGGTTGGTGGGGTTGTGGATAGTCTGGAGGGATGTCAGAAGTTACAGAGGGACATAGATAGGATGCAAGACTGGACGGAAAAGAGGCAGATGGACTTCAACCCAGATAAATGCATAGTGGTCCATTTTGGCAGGTCAAGTGGGATGAAGGAGTACAATATAAAGGGAAAGACTCTTAGTACTGTAGAGGATCAGAAGGACCTTGGGGTCCGGGTCCATAGCACTCTAAAATCAGTCCCGCAGGTGGAGAAGGTGGTTAAGAAGGCGTATGGTGTGCTGGCCTTTATCAATCGAGGGATTGAGTTTAGGAGTCTGGGGATAATGATGCAGCTATATAAGACCCTCGTCAGACCCCACTTGGAGTACTGTGCTCAGTTCTGGTCGCCTCATTACAGGAAGGATGTGGAAAAGATTGAAAGGGTGCAGAGGAGATTTACAAGGACGTTGCCTGGATTGAGTGGCATGCCTTATGAGGATAGGCTGAGGGAGCTCGGTCTTTTCTCCTTGGAGAGACGTAGGATGAGAGGAGACCTAATAAAGGTATATAAGATGTTGAGAGGCATAGATCGGGTGGACTCTCAGAGGCTTTTTCCCAGGGTGGAAATGGCTGCTATGAGAGGACACAGGTTTAAGGTGCTGGGGTGTAGGTACAGGGGAAATGTTAGGGGGAAGTTTTTCACACAGAGGGTGGTGGGCGAGTGGAATCGGCTGCCGTCAGTGGTGGTGGAGGCAAACTCAATAGGGTCTTTTGAGAGACTCCTGGATGAGTACATGGGACTTAATAGGATGGAGGGTTATGGGTAGGCCTAAAAGGTAGGGATATGTTCGGCACAATTTGTAGGCCCGAAGGGCCTGTTTTTGTGCTGTAGTTTTTCTATGTTTCTAACTCAGCAAGGCTTTGAGACCACACTTTCCAAATCCACAACCACTGCCATCTAGAAGGGTACGGGCAGCAGACACATGGGAACACCACCACCTGGAAGTTCCCCTCCAAGCCACTCACCATCCAGACTTGGAAATATATCATCCATTCACTGTCACTGGGTTAAAATCCTGGAGCTCCCTCCCTAACAGCACTGTGGACCGCAGTGGCTCAAAACGGCAGCTCACCACCATCTTAAAGGGCAACAAATACTGGCCTAGCCAGCAAAGCCCACATCCTTTTAATAATTTTTTTTAAAAACCGTTTTGCGTGATCACCAACTTTGAAGGAATGTGGCAAATCCTGCTTTCAGCTAACTGAACGCCCTCAACTTTAACTCCAACATGAACGCACTGTCACAGGGTTCTGAAATTCTGGGCACTGACATTCACATTTTGTTTTATTTTAAGTTATTCCTAGATGTAAAACTCTTTTCCTTCCTATCTTCTCCTTGGGTATGTATGTACTTGTGAGAACCATCCCCTGGGTTTGAATATATGAATAAATAATACTTCTGATTTAACACTAAAGAGAGTTTGTTGCAATTCACTTTAAAATTGACTTTACAAATAGAGGGTTTGAGGAAACACACCACAACCTAGTTCAGAAATTAAACACCTCTGCCTTCGACAGACAGCAGGAAAAATAAAAGGAGTTCAGTTTGTCTCGCTCCATTATCTGTAACATTATGAACACTCCCAAGTACTGTACACTGGAATTACAGACACAAGCCAAAGAATCAACCTGGTGGTGTTTCAATGTTTTGGAGAATTCCCTATTCATGCACAAAAACCTACTCTTCAAGCTGGCTATTGTATAAATAAAGGAATTTAAATAACTTACACTTGGGGCACATACATTGGGTAATTGTAGTCAGCTGCCCAGGATTTTCTATCCATTAGTGGACAAGAAGGACCCCCACACGTTCAAAAGTAGGGAAACTGCCCCACAGAGTATTAAAGTAACAGCTGACATAGTCATGCTCGCCAAATCGTATCTTAAATGGTCCAAACTTCTCCATTATCATCCTTGGATATGTTATGTCCCATCAATAGATGTAGGGAAGAGTGGTATAGAGTTGGAAGGGACTAGCTCTTAGAATCTTCAACATTGGCTCACGGCATCAAT
Organism: Mustelus asterias; assembly: GCF_964213995.1. NCBI lineage: Eukaryota > Metazoa > Chordata > Chondrichthyes > Carcharhiniformes > Triakidae > Mustelus > Mustelus asterias. The sequence goes on from NC_135806.1 coordinate 39,880,690, forward strand.
TCAAACATCCCACCCCACCACAGCTGATGGATAGTGTTCCTTCAATGGACACCACTTGGAGGAAGCACAGGGTAACAAAGGTACAAAATGTTCATCACCAAGAGTAGCTCAGTAGCGCCACTGCTAACCTAGCTTGTGGAATTCTGCAGGACACAATTGCCAGATGTGAGCAGTTTTGGAACCTTTATCTAAGGAAGAATGTGCTGGCCTTGGAAAGGGTCCAGAGGAGGTTCACAAGAATGATCCCTGGAATGAAGAGCTTGTCATATGAAGAGCGGTTGAGGACTCTGGATCTGTACTCGTTGGAGTTTGGAAGGATGAGGGGGGATCTTATTGAAACTTACAGGATACTGCGAGGCCTGGATAAAGTGGACGTGGAGAGAATTTTCCACCAGTAGGAAAAACTAAAACCCCAGGCTAAAGGGGCGATCCTTTAAAACAGAGATGAGGAGGAATTTCTTCAGCCAGACAGTGGTGAATCTGTGGAACTCTTTGCTGCAGAAGGCTGTGGAGGCCAGGTCATTGAGTGTCTTTAAGACAAAGATAGATAGGTTCTTGATTGATAAGGGGATCAGGGGTTATGGGGAAAAGGCAGGAGAATGGGGATGAGAAAAAAATCAGCCATGCTTGAATGGTGGAGCAGACTCGATGGGCCAAGTGGCCTAATTTTGCTCCAGTGTCTTATGGTCTTATAGATGGGACTTGCAGTTAAGTGTTGAGGGAACTATTGAGGGAAAAACCTACTTGATCTTCCTCTTGCTGATCTATCTGTTGCAGGTGTTCACAACAACGTTGGTATGAGTGACTGACACAGTCAGTCCTTGTGAGATAGGTCCTGTCTTCACACTGAGAATACCCTTCATGTTGTGTGTGCTCCAACTGCATTAAATGGCAAGGACTCAGTACAGAGAAGACAATTCAAAAGTGAGTACCCCTGAGGTGCTGTGGGCGATCAGCAGCAGAATTATATTTCACCACACTCGATAACCTTGTGGCCCAGCATGTCCCTCACTCTATCATTACCATCAATGATGAGTGCAGCAGAGTATGCCAGGGCAGCAACAGGCACACCTAAAAAGCAAATAATGCAGGATTATTTGCAACTGAACTATAGAAGCAACATGTGATAGGTTGTCGGATGCTTAATTCAATCAGATCAAAGCTCTGCTGTCCTGCCACATCCAGTCATGAATGGTAGAGGACCATTAACTGAAGGAGGAAGCTCCACAAATATCTCCATCGTCCATGAGGGGGAACCTGGTGTGTCAGTACAAAAGATGAGGCTGAAGCATTTACAGCCACCTTCATTCAGAAGTGGCCAGTGGATGACCCATTCTTTCTCCTCCTGCAGTCCCCAGCATCATAGTCTTCAGCCAAATTGATTCACGCAATGTGATTTTAAGAAATGGCTGAAGACAGTGGATACAGCAAAGACTTATGAACCCTGACAGCATCCTGGCTGTGGTGTTCCAGAATTGGATGCATCCACAGTCAAGCTGTTCTGGTACAGTTTTAATGCTGGCATCTACCCAATGATGTAGAAAACTTCCCTCTGTCTTCTCCACAAAAGCAGAGCAAATCCAATCCAGCCAGTTACTGTCCAATCAGTCTACTCAGTCAGCAGAGTGATGGAAGATGTTTATGACAGTGCTGTCGAGCAATAGTTTGCTCAGAGAAGGGTCAGGGCTCCAGACCTCCTCATTACAACCTAGGTCCAAACATGAACAAAATAGTTGATTTCCAGAAATGGGTTAAGAGTGATTGCCTTTGCCTTCAGGGAAGCATTTGAGAGTAGCATCAAGTTGCCCTAGAAAAATTGAAGATAGGGCCTGCATGGGATTGTGGTCGGTACGGACTCAATGGGCCAAATGGCCTCCTTCTGTATTGTAGGGATTTTATGATTCTATTCTATGAATTACACTTTCCTGCTCGATTGCCATATCCTAAATGCCCAAAATTGATTTGATCTCATTCTGGAAGATAATTAGCGACTGTTCCATCCAAGGTATTCACTGGCTCCATTCGTAAACTTCAAACATCTGTCCCCAATCCAGTCGGAATTTAGTGTAAGGCCTGGTAGAATGATCTGAGTCCAGTCCATTGGTTATTTAACTCAAAATGGCAACAAATAAAATAAGGTGATGGGAGGAGGAATGAAAGTCCGTGAGCTTAAACAGCGATGTTAACTGGAACTTACCAGCAGTGCAGAGGAAGTACATGAAAAGAAGAACAAAGGCTGAGCATGGTCTCATTCTCCAGCAGCACAGACCCTGAATCAATAACCTGCAGCTTTCGTCTCGTACTGACACTTGTCTCTTAATATTACGCTGTACACCACACAGCCGGTTTATATAAAGGGAAGGCTGCTCAGTGACTCATTGAGCAATGCAAATCGTGCAGGAGGTAAATATAAACTGAGGATGGCTAAGTGTTAAATGTGAGGCAACAGATAACAGTAATACACTGGAACAAGTGGTACAGAGTTAAACAGCGCACATCCAGGCACGCGATGAACCTGCAAGGACAATCCCGGCGATACCATCTCTTCACCGGAACACAGTGAACTCTTTGTTATGCCTCAACCCTCCGTAAAGCTGAATGTAGCAAATAATGACAACCAGCTGTGTCCTTGTGTTGTCCAATATGTTAACCACAAGCCACATGAGGCTACTTCAGAATCCAGATGTGGCTAACTGCAGTTTTGATTATGAAGTAGTATCATTGAATTATAAAAGTAAAGAATACGGGAGAAGCCCATTGTGTTTTTGCCAGCTCTTTGTAAAATTATCCAATTAGATCCACTCCCTCACCCTTTCCTTATGCCTGCTAGTTTTCTCCCTAAAAGTCATTGACTGTCTCTCGATTCGAGGTTGACATCTACTCAGGGTCGGGTATTTCTGCTTTGGGTCTTCATGTGACTGAACAGACTGATTCTTCACCCAAAATCTTTGGGAATGAGGGCAGGACACCCTCTGAGGCTGTGGGATTTGGAGCCCAGGGTTTCCTTCCTTTCTTTCCCCTTCTCTGCCACTGCTCTGCCTCATTGGCAAAGTGTTTGAACTCAAAACATAAGGCAGCTTGATGGACAAGGAGCTGTCATTTTGAACGATTGCTAACACGTTCCTCTCAGTCAATACTGCCACTTTCATGGCGAGCTTCATAGAATCCCTACAGTGCAGAAGGAGGCCATTCGGCCCATCGAGTCTGCACCGACCACAATCCCACCCAGGCCTAACCCCCACATATTTACCCACTAATCCCTCTAACTACACATCTCAGGGACAATTTTTAACCTGGCCAATCAACCTAACCCGCACATCTTTGGACTGTGGGAGGAAACCGGAGCACCCGGAGGAAACCCACGCAGACACGAGGAGAATGTGCAAACTCCACACAGACAGTGACCCGAGCCGGGAATCGAACCCGGGACCCTCGAGCTGTGAAGCAGCAGTGCTAACCACTGTGCTACCGTGCCGCCTTTGCAGCATTGCCGTTGTCTTTGCAGCATTGCCGTTGTCCCCCCTGCAATGTTGACCATTTGAAAGTTGAGAAAATAGGACCTAGCGGGTGAGATGCTTTTTGGCCATCTGGACAGTGTCTATCCAAGCTGATTTTGCAGCAGATTTGCCTCGATGCTGGTGGAGCTGTCTTCAAGGGTGACATTGTGGTGTTTGTTCAATGGTCACTGCATTTAATCTGGAGAATGTGACAGAGACCTGCTGGTGGAAGCTTTCTAATGTGTCCCTGATACACAGTCCCGGTCTCACTGCAGTATAGGTGTGTCGTGACAACAACTGCTCTGTACACCAGGATTTTTGTTGACTTGCGAAGTACTTTGTTGTCACTCGATGCTGTAGTTTGTAGAAGGCTGAGCTAGCACATCTGATCCAGTGTTGGATCACCTCATCAATCACCTTTTGACAGAGATAGCTACCAAGGTATGGTTAATGCTCAATATATTCCAGAGTCTCTCATTCAACATGTAAAAGCAGTGAAATATTTGGCGGACCAGGTGTGAGGTGTGAGTGGGCAGCACGGTGGCACAGTGGTTAGCACTGCTGCCTCACAGCGCCAGGGTCCCAGGTTCAATTCTGGCTTGGGTCACTGTCTGTGTGGAGTTTGCACATTCTCCCCGTGTCTGCGTGGGTTTGCTCCGGTTTCCTCCCACAGTCCAAAGATGTGCGGGTTAGGTTGATTGGCCGTGCTAAATTAACCCTAGTGTCAGGGGACTAGCTAGGGTAAATGCATGGGGTTAAGGGAATAGGGCCTGGGTGGGATTGTGGTCGGTGCAGACTTGATGGGCCGAATGGCCTCCTTCTGCACTGTATGGATTCTATGATTCTATATGAGTTTTATTTTGTCCATGTTCAAGGACAGGCCAAATCTCTTGCAAAAAGAAATGAATGAAATCGAGAATTGCTTATGAATCTGGTGCAGAGTGGACGATGACACTGCTAGCAGGGGCAGGTATGGTGGTCAGATTAACATTGGCATGGAGGTGACTGAGGTTAAAGAGGTTTCTGTCATATGTAATGCTAAAACCAGAGGGCAGTTGGTCTTTAATGAGGTGAATAGCTGTCAGGTAGATTGTAAATGGCATGGGCACATTGGTCTGGATTTGGAAGGGGACAGTTTCAGAACTCCCACGCAAGACAGTTACAGTCATATCATCATGAAGCTGTTTTGGATTGTGATGAAGCTTCTTGGATATCTAAATCTCTGGAGCACAATCCACAGAACATTGCAATTTACGGAGTCAAATGCTTTGGCCAGGTCGATGAATAGTTCATGGTGTTGTCCTTGACATTTTTCTTGGATTTGTCTGGTAACAAAGACTATGTCAGAGATTCCACTGGAGGTCGAAAGCCACATTGTGTCTCTGGGACGATTTCTTCAGCCGCAGGAAGTAAGCTATATGGGATCTATCCCCTTTTGAAAGATATTATTGAATCTGCTTTCACCAATCTTTCAAACAGCATGTTCCAGATCATAAAACTCACTGTGTATAAAAAAATCTTCTCATCTTGTTTCTGTCCCCTTTGCCAATCACCTTAAACCTATTTCATCTGGTCCCTAACTCTGCCTACTGATTCGCTTAAGTCCTTGTTATTTATTCTATCACAACAGGTTATGATTTTGAATGCTCAGTTGTAAAGAGAGTCATGGAGGTAGAGTACTAAGTAAAGTGTCCATGCATTAATCCATGCATTATATTGAAATTAAGGGTTCGGTCTTATGATTATAATCAGCTCAATCTAGAAACATATCGATCTAGCTTAACATCAAGTGAAGCTCCATAAGAAAATTACTGGGCAGATCCTAGAGTCTGCAAAATAGTGAGTCAGTTTGGTGCCATTGGTCCATTGATCAGGAAACAGAAAACTGGAATTCTTATGCAGGAAGATCCCAATATTATATAAAAGCAAATGACTGTGATGCTGGAATCTGAAACCAAAAGAGAAAATGCTGGACAATCTCAGCAGGTCTGGCAGCATCTGTAAGGAGAGAAAAGAGCTGATGTTTCGAGTCCTGCTGATCTTTTGTCAAAGCTGATCCCAATATTATGTTCAAGAAAACAAGATTCCTGAGGATATAGTCATCCCTGTTTTTCTTACCACCATTGGCAGTAAAACCTTTAATTTACTCTGTAGTTTGGCCCAGCCCAAGAAACCCAGTAGTAAAACATACCAGGAATTAACCAAGATATTAGAGGACTATTTTTCAACAAACTATTAATGATTGCAGTGTTTTAGCTTCCATAAGAGAAATCAGCCAGGAGGAGAAAATATAAGAACATAAGAACTAGGAGCAGGAGTAGGCCATCTGGCCCCTCGAGATTGCTCCACCATTCAATAAGATCATGGCTGACCTTTTCGTGGACTCAGCTCCACTTACCCGCCCGCTCACCATAACCCTTAATTCCTTTACTGTTCAAAAATTTATCTATTCTTGCCTTAAAAACATTCAATGAGGTAGCCTCAACTGCTTCACTGGGCAGGGAATTCCACAGATTCACAACCCTTTGTGTGAAGAAGTTTCTCCTCAACTCAGTCCTAAATCTGCTCCTCCTTATTTTGAGGCCATGCCTCCTAGTTCTAGTTTCACCTGCCAGTGGAAACAACTTCCCTGCTTCTATCTTATCTATTCCCTTCATAATCTTATATGTTTTTATAAGATTTCCCTCATTCTAGTGGGTTCCAATGAGTATAGCCCCAGTCTACTCAGTCTCTCCGCATAAGCCAACTCTCTCAACACCAGAATCAACCTAGTGAATCTCCTCTGTATCCCCTCCAGTGCCAGTATATCCTTTCTCAAGTAAGGAGACCAAAATTGTACACAGTACTCTAGGTGTGATCTCACCAGCACCTAATGCAGCTGCAACATAACCTCCCTGTTTTTAAACTCCATCCCTCTAGCAATGAAGGACAAAATTCCATTTGCCTTCTTAATTACCTGCTGCACCTGCAAACCAACCTTTTGTGATTCCTGCACAAGGACACCCAGGTCCCTCTGCACAGCAGCATGCTGCAATTTTTTACCATTTAAACAATAGTCCATTTTGCTGTTATTCCTACCAAAATGGATGATCTCACATTTACCAACATTGTACTCCATCTGCCAGATTCTTGCCCAGTCACTTAGACTATCTATATCCCTTTGCAGACTTTCAGCGTCCTCTGCACATCCATCTTAGTGTCATCTGCAAATTTTGACACACTACACTTGGTCCCCAACTCCAAATCATCTATGTAAATTGTAAACAATTGCGGTCCCAACACTGATCCCTGAGGCACACCACTAATCGCTGATCACCAACCAGAAAAACACCCATTTACCCCCGCTCTTTGCTTTCTGTTAGTTAACCAATCCTCTATCCATGCTAATACATTACCCGTAACACCGTGCACCTTTATCTTATGCAGCAGTCTTTGGTTCGGTACCTTGTCAAAAGCCTTCTGGAAATCCAGATACACCACATCCATAGGTTCCCCATTGTCCACTGCACATGTAATGTTCCCAAATAGCACAGTTTGTTGTGACCCTAAAGCGCTTTGTGGTGCAATGTGAATTTGGTGAATCTCAGAGTGATATGGTCAGAGACCGTCTGGTTTGTGGGCAGAGGAATGAGGGGGATACAGCAGAAAGTGCTAACAGAATGGAATTTGAGTCTGAACCCAGCTTTGCAGATAGCTGTTTCCATAGAGCTTGCTGTTAAGGAGGCTTCTCAGCTCAGAGCAGGCACAAGGATCCATAAAATGGCTTCCACTCAGAGAAAGTCTACCCAGCAACAGGTGTGTCATTGCTCTGCAAAAATGGGCCATTTACAGGCTGAGTGCTGGAGCAAAGACAGCCAATGCAAAAATTGCAGCAAGATTGGTCACATAGAGCTTACTGGGAGAAAACAGCTTACCCAGAAAAGAATGTCCAGTTAAAGAACCATATCACACTAAAAAAGAAAAATAAAACAAATTCTACTAAAATAATTTATAATTTGGCAGAGAAGAACTACAAAACAATGAAGGCAGTCCAAAAGTCTGATGAAGAACTGAAGCTGAATGTGTTGTCTGTTCAAGGGAATCACACAGATTTTGGATAGTTCCGAAGTTGAATGAACAACCAATCAGAATGGAGGTCGACCCGGGTGCTGCAATATCTCTATTTCCTGAAACAAAATATAAACAGCAATTGCCTAGTCTTCCATTGAAACCGGCAGATGTGATATTAAGGATATATAGTAAAGAAATTGTGCCTCTGAGAGGTTACATCATTGGCAAGGTTAGGTTGAGTGGACATACGGCAGAACTGCCACTTTACTTTGTCCAAGGACGTTTTCCAGCTCTCTTTGGCCATTCTTGACTAGAGAAGATAAAGTTTAACTGGAGTGGTGCAAATAGGTTCGTTGATTCTGAAACAGATCTATAGAGCATCTTAGAGAAAAACAGCAATATATTTGAGGACACATTAGGTTCCATGAAAGAAGTTCAGTTGACTTAAGGTCAAACAAAACAGTCAGCCTAAGAGTCTCAAGGCAAGGCCCTGTGCCATATATCCAAAGGTAGAATCTAAATTAATGAGACTTGTGGATGCAGGTGTCTTAGAACTCGTCACCATTAATGACTGGGCAACCCCTATTGTGCCTGTAATGAAACGGGACAGGACTGTACATATTTGTGCAAATTTCAAAACAACAATCAATCCAGCTCTGTACACAGATCAATACCTGCTACCTTTAGTTGAAGATTTGTTTGTCGGCCTAGCAGGAGGGCTGAAGTTCAGCAAAATTGACCTTACAGGTCTACCTGCAAATGAATGCTGCAGCTGAATCTCACCATTATAACACATAAAGGTCTAATCCAATAAGAGATTACCTTTTGGGATAACATCAGCACCCACTTTATTCCAGTGGTCCATGAACCAGATTTTAAGTGTTTTACAAGGGGTACAACGTTACCTTGATGACATATCACTGGCCCCAATGAACAGGAACACTTACTAACCCAGAAGCCACATTGAAATGCCTTCAAATGCAGGGTCCTCATGTCAGGAAAGATAAGTGTAACTTCTTTCAAACGTCAATATTTAGGCCATGTGATTGATAGTAAGGGTTTACACAAGGCACTTAAGAAGATGGAGACTATCATGGAGGCTTCATGACCAGTGAATGTAACACAGTTAAGATCATTCCTAGGATTCATTAATTATTATGGAAAATTTGTTTCAAATCCAGCAGCCCTGCTTAAACCATTGCCGAATGTGTTGTGCAGTAAACAAGCATGACAATGGACATCAGAGTGCGAAAAGGCACATCACTCAGTTAAAGGATCCCTGAAGAAGTCAGAAGTGTTGGTACATTTCAACCCGAGGTTACCACCACAACTTGCCTGTGATCCATCGTCGTACGGAATTGGAACGGTGATGTCACACATACTACCTTCAGGGAAAGAAAAAACAATAGCTTTTGCCTGCTGTACCTAAACAAGTGCTGAATTACATTACACCCAGCTGGAGAAGGAGGCACTGAGCATTATCTTAGGACTGTGGAAATGTCACCAATATCTCTATGGTCGTCACTTCACATTGCTGACGGATAACTGTCCCTTAACAATTACCTTTGGGCTGCATAAGGTATTCCATCACTTGCCTCAAGTCGGCTTCAACGAAGGTCTTTAATAGAATCAGCACATTCCTATGAGTTCAAGTATCATCAGTCAGAGAGCCAAGCCAATGCTGAGGCATTGTCACGCTTGCCTTTACCTGCTGGTCAAGTACCATCCAGTAGTGTTTCCAACATCTTCCATTTTTCACAAATAGAACATGCCCAAGTCCCTGTAGCTCAGGTCCAATGACAAACCAGAAGTGATCCTGTGATGGGGAAGGTACCGGAAATTGTAGTGAAAAGGAGGATAGCTAGAACGCATTTCAAATTAAAGTCATATGTTTCCAGATAACTTGAGTTGACAGTACAGGGTGGATGCATGTTGTGGGGATGATAGTAATAATTCCACCAACCAATACAAAACTTATTGGAACAATTACATGAAGGACACCAAGTATAGAGTGAAAGAACTTGCAAGCAGCAATTTCTGGTGGCCTGGACCAGATGCCCAGATCAAGGAAAAAGCAGGACTGTGCCAGTCATGTGCATGGGTAAGGAATGCACTGCCATTGTCCCCATTACATCTATGGGCGTCCATCATCATTAAAATGACTTGGCAACATCGACGCACAGCCTTTGCTGTCCATATGAAGGGCCTATGTTGATGGTTGTCATAGATGCACACTCCAAATGGCCAGAAGTTGTCCAAATGGAATCAACAACTGCGGAACAAGCCATCAAAAGCTTGATGAGATTTTCGCCAGATTTGGGAAACCAGACCAAATTGTGAGTGATAATGGACCACAGTTCATTGCTCAAGAGTTACCATAGGAGACATCCGAGATAATAGACTGCAATCAGCAATCACAAATCTTAAGAAGAGAAGATAATTTAAAAGATACTTGTATCCTCAAGGAGAGCAAGTTTTGGTACACAGATGTAGCACTAGTGCAGAGAGTTCCTGCAACTGTATTGGTCTTTGCAGTACAAACTGATGATGAACTAGTGTGGAGACAACATGCAGATCAGTTGTTAGCTACATGCATCAATATGCCAATACAGTGTATTCCAGACCTACCTCAGGATGAACCGCCATCCATACCATTGGATACTGTGGCTGTGGATAAAGCAGCAGAAACTGAGATTGCTGAAGAATCCCTTGCTGCTTCTAGTCTTCTTTCTTCAAAAGAGACTGTTATGCCTTCCAGGGTAGAAACATCCTCTGAAGAATCAAAGCATACTTCTAAGGTCAAGAACAGCCAAATCCCTGAAGTGCGCAGGCAACCAGTGTGGAATAGACATCCACCAGGTTGTCATTCCTATTGGTTACATTGCTACAGTGCTTTTTTTAAGATTCATTTTACAGGATGTGGGAGTCGATGGCTAGGCTTGAACTGGAAGCTTGTGACTCAAGGAGGAACCTGAACCACACTGACACGTAAAGAAAGAGGTGGGATGGTGTGACAGTGAGAAGTATCTTTACAGTCAAGGCTGGATTGGGTAGTTGCTTGTTCATTCAGGAAGAGGGAAGATTCCTGACAAGTGGCGTCGACAAGCAGCAAACCCCGACACAAACTGAACAAAAGATTTTTCAATAGGGCTTCAAGTTCATTGGGTCACTTGGCTCCAGATACTAGAGCCACAGGAATTCCTTGGGTAAAAATAATAACTTGAAATGTTTTGAGCTGAGACCATGTGTGAACCAATGGCTTAGATTGAGTGACTGCATCAAACACAAGAATATGTGCAAAAAGAGAGATGATAGGAAAGGTCATCTAGTCCATTGAGTCCCAAACCTGGGATTGTGTAAGTAGGAAGTTATGTCAAACCAGTATAAAACCTTGGTTGGACTGTGCTTGGAATACAGTGTACAGTCTGAGCACCATATTATTAAAAGGAGATACAGAGAGGGTGCAGAGAAAATTTACAAGGATGATGCCGGAAATGCATGGGTCTAAATATCAGGAAAGGATTGACAGGCTCTCTTCATAGTGAACTGAGGGGAGGGGAATTGATTTGGGCTGTAGCATTTACATTGAATGTATACAGTGACTATACATAGAATCATAGAATCCCTACAGTTCAGAAGGAGGCCATTCAGTCCATCAAGTCTGCATAAACTCTGACAGAGTATCTTATCCAGGCCTTCTCCCTCACCCCATCCTCATAAATCACACATTTACAATGGTTAATCTATCTAACCTACATCTCTTGGGACACTAAGGGGCAATTTAGCATGCTCAATCTACCTAACCTGCACATCGTTGGGGTATGGGAGGAAACAAGGGGACAAGGGGAGAATGTGCAAACTCCACACAGTCACCCAAAGCCGGAATAGAACCTGGGTACAAAAATGCCAACAACTGTGCCACCATTCACATGTATCACAATTGTATTGAAGCACCTCAGAGTGTAACATGATGTATGTAGGAAACCTGAATATCATTGCACAGTGTGATGGCCACTTTGAAATGTTCTTCCAGATATTTCAGAAATGAAGTATATTTTTGCCAAAACAAAAGACAGGCTGGGTCTCTTTTCTCTAAAAAAATAAGTTTTTCAAATGTTGAAGGTTTTGATAGAATGGACATGGAGTGAATGTTTGGGAAAGAGTAGAACTGGAGGCCATCAGTGCAGGATAGTCACCAAGAAATCCAATGGGGAATTCAGGAGAAATTTTCTTACTGTGGTGAACCATCGTTGGTTACCACTGGGGGTTGTTCTTATGTTACTGTTGGGTTAGGGTGTTTACCTGTGGTAAATGTTATTATGGCACATCCCGGTGGGGCCCCGCCTCCGGAGGAGAGGTATAAGACCCTCTGCTCCGGCAGGACCCCTCCAGTCTGAACTGGTGTACTCGTGTTAGTTAGTTCCATTGTTTGATAATAAAAGCCTTCAATAACTGAAGCCTTGTTCCACGTGCTTGATTGTCGCGCATCAATTTTATTATCAAACAGAAAACTCTCAGCAGTAAAAAGAGAGTATGGAACAGATATTAAAGCCAGATCGTCTGGCGTTGGACCCACGTGCGGTCAGTGCCGCTAACACCTTCGACCACTGGTGGAAGTGTTTCGAAGACTACCTGGCAGCCTCTGCAGCTGTTACTACAGACAGCGACAAACTCCAAGTCCTCCACGCAAGGGTAAGCGACACGATTTATCTTGCGATTCGTGCGGCCACCACTTACCCGAGGGCCGTCGAGCTCTTGAAGAAACGATACACGAAACCACCCAACGAGATACACGCTCGTTACCTCCTCGCTACAGGACGTCGGCAGTCGGGCGAAACCATGGAGGACTACGCCAATGAGCTCCTGCAGCTTGCCAGGGGTTGCGATTGTAAAGACGTATCAGCCGAACAATATATGTACGACCTCGCCCGAGACGCGTTCGTAGCAGGGGTAGGGTCCTCGTACATCCGGCTTAAGTTACTGGAGAAAGGGAACCTCAACTTGACCCAAGCGATGGAGATGGCTGAGATGCTGGAAGCGGCGTCGAAAAGCTTGGCTCTGTACCCCGAAGACCACGTGGAGACAACGTGGCAAGAGCAAGCCCAAATCCCTCCTCGCCCCGCGGGCTCGCGCTCCCATATCGATCCGACGACGGCGGCAGCTCCAGGCGGCCAGCGATGCTATTTTTGCGGTGGGGCCAAGCATTCACGGCAACAGTGTCCTGCAAAAACGGCAATCTGCAGCCAGTGTGGTAAAAAGGGCCACTATGCCAAAGTTTGCAGGTCGAAGCAAAAAAACGGCAGTGCAGCTTGTAACCCTCCAGAGCGGAGACAATCTCCTTCAGCATCACAGTACCAACGAGGTCCGACCACGTGCGAATCCAGGACGGCGCCATCGTGGCTGACGGAGGAGGAGGAAGACCACCAGGAGTCGCTACGTTTGGCGCCCTCGCCCACGTGCGATTTATGGGGGCGGCCATCATGGTCCACGACGACTAGGAGCGACCAGCAGGGGTCCTCAGCATCAACATCGGCGGCATGCAGTGACGCCCAGGGGCCAACGGTGGCGTCGATCTCCCTGGACCAGACTAAGCACCACAGGCTTGAGAATCCCATGATGGATATCAAGGTAAATGGTCGTACTGTGAATTGTCTGTTTGACAGTGGGAGCACCGAGAGTTTCATACACCCTGAAACTGCTAAAAGGTGTGGACTCCGGGTTCTACCTGCCAAGCAGACAATTTCTATGGCATCACGGTCCCGGTCTGTACCGATCCAAGGACGGTGTATGGTAACTCTAGAGGTACAGGGCACAATTTACGAGCAATACAGGCTCCTTGTGTTACCTCACCTTTGTGCGCCAATTCTCCTCGGACTAAATTTTATGGTCCACATGAAGAGTGTGATCCTACAGTACGGTGGGCCACTCCCTTCACTGGCAGTAGGGAATCAGCCGCAGCCTCCAAATTGCCCAAAGCGCCCCGCATGCAATCTTTCCACTCTGAAAATCACTACACCATCTTTATTTAAGAATCTGGTACCAGGCTGCAAGCCCATCGCTACTAAGAGTAGGCGTTACAGCGCTGAAGACCGGATCTTTATTAGATCTGAGGTTCAGCGGCTCCTCAAGGAAGGGATCATACAGGCCAGTGCTAGTCCGTGGAGAGCGCAGGTCGTGGTAGTCAAAAGCGGGAACAAACCTCGGATGGTCATCGACTACAGTCAGACCATTAACCGTTATACGCAGCTGGATGCGTATCCTCTCCCGCGCATTTCTGATATGGTCAATCAGATTGCGCAGTACCGAGTGTTCTCTACCATAGACCTTAAGTCCGCCTACAATCAACTCCCCATCCGCCCAGAGGACCGACAATATACGGCTTTTGAGGCGGATGGTCGTCTATACCATTTTCTCAGGGTTCCATTTGGTGTCACCAATGGGGTCTCGGTCTTCCAGCGTGCTATGGACCGAATGGTGGACCAGAACGGGTTGCGGGCTACCTTTCCGTACCTGGATAACATCACCATCTGCGGCCATGACCAGCAGGACCATGACACGAATCTCCAACACTTTCTGCGCACTGCATCTCGCCTGAATCTGACCTATAACAGGGAGAAGTGCGTATTCCGTACGCGCAGGTTAGCCATCCTTGGATACGTGGTGGAAAACGGGGTCATTGGCCCTGATCCAGACCGTATGCGCCCCCTTACTGAACTTCCCTTGCCCGCTAGCACGAAAGCACTGAGGAGATGCCTCGGGTTCTTTTCGTATTATGCGCAGTGGGTCCCCAACTACGCGGACAAAGCTCGTCCGCTCATCAAGTCCACGACCTTCCCACTCACGCCAGAGGCCCAATTGGCCTTCAAGGCTTTGAAAAGCGACATTTCGAAAGCCACGATGCACGCGGTGGATGAATCCATCCCTTTCCAGGTGGAGAGTGATGCATCTGATTTCGCCCTAGCCGCCACACTAAACCAGGCAGGCAGGCCCGTCGCGTTCTTTTCCCGCACCCTTCAAGGCCCCGAAATTCGGCACTCAGTGGTGGAGAAGGAGGCTCAGGCCATTGTGGAGGCAGTCAGACACTGGCGCCATTACCTGGCGGGGAAGCGGTTCACTCTGATCACGGATCAACGATCCGTGGCGTTTATGTTCAGTAACACGCAGAGGGGCAAGATCAAGAACGATAAGATCTTGCGGTGGAGAATTGAGCTCTCCACCTATAATTACGATATTATGTATCGTCCAGAGAAGCTCAATGAGCCCTCGGATGCCCTCTCGCGCGGAACATGCGCCATCATGCAGGAGGACCGCTGGAAGGCCCTCCACAATGACCTGTGTCATCCTGGAGTCACCCGACTCTACCACTTCGTCAAAGCCCGCAACCTGCCTTACTCGGTGGAGGATGTCAGGTCAGTGACTAGAAGCTGTCGGATTTGCGCAGAATGCAAACCACACTTTTATCGACCAGACCGGGCACAATTGGTCAAGGCCACTCGCCCTTTCGAGAGGCTGAGTGTGGATTTTAAGGGCCCCCTTCCTTCAACGGACCGGAACGTCTATTTCCTCAATATAATAGATGAGTACTCCCGGTTCCCGTTTGTTGTCCCCTGTGCGGACATGTCGACTGCCACCGTGATTAAGGCATTCAGTGAGCTTTTTACCCTGTTCGGGTACCCCTGCTACATTCATAGCGACAGGGGCTCGTCGTTCATGAGCAATGACTTGAGGCAATTCCTGCTCTCATTCGGGATTGCCTCTAGTAGAACCACGAGCTACAACCCTAGGGGTAACGGACAGGTGGAAAGGGAGAATGCTACAGTCTGGAAGGCTGTCCTACTGGCACTGAAATCCAGGGGCCTTCCAGTCTCCCGTTGGCAAGAGGTCCTTCCAAATGCGCTCCATTCTATCCGCTCCCTCCTGTGTACGGCAACCAATGCTATTCCCCACGAGAGGATGTTCTCATTCCCTCGGAAGTCGTCCTCGGGGATCTCATTACCAGCCTGGTTGACGTACCCAGGACCCGTCCTTCTGCGGCGACATGTGAGGGCTCGCAGGTCCGACCCCTTGGTCGAACCGGTCCAACTCCTCCACGCCAACCCTCAGTATGCCTATGTGGCATATCCTGACGGGCGAGAGGACACTGTCTCCATTCGAGACCTGGCGCCCGCAGGGGACGTAGCAACTCCTGTCGCTCCCATACCCCCTGTCACGAATTCCCCACTACTTATTTCTTCCCCAGACGTGGCGCGGTCAGCACCGGGACCAGTGCATAACAGTTCTACTCCCATGTACAGCTTGCCTGAGACTCGGAGATCGGCGCCACCACAGAAGGTTCCAGGATCCCCTGCACCATCGCCTCACCAGGGTCAACCGGCCCGGGAGTCCTTGAGGGGACAGCTGGACGCTGTTTTGGAGAGAACGCCACCGCAAGCACCTGCTCCGGTTTCGCAACCGGTGTTGAGGAGATCACAGCGACGGTGCGGTCCTCCAGACCGTCTGGACTTGTGAATTTTGTACATATATGACCTGTTTTTTGCACCCCGCCGGCCTTTGTTTTTAAAGGAGGGGTGAATGTGGTGAACCATCGTTGGTTACCACTGGGGGTTGTTCTTATGTTACTGTTGGGTTAGGGTGTTGTCACTGTGGGGGTTGTATAATGTTGTTGGGTTAGGGTGTTTACCTGTGGTAAATGTTATTATGGCACATCCCGGTGGGGCCCCGCCTCCGGAGGAGAGGTATAAGACCCTCTGCTCCTGCAGGACCCCTCCAGTCTGAACTGGTGTACTCGTGTTAGTTAGTTCCATTGTTTGATAATAAAAGCCTTCAATAACTGAAGCCTTGTTCCACGTGCTTGATTGTCGCGCATCACTTACCCAGAGAGCAGTAAGAAAGTGGAACTTGCTATGAGGGAGTGGCTGAAGTGAAGAGTTGCATCTACAGGGAAGCTGGACACACAGGACAGGGGAATAGAATCATAAAATCCCTACAGTGCAGAAGGAGGCCATTCAGCCCATCGAGTCTGCACTGACCACAAATCCCACCCAGGCCCTATTCCTGCAATCCCACATATTTACCCTGCTAATCTCCTGACACGAGGGGCAATTTAGCATGGCCAATCCACCTAACCCGCACATCTTTGGACTGTGGGAGGAAACCAGAGCACCCGGAGGAAACCCACACGGACACGGGGAGACTGTGCAAACTCCACACAGTGACCCGAGGCCAGAATTGAATCCAGGTCCCTGACGCAGTGAGGCAGCAATGCTAACCACTGTGCCACCGTGCTGCCCCAGAAGAGGGTTATATAGAGGGTTACAATAATCAATGGAGAAGAGAGTGGAGAAGAGAGTGGAGCATAAAATGGAGACTTTGGGCTGTGTTTGTACTGTATATTTGGTATAATCCTATGTTAGACGCTGAACACCATCTTTCCCAAAGTCCCAGATCCCAACAGAGTCAGGGGCAAGAAGAACAGTGGAAATACCTGAGGCAAATTCCCCCCATGTCTGCATGTGACCCTGTTTTTCTGCATGCGCATTAGCTAACTCCAGTTCATGTGCAGGCAGTGCAATAAGACTTACAACAAACACAGGAAATTTCAATTCCAATTCTGAAACTGTTGCCATTTCCCCCCAGTACACAGTGTACTGTGGAGAGGTGGGAGAACTTCACCAAACCTTCATACAAAAGGATGTGACCAGTTGCCATTATTTGTTACATTCAGTTTGAGGGAGGAGTGGAGTGAGATAAAGGGCTTGTTGTGAACGTCAGTAAAAGGGTAGCGACTCTGGGTGGCCTTCAAGCGATTGTATCCTTGTAGGTTCTTACTGTCCTGGAGCTGTGCATTGTTCAACACATTGCTGTAGCATTTGTTCCAGTTTAGCAGATTAACTGTTTCCTCACTCATACACTTGGCCATCCTTAGTCTATGTTTCCCTCCTGTGCGTCTTGTATTGATAATGAGTCACTGACCAGCCTCCCCTTTTATATAAACCAGCTCCATCATGTGCAATAACACTGAGAGACAAGTGTCAATACTGTCTATGCAACTGACCCAGCGCTGCTTCTGTGGGAGAATGAAACCATTCTCACCTTTAACTCTTCTCCCTCTGTTCTTATTCTGCACTGTGGGTAAGTTTTTTTGATGTGGAGATGCCGGCGTTGGACTGGGGTAAACACAGTAAGGAGTCTAACAACACCAGGTTAAAGTCCAACAGGTTTATTTGGTAGCAAACGCCACTAGCTTTCGGAGCGCTGCCCCTTCGTCAGGTAAGTGGGAGTTCTGTTCACAAACAGGGCATATAAAGACACAAACTCAATTTACAAAATAATGAATAATGATTGGAATGCGAGTCTTTACAGATAATCAAGTCTTAAAGGTACAGACAATGTGAGTGGAGAGAGCATTAGCACAGGTTAAAGAGATGTGTATTGTCTCCAGCCAGGACAGTTAGTGAGATTTTGCAAGCCCAGGCAAGTTGTGGGAATTACAGATAGTGTGACATGAACCCAAGATCCCGGTTGAGGCCGTCCTCATGTGTGTGGAACCTGGCTATCAGTCTCTGCTCAGCGACTCTGCGCTGTCGTGTGTTGTGAAGGCCGCCTTGGAGAACGCTTACCTGAATATCAGAGGCCGAATGCCCATGACCGCTGAAGTGCTCCCCAACAGGAAGAGAACAGTCTTGCCTGGTGATTGTTGAGCTTGGGGAAACCATGCAGATGCTACGACAACGGATGAATGAACACCGCTCGACAATCACCAGGCAAGACTGTTCTCTTCCTGTTGGGGAGCACTTCAGCGGTCATGGGCATTCGGCCTCTGATATTCGGGTAAGCATTTTCCAAGGCGGCCTTCACAACACACGACAGCGCAGAGTCACTGAGCAGAGACTGATAGCCAGGTTCCACACACATGAGGACGGCCTCAACCGGGATCTTGGGTTCATGTCACACTATCTGTAATTCCCACAACTTGCCTGGACTTGCACTGGCTGTCCTGTCTGGAGACAATACACATCTCTTTAACCTGTGCTAATGCTCTCTCCACTCACATTGTCTGTACCTTTAAGACGTGATTATCTGTAAAGACTCGCATTCCAATCATTATTCATTATTCTGTAAATTGAGTTTGTGTCTTTATATGCCCTATTTGTGAACCGAACTCCCACTCACCTGACGAAGGAGCAGCGCTCCGAAAGCTAGTCGTGTTTGCTACCAAATAAACCTGTTGGACTTTAACCTGGTGTTGTTAGACTCCTTAGTAAGTTTTTTTGACCAGTACCGGTTAGTCGAGGAAGTATATTTGTCCCACTGTTAGTTTTTTTTTGTTTTTCTGATTTGCCTCACTCCAAGACTTGAGTTCACAATCCTCGCTAATGCTCCAGTACGTGTCTGAGTGCGAGCTCCAACATGCCATTCTCCAGATTAGCTATTGAAACAAAGCCTGGCTGCCTGTTCTAGTGCCGCAGACGGGGAAAGTCCAAAGATGAGCTGAGCCAATATTCATCCTTGAATTAGCACCAGCCGACATAGATTAGCTGGTCACTTATCTGTGTTGTCTAGGGTATCTCGTTGTTTGCTAAACTTTTCTCACATTTTTCACTGGGCGGTATGGTGGCACAGTGGTTAGCACTGCTGCCTCACAGCTCCAGGGACCTGGGTTCGATCCCAGCTTGGGTCACTGTCTGTGTGGTGTTTGCACATTTTCCCCGTGTCTGTGTGGGTTTCCTCCGGGTGCTCTGGTTTCCTCCCACAGTCCAAAGATGTGCAGGTTAGGTTGATTGGCCATGCTAAATTGCCCATAGTGTCCCGGGATGTGTAGGATAGAGAGGTTAGCGGGGTGAATGTATGGGGTTGTGGGGAAAGGGCCTGGGGTGGGATTGTGGTCGGAGCAGACTTGATGGGCCGAATGGCCTCCTTCTGCACTGTAGGGTTTCTATGATTCTATGATTTGCCCACAAAACAATAGCAACTGTATTTCATAAAGTACTTAGTTGGTTGCAAAGCGTTTTGGGATACCTTACAGTTGTGATCAGGTGATATATAAATGTAATAGCCTCGGGAGAAGAGAATGTTCTCCCTGTACTACACTCTCTAGAGTGGGGATAATTCCATCTGTACCCCCTTGTACTACATTCTTAGCGTGGTTACTGATTCCTACAACACCGAACCCCTTTACTGCACTCTCAGAGGATTCTGCTGAGGGGAAACATGTCGCTGAGAAATAGAAAACATGCCAGGATAGGTCCTTGGAAACCTCCAGAAGTGACAGCATGGTGGCACAGTGGTTAGCACTGCTGCCTCACAGCACCAGGGACCCAGCTTCAATTCCCAGCTTGGGTCACTGTCTGTGTGGAGTTTGAACATTCTCCCCGTGTCTGCGTGGGTTTCCTCCGGGTGCTCCAGTTTCCTCCCACAGTCCAAAGATGTGCAGGTTAGGTGGATTAGCCATGCTAAATTGTCCCTTAGTGTCAGGGGGACTAGCTAGGGTAAATGCATGGGGTTATGGGGATAGGGCCTGCTTGTTGCAGACTCGATGGGCCGAATGGCCTTCTTCTGCACTGTAGGATTCTATGATTCTATGAATCTATGACAGCACGGAGACGGAAAGGGAAGCACTTGCACTTGACTGATACTTAAGAGTGGAATCAATCAAGGTTACTTCCACTCAACGAATCACAGAGGTTGAAAGAGGATGGTGATGTTGAACATATAAAGGCTGCAGAGAGGTTAGGAAGGATGTGGAGCACTATACCAGCAGCTCAGTTGTGACTTTGAGTAGGGTTGTTTTAGTGCTGTGGCAAAACCAGAAAATTGATTCAAAAGGTTCAAACATAAGGTTGGTTACAGGGAAAATGGGCACTCATTTTGAAGGTGAGAATACAATTGAGGGTTTATTTGGAGAGGAGAGGGAGGTTGGATTTGAGTTGGTCAATTGCATTGACACAGGGATCAAGGGTGAGAGCTTTGAGGAGGGGGTGAAGATGGCAGGTTTGAAAAGGAGGGGACTGCACCTAAGGGGACAAAACTGTTTACAACATCAGCTGTGGGTAAGTTCCTTTTCATAGTGCTAGGTATGGTCACAGACTTTCATTTTTCCCATTGCCAGTTTTTACTTGTGATCATTTTGTTTTCTTAGTTAAATAACATTTGTCCCGCTAATGAACTGAAGTCAACTCATTCTAGTGATGCCTTACACATCTTCAGGGTGTCCCACACACACTTTATTACCTAGAGGTAAACACACCTAGAGGTGGCGCTAAATGACAAAACCATAACTCAGAAGGAAGCCATTCTGCCCATCATTAGCATATCATGAACATGCCCTGGACTGAAGTCTCGGGGCCTACTAGCATCTCACCCCCCCCAAACCGAGAATAGGTGGCCCAACCCTGTTGGAGTGAAGAGAGGCAATTGAGGCCCTCCTCGGGGGTAAGGGGGATGTCCCCTGGGCAGTGCCAGCCTGGAACCCTGGCAAAGCCCATCAGGCACCTTTGCACTGCCCACCAGGCATTGGGCAGTGCCAAGGGGGCGGGACCAGAGAGGGGCCTATTGGGGGCACTCAGCAGGGGTTCCCGCTGCCACATAAGAGGGAGGATGGTGATTGGGGCTTGTGGGGTGGGGGGTCGGGGCTTGTAGGGGGAGTTGAGGCTGCTGGGGGGGTTTTGGGCTGCTGGGTGGGGGCGGGGGGATCAGAACTGCCAGGAGGGGTCAGAGTGATCAGAATTGCCCGGGAGAGTGGGGGGATGTCGGGACTGTCGGGGGGGATCAGGAGATCAGAGCTGGCCAGGGTGTGGGGACATCGGGGCTTACTGGGGGAGGTCCGGGAGCCCAGCGGTCAGGGATAGGGGATTCGAAGGCCAGTGATGGGGGGTTGATCGAGCTGGCCAGCTATTGGGAGGGCAGCAGTGCGGGGCCACTGCGCATGCGTCAATCTCTGTGCTGACAGATTGGAGCACGCGCAGTGGCCCGCTCAGCGCCATCCTGCCGGCCTCTCCAGCGGGAAGAGGCCCCGCCCCCCTGATTTTCAGAGGGAATCCCGCTGAGGCACTCTGCAGTGCTCAGAGTCTGGGAGATTCAATTCGAAAATCCCACAAAAAAAGCCAGCGGGAGTTACTCCCATTTTCACGCGAATTGGGGACTTAGAATTTTTTTGGGAGAATCCTGGCCATCATGTTATAGTTACAGGTGGGTGAAGAGAAACATCAGCTTAATATATGATAGGACCATTCAAAAGTCTGACGGCAGCAGGGAAGAAGCTGTTCGTGAGTCGGTTGGTACGTGACCTCAGACTTTTGTATCTTTTTCCCGATGGAAGAAGGTGGAAAAGTGTATATCCGGGATGCGTGGGATCCTTGATTATGCTGGCTACTTTTCCGAGGCAGCGGGAACTTTGTTTCTTACTGTGCCTCAAATACTTGGAGCAATCTTACATCACGTTTTGAACCAGGGTTAATTGGAGGAAATTCATGAGTTATCATGAACTCAGTAGCAGGGCTCACTAGGCGGGCCTGAGGCAGCAATACAGTTCTGGTAAGGAACAAACAAGGGCAGAACACACTTGGGCCATGGCGTCCTTGACCTTTTACATTCGGTGCTCAGGTTATGCCCCATGTTTCCAGTCACACATAAAACAAGAAAGTCCACATTTAAATCTAAGGAATGCACACAAACGCAAAACAGGCAGAGTGTTCTGGTGCCCCACGCAAGGCTTATTGAGGAAGTGAAGGGGCATGGGATCCAAGGGGACATTGCTTTGTGGATTCAGAACTGGCTTGCCCACAGAAGGCAAAGAGTGGTTGTAGATGGGTCTTTTTCAGCATGGAGGTCGGTCACCAGTGGAGTGCCCCAGGGATCTGTTCTGGGACCCTTGCTCTTTGTGATTTTTATAAATGACCTGGATGAGGAAGTGGAAGGATGGGTTGGCAAGTTTGCTGATGACACAAAAGTTGGTGGTGTTGTGGATAATGTAGAGGGATGTCAGCAGTTGCAACGA
Organism: Mustelus asterias; assembly: GCF_964213995.1. Classification (NCBI taxonomy): domain Eukaryota; kingdom Metazoa; phylum Chordata; class Chondrichthyes; order Carcharhiniformes; family Triakidae; genus Mustelus; species Mustelus asterias. The sequence goes on from NC_135806.1 coordinate 39,903,232, forward strand.
GACATAGATAAGATGCAAGACTGGGCGGAGAAGTGGCAGATGGATTTCAACCCAGATAAGTGTGTGGTGGTTCATTTTGGCAGGTCGAATGGGATGAAAGAATATAATATTAAGAGTAAGATGCTTGGCAGTGTGGAAGATCAGAAGGATCTTGGGGTCCGGGTTAATAGGACGCTCAAAGCAGCGTCGCAGGTAGAGGCTGTGGTTAAGAAGGCGTATGGAATACTGGCCCTCATCAATAGAGGAATTGAGTTTAGAAATCGGGAGCTAATGCTGCAGCTGTATAGGACCCTGGTCAGACTCCACCTGGAGTACGGTGCCCAGTTCTGGTCGCCTCATTACAGAAAGGATGTGGAAGCCATAGAAAGGGTGCAGAGGAGATTTACAAGGATGTTGCCTGGATTAGGTGGCATGCCTTATGAGGATAGGTTGAGAGAGCTAGGTCTTTTTTCCTTGGAGAAGCGAAGGATGAGAGGTGACCTGATAGAGGTGTATAAGATGTTGAGAGGTATTGATAGAGTGGATTCTCAGAGGCTTTTACCCAGGGCTGAAATGGTTGCCATAAGAGGTCACAGGTTTAGGGTGCTGGGGAGTAGGTACAGAGGAGATGTTAGGGGTAAGTTTTTTACTCAGAGGGTGGTGGGTGCGTGGAATCGGCTGCCGGTAGTGGTGGTGGAGGCGGATTCGATAGGGTCTTTTAAGAGACTTTTGGATAAGTTGATGGAAGTTAGTAAGATAGAGGGTTATAGGTAAGCCTCGTCGGTAGGGACGTGTTCGGCGCAACTTGTGGGCCGAAGGGCCTGTTTGTGCTGCAGCTTTTCTATGTTCTATGTGCCCATGATGTCTAGGTACACACAGCAAGTTTCTGCTGTCAGCTATATTTGTGTAAGTGGTAGCTTGGCTGAGTGGTAGTTTGCTTCCCTTTGAGGTAGAAGGTCTTAAACTCAAATCCCATTACAGGGATCTAAGCCCGTATGCTAGAGTAACATTCTGCTGTAATACTGAGGGAGTGCTGTATTGTTAGAGGTGATGTCTTTCCAATATGAGAGTGTCCTGAGCTCAGGAAAGGTGCCACGATCTTACTTTCCATCTTTCTTTCCTCTCAAGATATATATTTTTGATTTTATCTGCAATATTCCACCTGCCCAGTGCATTGACTATTCTTCTTCCCACAGCTGCAGCTGCAGAAACTGCTGAAAACTCCATACAGGTAAATTAAAACTATTTGCACTTTTGATTTCTGCAGTGCTTTTGCAACTTTAATTCTGGAGATATGAACCTGTGCAAGTGATTCTCTTCTTCGTTTTACCACTCTGTGGGAGGAACCAGTCAAATTTGAAATGTCCCACCAAATATGAACCAGTATGTGGAACTGACGGGGTCACATATCACAATGAATGTGCGCTCTGTCTCAAAATCAGGTAAAATTGGACCTGTATTTGTTATGCTTGAATGTTAGTGTAATCTGGAGGGACACAGGCTGGAACTGTCCCTCTGAGTGAAAAACATACCCCTAACATCTCCTCTGTACCTACTCCCCAGCACCTTAAACCTGTGACCTCTTGTGGCAACCATTTCAGCCCTGGGTAAAAGCCTCTGAGAATCCACTCTATCAATACCTCTCAACATCTTATACACCTCTATCAGGTCACCTCTCATCCTTCGCTTCATGCCCCACCGCTGCTGCCAGCAAGGATAGAGAATTTGACGCTTAGCCAAATCTCCGTTCACTGGGGTGGGATGGGAGAATCCCGCTGGCATGAATGGCCAGAGAATCCCACCCTGTATGAATATAGACAGGAATGCATCACGCCGTAGAAATCCTGACACTTCATTGGACCATCAAAAATTCAGTAAGGGATTGCAAGATGGTATTATGATGGCAGGCTAGAGGTTGTAAGTGGTCAGTGGGAATTATGTTTGTCCCTGACATGTGATACACTTGTAAGTCACTTGTCACAGTAGACGTAAAAGACCCGCTGGCACTATTGCAGTCTCTTACTGAAGATTATGCAAAACTCTCTTCAATGTCCTGGTCAAAATATGTTACTAAACTAACATCTAAAATAGATTATTTGATCCTTTATTTCATTGCTGATTGTGAGACTTTGCTGTGTGCAAATTAGCTGCCATTTCTCCCTACATTATAATGATGACTGCATTTTAGAAGTTCCCCATTGGCTGTAAAGCCCCTTGGGGCACTCAGAAGTCTATACTACTGCCAAATGTTATCTTCTCATCATGACCATGGAGCACAGTGCAATGATATCTATGAAGCATTGAACCCTCTCAAACATTTGCCAGTGATCCACAACTAGGTGAGCTGGAGGCCCAAAGCTTCCCAGCAAGAACAGGCACATTCTTGTGAAACAGTGCTGGGTCTCTCCACCCACTTCACTACTGGCTACAAAGAGGCACGGAACTCTGCAATAGAGTATTTGAAAGAAATGCATTCTCAGGATATGGGTGTTGCAGTCAAGGCCAATACTTATTTGCCAAGCCCACTTGCCCTTGAGAAGGTGATAATGAGCCTTCTTCTTGAACTGCTGCAGTCTACTCACTGAAGGTCCTCCCAAGATGTTAAGCGTTGTGTGTCAGTAAATCGGGTTAGACATGGATGATGCATTAGTCTCAGTATGGAAGCGATAGCACTGAGACTGAAACCAAACTGGAATTGGGCTGGGGCCCACAGCCTGTGTTCCCTAACTTGTGCCTGTTAATCCCCCAAAACCCAGCACACTGCGTTCCTTCCTGACCAGAACTGAACAACTCCCTACTTCCTCTTCAATCAGAATCTCTCACAGTATGTTCACATCCGTTTTAAGTAGAAGCTGTACTAGAGTGATCGAGTTCTCTTGAGTTTGTCAAGAGAGGAAATAGCACACTGCGTGTACACAAGCATGTTCCATTTGGATGCCACATTAGATCATGAACACTGTAAAGTGTTCACTTTCTCTGTAGCCCTATCTGGCAATGCAGAAACCTTTAAGGATGAAAGACAAAATCCTTGTTGATATAATTTACTTGTAAATAACACGAGGAACCTCACATCTTCCTAACCTTTCAGGCAGTGAGTGGATAACTTGATCAGATTGTAGCTGTAAAAGTGCTAAGAATAGAAATGAAACCTTAGCAAAATATCAACACTGTAGATTTCAACATTCAAACTTGAAAGGGAGGGAGTTGGTACCCTCCCAGTTCCACAGAGACCTGACTAGAGTGTCTGTGGAGTTTGCACGTTCTCCCCGTGTCTGCGTGGGTTTTGTCCGGGTGCTCTGGCTTCCTCCCACAATCCAAAGCTGTGCGAGTTAAGTGGATTGGCCATGTTAAATTGCCCCTTAGTGTCCAAGACGGTCAGGTGGATTAGCTGCGGTAATTAGCTGGGTGGCATCTTCATGGCACCTTGGAAGGAGCTTTGGAGGCAAGGAGCTGGCAAAGAATCTTAAAACCCACAGCCACACACCTCCCAAAATTGTCTTGTTTCTGAATGTCCCTGGAGTGGGCCGCTGGGGGAATCAGCATGCTGATCCCTCGAGGCTGTGCTCGGTAGAGCTCCCACCTTAAATCCTTAAGGACGAAAAAGGTGGTGCCTCGTTAATGAGCCACCTCCTGTCAGATCACCACACCGTGCAGCTGGCTAACACCGGAAATGCCGAGACCTGGAAATGGTTCTGAACATCAATTATTTCCAAAAGCAGGAAAGTTCCGCCCGCTGTCTTTCAGCCAGGACTTAAAAAAGTCTCTCTGCTACCTCAACAGGCCAATGTAAAAGATCCCATAGAATTTGTAATAGTCATGACTGGGATTATTATTGAAAAATGTAGTCAAAAACTTAAGAGTTGAGGAGGCTTTTTCCCAGGGTGGAAGTGTCAGTTACAAGGGGGGCACAGGTTCAAGGTGAGAGGGGGAAAGTTTAAGGGAGATGTGCTGGGGAAGTTTTTCACACAGAGAGAGGTGGGTGCCTGGAACACACTGCCAGAGGTGGTGATGGAAGCAGACACATTAGCAACATTTAAGAGGCACCTGGATGGGTACATGAATAAGGAGGGAATAGAGGGATATGGACAAAGAGCAAAAGATTGTTTTTAGTTTAGTTAGGGCATCATGATCAGCATCGGTATGGAGGGCTGGAGGGCCTGTTCCTGTGATGTATTTTTCTTTGTTCTTTGAGTATCAGTAGCTGGATTATGCTTCTGAGTCAAAGGTCAAAAGGTGAACCTGTTGAAATTCCCAGCCCATTAGCAGCATTTAGTTTGAGAATCAGTTGGGTCTCTTTATTGTGCTGAAGCATTAAAATTTAAATCCAAATTAAAAACTAATTAAATAAAATAGAGATGGAGGGTCAGGTGATGTGTTGTTCATGCACGATGTGGGAGCTGGTGGACCCCATTGTGGTTCCCAGTGAGCATGTCTGCTGCAAGTGTTGGTTGATTGAGGAACTCCGGCTCAGAGTGGATGAGCTGGATTCTGAGCTTCGGACGCTGCGACACATCAGGGAGGGGGGGAGATACCTGGACACTGTGTTCCAGGAGGCAGTCACACCCCTTAGATTAAATACCTTGAATTCGGCCAGTGGACAGGGACAAGAGGGTGTGGCTGCGAGTGAGGCAGGTAGAGGGATCCAGGAAGTAGGGTTGCAGGAGCCTCAGTCCCTGAAACTGTCCAACAGGTTCGAGATTCTTGCTCCCTGTGTGGACGGGAATGAGTACTGCAGGGAGGATGAGCAAACTGACCACAGCACCGTGGTACAGGGAACCGTTCAAGTGGGGGGAGAAAAAGAAATGTAGTCGTAATTGGGGATAGTATAGTTAGGGGCATGATCAAAAATCCCGAAGGTTGTGTTGTGACCAGGATCGAGAATCCCGAAGGTTGTGTTGCCTGCCTGGTGCTCAGGTTCGGGATATCTCATCTGGGCTGCAGAGGAACTTGGAGTGGGAGGGTAAAGATCCAGTTGTCGTGGTCCACATGGGTACCAATGACATAGATAGAACAGGAACAAAGGTTCTGCTAAGGGAGTATGAACAGCTAGGAGCTAAATTAAAAAGCAGAACCAAAAAGGTAATAATCTCTGGATTACTACCTGAGCCACGAGCTAATTGGCACAGGGTCAATAAGATTAAGGAGGTAAATGCGTGGCTCAAAGATTGGTTTGGGAGGAATGGGTTTGAATTCATGGGACATTGGCATCAGTATTGGGGAAGAGGGGACCTGTTCCGATGAGACGGTCTTCATCTGAATCGTGCTGGGACCAGAGTCCTGGTGAATCGTATAACTAGGGCTGTAGATAGGGCTTTAAACTAAATAGTGG